>NC_056522.1:40567935-40581815 GCF_019175285.1 Sceloporus undulatus | reverse complement strand
ATATATTTCATCCAGAAATTCCCACATGCCCATTAGCTTGTGTTGGTCCCCAACCACTTGCATGAATGATGGGGTCAACAGTGGAACAGATATAAATTCCAGATAGTAAAACCTGGTTTTCGATTTTATATAAGGGACACCATTTTGCTATGCCATTGCATTTAATGGGACTCAAGCATCCACGGATTTTGTTATCCACAGGGGATCCTGGAACCAAACCCCAGCGTATAACAAGGACCCAGTGTACAGCATAGTTGTTGTTGTTTTTTTTAAAAAAAAGAAATGTGAAAAGTTTTTCATGATAAAAAGTGTAAAAGTTAAAAGTAGTTTTTTGTCATTTAAAAAAATATTTTTAAGACAACAGTTTCTGATGATAATAATTATAATAATTTGATGCCCTGTGATGAAAGCCAGAATTTGCCACTTGGGGCTCAGGTCAGCTCCTGATATGGGTTGCATCACATGTGGCTGATGACTGCATATTTTACGTCAAAGACATTTGACTGTGGAGATTATCAGACAGGGACTGGATGGGGATGGGATTGCTATCCCATCCTTATGGTGATCACACAAAAGCATTTCATAGATGTCGTACTTATTCTGTCAGTATCCTGTCATTGAAGTGGATTTGTATTAACACAAACTTCCGTTAACACAAAATGAGAGGACAATTCCAGTTCAGTGACAGGACACTGACAGGATAAGTGTGACATTGTATGAAAATCTTTTCATGATCACACCATAAGGACAGGAAAAGGCCGGGACAAGGATGTCCTTTTCCCCATCTGATAATCTCCAGTATTGTTGCTGGTGAATAGTCAGTTTCTGTGAAAAGGAATAATGTGAATACTCATACACAACAGGGCAAGAAAACATTATTTTACTTGAAACCAGTGTGGCAAATTCTTGGTGAGGCAAGCAATATTCGAAAGGACAGAAAGGCTGGGATTTTCCAAATCAGGTATTAACCCAAATGTGCTGATTCTTCAGAGCAGAAGGTTATCTTCTCTGGCATGACTGGCATGCGTTATATAAATAGAAACAGGCTAATTTAGCATTCCATCACAGTGATGCAAAGTTTGCGAAGAACAGCACTGAATGGTCAACTGATTCAAATGATGAATAGCTCCTTTGCTTCTACAAATACTCTGTGTGCACTCCATGTATGCAGGTGTTAATCCTTTGACTTCAACCTTTCTACGTGTAAAGAAATCTCCCTTAATTTAGAAGGTTTTTATTCTGTTATGACTGATAAAAGATTTTCAAGATATGTTTTTAAAAGTTCAGCATTTTCTGAGAATGCCAGCATTGGACTACAGCTCCCAGAATCCACAGCAGTTTTTGGACTACAGCTCCCAGAATCCACAGGTACAATGAATGATTTTGGGACATAATCCAATTATAATTATAATAATTTGTCTAAGCTCTGGCCATGACATGAGACTCCAGCATCTAATACTTAAAAAAATGCAACTGAACATGTGCATATTTTTTACCAGCTGAAAAAAATCATTTCTTCTTACAGGAACAATCAATATGTAAGGTCTGCTGTCTCAGCCCAGGATTTCCTCTGCCCCATCCCAGATTCATCCCTTTTCACTTGCTGCCCCTCACTCCTGGAACCTTCTTCCCCCACAAGCAAGAGCCATCACTTCTTTAACCAGCTTCAAAACGGAGTTGAAATACCATCTGTTCAGAAGAGCCTTCCCAGGCATTGCAATTGTCACTTACTATTTGATGTTCTTTTGGTGCCTGTTTATTGAACCCTTTCCTGTATTGCTATTGTACTGTATGTATTATCCTACTTGAGAGTATGTTTTCCCTGGAGAGATTAACCCATCCATTATGAAGCCAAGCCTCCCCTCAGTCATCTGCCTTGGTCCCAGGCCTCGGGGTACAGAGATACTGCTGGAACTCATCCCCTTCCTCCACCACTCCCTTCTTCTTCTGTGGCAGTGTCTTTTAGATTGTAGCCTGAGGGCAGGGAACCATCTAATTAAAAAGTTGTATGTACAGCGCTGTGTAAATTTACAGCACTTCAAAAATAAAGGTTTAATAATAATAATAATAATAATAATAATAATAATAATAAATAAGTAAAATAAAAAGGTATGGCCAAGGGACCTGCCACAGTGGGCGTGACAAATCTACACTTGTTGTTACTGTTCCTCCCATAGCAGTTCCAATAGTTGGGCAGAATGAACACACGTGTGTTTGTGTGACTTTATGGAAGTATGCAAAAATTTGCCCTCTATTTTATTTATTGATTTTAGAGCATTTATATTCTGCTCTTCAGCCACAAAGATATATATATATATATATATATATATATATATATTTCTCGAGGGAAAGTGAAAAGACCAGAAATGTCCCCTGCCTTTTTTTTTAGCATTTGTGTGCACATACATACAAACATTTTTTCCCCTGTAAAACATTCTTTACACACAAAAAATGGCTGAGATTGTGCATTGGGAGATCATAAAGTTGACCTCTAATGAACTACAGTAAATCTCTGCTCCTTCAGGACTCATTGTCTTCCTTCACCATCACATGGCTATTTACTCGCCAATAGAGAGTGGTAGTTGTTAGAGAAGCATCAGTTGTTTCCATATAACTGTGGGTACAGCTAGAGGATCCCAGGAAGTTTCAGAGAGCTTTTTCATTTTGTCTTTAGCTGTAAGGACATGGTCAGTTGTTTCCAATGCATCCTGTTTTCCACAGTCCACTAAAAATGGTAATGGTGAGAGATCCCCATAGGAAGAAGGGTTTTTGTGGGAGTTTAGCTTGTTGCACGAACGAAGTAGTGAATTTTTCCTTCCACAATGATTTTTTTAAAGCCTCAATAGGTTGCCAGCCATGTTGTTTGAACAAATATAATGTGGAGATTTATATATTGACCTCTGACATATGTATTTTCAGACATAAGTACAATGACAGACCTCTGTCATCATAGTTACATCTGACAGTGCCATTCCTCAGAAACCCACCCTGGCAGCACCCCACCTGAAAGGTTTCTGGGGTGCTTTGGTTTGGGGCACTGGGAAATGACAATAGCAGCACTCTCCTGATCATTGAAAAGACTCCTTGGTTTTCCATTCAAGAATTGGTTCAATGGCTCTACTGTATTTGGGACAAGCTAACAAGATATCAGCTATGCAGTTGCAAATGTTGCAATGGGGAAGGCACACTGATTGTTTCTGCAATCCTGGTGAATCACGTAGTTCTTTGAAGGTATTGATGCATACATAAATGCCTTTGAAGAACTACTTGATTCAACAAGATTGCAGAAACAATCTGTGTATATTTCCCATTGCAACATGGGGTTATACAATCAATTGCACAATACCAATTCTGGTGTAGCACAATCATGGTGCAGCTACATGAGTGGAAATTTATATCTTACAAGCATAATGTAGGATTCAAGCCAGTATTTCCGCTGAATGCAAATGTGTGAACACTCTTAATAAGAACAACAATAAAACATTTAACAAACAATCAAAAATTCAGTGAAGCCAATACTAAAGATCAGTGTCTGGGAATCCCCATGAATAGATACTTTTTTTCCTTTTCTTTTTACCAACTGTTAGAATATTGTGAAAGTCTGTTGTACTTTACAGTTAAATTCATAGGGCATGACCAAAATGCTACAGACAGTTACCAGAGAGCAAGCTCCATTGAACCCAGTAGTATTACATCTATCTGCCTTAGTTCAACATATGAAACACATTAAAGTTTAACAAAAGATTTTCATACTGCTGAAAAGTAACCATTATATTTTAATTAGAACTGTAAGCTGGAATGCTAGGTTATGGTTTAGTTTCTGTCGTTTATTTATTTATTTTAAAAAAATTACACCCTGTGCTTTATACCTGGTTATCAGGCATACAAGTAAAATCAACTAAACTAAACTGTTTAGGAGGAGTTTAGGATGAGTTTTAAAAACCATGACATAGGGGCTCAGATGAATAAAAGAGAAACCACTCAAATTTCTACTTATTTTCCATTCTCTGGCTTCCTCTATGCTGAACTTTCATACAAAACAGCAAAACTGAAACCTGATCATTGCCTCATTTACTTGGCAGAAAGCCTGTTAATTACCTTTGTTCATTAGCAGATGAAATATTACTGTTACTTTGAAAACAAAAACAAAAACCCATAATTGCACATCCTTGCACTCACCATCTACAACAGCACTGGGTTTTAGGGATGTAATTTTTTACTGATTTCATTCTTGAAGGAATTCAATAATTTAACAATTTTCTCTCTACTGTGAGAAAATTGTCAAACACTATTCATAGTTAGGTCTATCTGCAACATTTTCTGCACAGCAAATAGTATTTCCTGTGCAGAAAATAAAAATACTTTAAATAATTTCATAACCTAATACAGATCCATTGGAAAACTATATTTAGCATTATTTTTGCAGAGAAAATGCAGTTTTCTGCACTGGAAAACTAAGGATGAATATTGTGCAGACTAAATCCCAAACTGTGAAGATCATTCTTGGCTTCTTCTATCAGGCTTTCCCAACAATCAGGAAACACGTTTTTCAACCATTTAAAAATAATCTTTCCATGCAGTTACTGAAGAGATAGAAATAGGAACTGAAGGCACGAGTGCAAACCATGCCTGCAGATTACAATGTACAGTCTGGCCTTCCTTTACGCAGGGGATATTTTCCGGACTCCCCCATGTAAAGGGAATTCCGCCTATGCTCAAGCCCCTTTTAAATGAATGGGGCTCATGCACATGGCGGTGCGGTGGTGTGGCACCGTGCGCATGTCACAGGTGCATGCTCCATTATCCTTTATGGGATGGGCCACCCCTTCTCCCAGCGTGGCTTTCAGCGTATGCTGAAGGCCGCATAAAGTGCACCCACGTCATACGCGGGCGCACTGTACAACATTTAGAAATTAAACTGGAACAGTGGAGGATTTGGTTTTTGAAAACAAGACCAAGTAATTGGGAACTCCAAAATACTTCGTGGAAAATCCTGAGTAGGAGAATTTAAAAAGCATGTCTAACCAAAAATCCTACCAAGTTCTCAAGTTCATTTTCTGTATGTTTTCAATATTGCTATTATTCTCTCTGTTTCCTGTGTTTAATAGTAATAATAATAATAATAATAATAATAATAATAATAATAATAGGATCGCCCAATCACTGGGAATCTGAGCGGCTTACAACAGAGGGGATAATAGACAGTTCCCTGCCCTCAGGCTTACAATCTAAAAAGACATGAAACAAAAGGAGAAGGGAATGGTGAAGGGGGAGGGGATCAGGTCCAGCATTCTTCTCTCCCTCTGAGGCCTGGACCAAGGGAGATGGACTGGAGGGAGGGCTTTTCTCCTTCAGGCTAGCCCTGATGGAGATGGGCCTTCCTGGTCAACTCCCTTGCAGGCCAGAAGATGACAGTTATGGAGGGAGGAGTCTTTTCTTCCAGGCTAGCCCTGATGGAGCTGGGCCTTACTGGTCAACTCTCTTGCAGGCTGGAAGATGACAGTTATGGAGGGAGGAGTCTCTTCTTCCAAGCTAGCCCTGATGGAGCTGGGCCTGCCTGGTCAACTCCCTCATAGGCCGGAAGATGACAGTTATGGAAGGAGGAGTCGCTTCTTCCAGGCTAGCCCTGATGGAGCTGGGCCAGATTAGTTTAGATTGTGAATGCCAATGCTTGTGCACATGATAATCAAGAATGAAGTATCAGTGGGCTTCAGAAAATCTTTGGGTTAGCAGAAATGCAAAAAAAAAAAAAATGTTATGGAAATAAAATGTACCTCAAAAGCAGCCCAACAAACACTGAGTGTGTTCAGTAACCTGAAGGAAGGCAGAGGAATCGAAGTGAGCATTTTGTATTGCAACATTTCGTTACAGGTCTCTTGTGTATTCCCTAATACCATTCCATTGGAAAAACAAGATTTAAGTAACACAAATTTCCACTTAGAGTTTGTAAATGCTACAGGGCCCATGCTGGTGGGGAATGAGGTTTTAGGAATCATAGAACTGTACTGTTGGAAGGAAGCACAAGGTCTCAATCTAATCCAATGCCCTGCCATACAGGAATACACAACTAAAGCACTCCCCCCAATGCTAATTCAACCTCTGTTTAAAGATCTCCAAATGAAGAGAGTCCACCAACCTCAGAGCCAATCTATTCCACTGTTGAACAGCTCTTACAGTAAAAAGGTTCTTCGTAATGTTTAGATGGAATCTCTTTTCCTGTAATCTGAAACCATTGGTTCATGTTTGTGCCATCTTCTACAGGACATCCCTTCAGATATTTAAAGATAGCTATCATGTCACCACTCAGTCATCTTTTCCCCAAGGAACTGTAGTCCAATTTTTTTAATTTGCCCAAGCTCTGTTTTCACATATTATTTTCTTCTACATGACAGGTGCGTGTGTATACAAAAGACACTTGGTAAAGAAGCTCTGTACTGAACAGCATGGATGCTGATATCAATTGCAGAAGCTGGTATGGAGTGAAAACCATTTATTTTCTTCCTTACTTCTTTCTTTGTTTTCTTTCTTTACTCTGGAACGATCTCTGGTAAAGTAGTTATGGCTATATTTTCAGGACAGGGGAAAAAGTGATGAAAAATTCTTAAAACTGAAGAAACCAAATCCTTGATTTCTATCCAAATCTTTCAAAACAAGATCCCATATGGTAACAGCTATATGTCCTCTCAGAAGAGAGAATACACTAAATATGTCTGGTCCATACTTTTTATGACCCTTATTTTAAAGGCCAGATATATATTCTACACCATGCTTACCAGGAACATCTGTTCACACATATTAAAGGCTTGAAAGTGGCAATGACAATGGTTATGGCTAATGACATCCCATTGTCTTACATGGGACAAACTTAGGCCTGGTACAAATGGGCCAAAAGCGGGGTGGCTGCGCCGATACTAGGGCTTGGGAACGCACAGCAACTGCATGCTCCCGAGCCCTAGTATGTGTGGGCGCCACCATGATTGTGTGGGCCTGTCCACATGGGGCGCACATTCATGACATGTCTTGTGTGATGCATCCAAACTGCGTGTCGCACAGGACACATCACTGCAATACCTCAGGGCGCAAATGGTGCTTGGTGGCATCACAGGAACGAGCTCTGTTTTGGGGCTCCTTTTGGCAGCAGATTGTTGCTGTGGCCATACAATTGCTGTGGCAATGATCCAGAGAAGAAAGGGACGACCTCTGGCTGTCCCTTTCTTCTCATCTGTACCAGGCCTAAGTTTGTACCAAAATATCCACTATAAATAGTGGGCAGGCATTTCAGATTGGAGAGTTTTATGCTGAGCTTAAAAAAGCAGAGTTTGGGGAAGTTCTTTTTTTACTATAAACTTCAAAATCACACAGCCATCTTTACTGTGTGAAAAATTAGAACTTTGTTGGCTGTATGGTTCTGGGTTTTGTAGTCCAAAAAGGTAACTTTCCTAACTTTGCTTTTCTTGCAGACAACACACTAGTATGGCTCAGTCAAATGAGCCAAACAGCCTTTTTCAGACTTGGCTGCTTTTTGCTGAGAAATGTGAGAGACAGCACTGGATCTCTCAAGCAGAACGATCAATTGGCAAAGCAAAAGCTGGACAACAATCAGTCCCACGCTCAAACCCACGCAGGTCTAGCAGAGAAAAACACCAGGTTAATCTTCTTTGTAAAAAAAAAAAAAGCTTTACTTACAAATACTTGTTTATAATCATATACACATTCCAACTAAGAAGAGAGACAGGAGAAAAACATGTAGGTTGGAGTGACTAAGGAAGAGAGTCACTTAAAAAAAAAGAAAGAAAGAAAGCAAAGAAAATGGAATTCACTTTAAATATATTCTGCACCTAAAATCCTAGAGAGTAACATGCAAACTAGCAATTACTGACTATAGATTTACTAACTCTAATATTTCTTGGAAACAGAGTAAATGTCAGGAATCTTTTTCTGTCCAAAATCTGCACAATATTTATGAGATTTGTAAATAATTGGGTATGGGAAAGAACGATACTCAGATCACAATCTGGAGAAGTTACACTCTTGAACTACAAATCCTAGAACTATCCAGCCAACATGGATACCATTCATCTGGCTTGAACTGCCAAAGACCTCAAGGTCCAACAATAATCACATACAGGCACAGATGGAGGGAATCTCTGTTTGAGGATTCTTCTACACTGTTGGTACCACTTTAACTGCCATGGCTTTATCCTATAGAAACCTGGGGTTTGTAGTTTTATGAGGCACCAATGGTCTTTTGCAGTGAAGGCTTTAGACCTTGTAAAAGTACAAATTCCAGGATTTCATAGGATGCAGAAGAATGAGTGTCTGTGTGAAATGAGGGAGGAAGGGTGGGAAAGAGATATATAGGCTCAGTACAGATGGTGCAAAAGCACCATGTTGGGGCCAAAAGTAGGGCTGGAGAGTGTGCAGCAGCTGCACACTCCCCAGCCCTACTATGTATGAAGGGCGCCATCTTGGCATGGCGCCGTCCATACGCAGCATGAGACGATGGTGTCACACTTGTGCTGCATCCAAATGGACCGGCGCGTGCCTGACATCATTGTGCCGCTGGAGGGTGCTTAGAGTGCCCTATTTGCGGCACAAGAAGGAGCTCCAAAGAAGAGCTCCTTCTGTGAGGGTGCCTCATTCCTGCGGCAACTAGATTGCCGCAGGAACAAAGCTAGGGGGAAAGGCTGCGCCTGTTGGGGTGTCCATGGGGCATGAAGCCCCATGGACACCCTTTTCCCGGTCACAGGGAACCGGTGTTTTGCCGCTTCCCTGTGGTCTGGAAAAGTGCCGGGTTGGAGCCGCAGGGGATGTCAGTGAGGCTGCCCTGCCTCCAATCCTGCGGACTGCCCCTTTTCTGCCATCTGTACCTCACCATAGATACTGATAGTTGAGTGCCCACATGTCCTAATTACAGAGAATACTCTTCTATTTAAAGGTATGTCTTACTTAATGGCCAGAAAGTCTGACTTAAAGGTAAGGAACCTTAGGAATGGAGAACAGGGGCCTTGAAGTTGAATAAACAACAACATTCAGGACCACGAGGAGAGTCTGAACTTTGAGGGACATTGCAGGAAGCGGTTTCCTATCCTTCCTTCTGCAACACCCCTTGTATTGCTTGACCAACAGGCGTTATGGGACTCCTGGTCTCACCTCTATCCCCAGCCACTGCTCAGTTGCAGACATTCACTGAACGTTTTCCAGGTGCCCTTCTGCGCCTAGAGAAACAGGAGCAGCTTAATGATGGGGTTGAAGGCTGCTTTGCCTTCCCTGGATCCATAAAGGCAGCCAGGATGTCCTCACCTGAGCACTGGGAAGAAACTGCAACTTGGAACATACACTACCCAGCTGCTGTTGTATAGATCAGAAGAAGTGGGGATGAAGAAGCAGCCATGAATTAAAACAAAGACTTACCTAGTGCAACATTCTGTTCACACCATGGCCAAACAGGATGGCTGAGACCCTGCATCAGATGCTACGGTGAGTAACTTTACAATGGTGAGGGTAAATCACTGACCTAATGCACAACGATGCCCAACATCACCCAGTGGGGTTTCATGGCTCAGTGGAGATTTGAGCCGTGGTCTCCAGAGTCATGGTCCAACACTCAAACCACTATACCACACTCATATATAGAGGCAGAATGCCCTTAAACTCGTTTTTCATGATTGAAAAGACTTAATTAGAGAGAAGCACAGGTCAAGGATGATAGTTGAACAGTTAGATTTTTTTCCAGTAAATATTAGGGACAAACCTTTTGAAAAATTTTGTATTGCTGCTGCTGCTGCTGCTGCTGCTGCTACTACTACTACTACTACTACTACTACTACTGTGGTCCCCGAATCTCCTAGTGTAGACAGTATAACCACTGACCCAGCTGGCTAAGGAATTCTGGATCTTTCAGTTTTAAAAAGCTATGGTCCAAAACACACTGCAGAAATAATCCAGTTTGACATCGCTTTAAGTGCCTGGTTCAGTGCTAGGAAATTTTGGGAACTATAGTTTTGTAAGGTATTTAGCCTTCTCTGTCAGAGAGCTTTGTTGCCACAATAAATTACAACCCCCAAGATTCCCTAATACTGAGCCAGGACACTTAAAGAAGTCTCAAACTGGATTAACTGTGTTTTCAACCTATGTTTCCGATTCCCAGGTATGGCTTGTTTTGAAGTGGGATCTTTTACAGGAGAATTAATTTTGTGACGAGATTTTAATAGGACATAAAACACTATGGGAATGGGGGGAGCATGGATTGAATCAAATCTTTGCCCTGAATGATGTGCTGCTATGCTACACAGTAGCCCAAGAACTCTGAAAATTATATTATTTCATACAAATATAATTTCACATAGCTTTTTTCATTTTAATTTATATACACTGGTGCCTCGGGATACGAAATGATCGGGTTACGAAATTTCCGGGATACGAAAAAGTTGGATTGGCAAAAACTGTTTCGGGTTACGAAATATTTTTCGGGTTACGAAATTCATTTCGGCGCGAAATTCAAATGCTATAGGCTTTCCAGTGCTAACGGAAAGCCTTTTCGGGTTATGAAATTTTCGGGTTACGAAAGGAATGGCGGAACGAATTAATTTTGTAACCCGAGGCACCAGTGTACATTCATCCCATATACAGAAAAATAATTCAATTAGGACAGAATGAGTGGTTTAGAAAGAGCCATTATTTCAACACAGCCTTAACATTTTGGACTTGCCTGGTCTTTCTTGCTTTGTTCAGTTGAGTTAAATAATAATAACAATAAGGCATAATGTGTACCATGCATACACATGAAACAGATTAATTTTATAGTATTTATTTTACAGCATAGTTTGATGGAGAATGTAATGAAATGTCTATAACACCAGCTAACAAGAGAGCTTTGAAAAGATTCCCTCATTGTCCCATTATGACTCTATAAAACTAAAGGTGCAAAGGGGTTTTGTTGTTTTCATACTAAGCAGTTAATTCTGTGTTAAACTGGAAGAACTGCAGCAGACTTTGTATGGAGAACTGAAAAGGTCTGGGTTAATTTGGCCTACTTTTGCTTCACCACCTGGATTTTCTATTGACCTACACTGCACTAAACTGTTGGCTGTCATATTAAAAGTACATGAAGGGAAGCCAATGCCGAATCTGGTTTTATTCCACCACTTGCCTCATCCACTCACATCACCATTCAGCTTAGTCCTCATCAGCGGAAGAGGCACTGTGTTCTACTCGGTTGTGTATGTATGCCTATGCCTAGATCCACGCAAGCTACTTCCAAAAAACCAGCTGTGATGAATTCAAAATGTCCTGGGAGGCTTGTCATACTGCCCTGTCAAAATTATCAAGCCAAATCAATGATGGCTGATTTTCCCAAGAATTTTTTAACTGGCAAAGGCTACTCTAGATGTTGCTGTCTCATCGTGTTGCCAAGAGGTAAATGTGGCAAACATACCTGACATTTGTTTATTTTAATGATCCTCACTAATCCCCTGGCTGGGGATTCTGGGGACTCAAGTCCAAAGAAGTAATTTTCCCATGCTCTGGTATAGATGTAAGAAACATACTATGCTTTGGATGTTCATTATTCTTGTATAACAATTTATATCTGAAGCCGCTTAGTTTCACATTATAGCACTATGATTCCACTTCAGTTGCCATGGCAACAACCTATGGAATTCTGGGGTTTGTAGTATGGTAAGACACTAAAGCTCTTTGGCTGAGAATTCTAAATGTCAAACCCAAGGATGCCACAGGATATTTTTATGGCAGCTAAAAAGGAATCATAGCAATGGAAACAATCCTCTCCACATGGATCTCCAGATGTCCTGGGCTGCAAGGTTCGCCATCCCCAGATAGTATGCCCTGGATGGTTCGTGATGATGGGAGTTGTAGTCCACCGAATTCAGAGGGCATTACACTGGGGAATGCTGATGTAGAAACTTCTAGTTTCTTGAACAGATACCTATAAGTGTAAATGTCATAAAGCTAAAAGAGCAATATTTTGGTTATTAATCTGTATGGTGATAACATGGCTTTCCTTAACATTAATTCAAGATCATGATGCAACAACATCATCATGAATTCCATAGGCATCCACAGGGAGAGACGTAAGAAAACAACAACAATCATAATGATAGTTATTTTTGTTTTAAAAAAATACCCTTTAATGCTGAAAAATGTATGTGTACAGAAGAATTTAATCAGTTTAATATCCATGTCACTGGTGGAGGCTTCTTTCTATACAAATGTGACAGTTAATCACTGACCAGTTCACTTTGTTTTCTTTATTCTCTTATGAACCAACCTAGACCCTTCTGATAATTGTCATCTCATGAAAAACAATATTCTCATATGCGGATGCAGTGAGTGCATCAAAGAGTTGGGGGCATAGGGACTGAACATGTGTACCCAGGCCTGTAGGTATAGGGTCTAAGCAACATGGTGCAACCCAGTGATAAAGGTGGACATCTTTTCAAAACATTTATTATTTATTATTTATTTTATTTACTTATATCCTGCCTTTCTCCTGATATAGAGACTCAAGGCAGTGAACAGCAAATTTAAACTAATACAATCTAAAAACAATACAAAAGCATTAAATACAGGGAGAGGTCATCCTAGCTTCTCTAGGGAGGGAGTTACAAAACATGGGAGCAGCCATTGAAAAGGCTCTCTTTCTTGTTCCCACCAAATGTACCTGAGAGGGTGATGGATCAGAAAGAAGAGCCTCTCCAGATGATCCCAACACTAGTGGGCTCATAAGGGGAGATGTGGTCCTTCAAATAACCTGGACCCAGGCTGTACAGGGTTTTCTAGGTCAAAAGCATTTACCATTGGCTCCAGCCTTTTTACACATTAACCAATTTTTCAGAATTGTTGAAGTTAAAAAAACAACACACACACAACCAAACACTTCTCTCCTTTTCTCTATCACGAATAAATGCTCTGTCATTCTTTTCTTCTCAATCTGTTCTATCCCCTATTTGCTATAATATTGGGCTGTGAATCATGTACCAACAGGTAAGTCTTCAGCTTGCTCTCACACAAGCTACAGGTTGTTGCTTCTGATGGCAGCTGCATCCCATCAGTATAACACGGTATCATTATATAAGCCCTGGAGACATGGTTGGTACAGAAGTCCTTCCCTCAAAAATCCTGAGTACCCAGATGCAAGTTAGCCATGGTATATTGTGCTTCATACCTTTGTGTGTTGAATGTGAAGATCTGGAAAGGGTTCTGTAATCACATTGGCTTGAACATGGTTGCAAACCTCCTGCAAGCAGGAACCCAACTTTTGAGGGTGCTTGGGGTGTAGAGTAAGTATTTCCATATAGTTTCATGCATGAGGGGGGGTGGGGATTACCACACATATTGCACATACACAACTAAAATGACAGAATTTATAAATTATCTTGACCAACAATGACATAAACTAGCCCACTTTTGCACACATAATACTAGTCATACGATCTATGCTATTCAATGCACATGTAAGAAACTTTATGTGGGAAGGACTATAAAACCTTTAAACCACAGATTAGGAGAACATCTCTCCAATCTAAAGAACAGAATTTTGTAGAAATGCAACATTCTTCAGAAGATTTCAAATACTTTGTTTTTACAGAAAGAATTTATAACAAAGAATATATTTTAAAGGAAAAAAAGGTGGAATGGATTCTAAAATTGAAATCCCTGGTGCCTTCAGGTCTAAATGAAGATTTGGATCTACAATCTTTAATTAGAATGTGATAGAGAAAGATTGTATTAGAACATATGTATACGTATGATTAAAATATAATGGTGTGAATAGGCTGAACAATTACCTGCAGAGACTGTATCATTCCAAGATATAAAATAATAATAATAATAATAATAATAATAATAATAATAATAAT
>NC_056522.1:40531707-40567925 GCF_019175285.1 Sceloporus undulatus | reverse complement strand
AATAATAATAATAATAATAATAATAATAATAATAATAATAATTTATAGCCTGCCCAATCATGGGGTGGGTTACAACAATAGCAAAAATGCATAAAAATTAGCAGTTTCAATAAAAAAATAGCAATGCAAATGTATATCAAATACAATGCAAAATACAAAATACTTAGCAAGTAACATAACAAATCAATTAAAAATGCAAATTAATTCCTTCACACCCCATTCCAATCCTGAAATAAACAATAATTAGATAATTTACAGTCTTAAAGTAAACATAATCCAAGATACAAGACATAACAATATGAGATAATTGGTTATGCCTTTTCAAGGTCTATCCGGAATATATATATATGCAGATTCTGTTAATCTCTATGGTCCTGTATTTTGGGAAACTCTGTTGATTTTTTTTTTGAAAGGTAGGTATAATTTTTAAATGAATAATATGGGTATTTTATGTTGTATCTCATTGAATGTTGTCCTGTCTTTTAATAATTGTATGTATTTCCAGACCCTGAACAAGGCCTTTTTCATTGTGGCCAAAATGTGTTCGACTTTTTAAACATGGTCAAATAGTTGACCATCCTAGACTATATGGAGCTTGTCTCCCCATTGTTTTCTGGAGATGAAAGACAACAACATTTGGACACACTGTGAATCTCCAGAATTAAAAAAAAGCTTCCCTGAGAACACCTATAGCAAAGTTCTTGGCCTGAATCCTGTTGGTTAGTGTTAACTAGAGCAGATCCAGAGAACCAATTGTTGAACAGTGAGTCTACATATAGATAAATCCTACAGATTCAATATACATATCTATTCTAGTTGAGATTAAAAGCAGAAATGTTCTTAGCTGTCTATACCAGGAGGAAGGTGGGATAATAATAATAATAATAATAATAATAATAATAATAATAAAGTCCCTTGTGTAGCCTTTCAACTAATATATCCTTCAGTCTTTCCATGGCTCAAAGTCTGCATCAAAGTTGCACAGTATAATTGTCTACAGGTGATATCATATATTTATTGTGTCACACAATGCCTGTTTTGAATAGAGATGGAATGAATATTTAAAAATATTCAGAATAAAAAAAGCAAATAAACATGTTTTTCAAGTACTGGGAAACCCTGACAAAAGGAATCCCAGAATGATAAGAATCTTTGCAATTTGGAATTATTCTGTGCAAAAGTCACACAACACAATGTTTTCTGCATTTTCTATGCAGAAAAGCCATTTCCAATTCAAAAACCCCCACTGTAATTAGGTACCTTTTCTGCACAAAATTCACATACAGCATAGAAAACATTATTTTTTTGCACACGAAACAGCTTTTTCTGTGTCAAATACAATATTTATCTTCAGAAATATGGTTTTCTGCACTGAAAATGATATTGCCTATGTCAACATACTTTGCAAAACAACCAAATGACAATTTTGTGCATAATATGTTGTAAACTGCAAATAGGCTTGAAAATTTCATGGAAGAAAATTGCTAAAATTGCTTGTTGCTTCCTTCAAGAAGAAAATAAATGAAGAATTGTATCCCTAATGCTAAATGGCAACATTTCACTGCTGAACCATAACACTCAATATACAACTAAATGCAGAACCAAATACACAATGTACAGAAATGTATAATAAGTACTGCACATTCATGCACAGTGAGTATCTGCATGAACAATGGCACCACATTAAGTATTCCACTTCCACAGCACTGAACTGAACATGGACCTTCCACAATGGACAAAAATATCCAACCACTTCCATAGATGAATGTACAAATAAATCACCAACAGGATTCCAACCCATGGCAACCTGAAATCTAATGAAAATCTCCTCCTTTAGTATGATGAAAGGGAAAAGAGGATATATAATGGTTATACTTCATAATTAAAATAAAGATTTGAGAAGAAAAACATGCTTTTCAGTGTTCTGGATGGCATTACACCAATTTCCTAGACTCTTCTATGAGCTGATGTTCCTGCTGTTTCCCCTTCTGTGGAATCATGTTTATTATTGAATTGAAGGCCTAACCTTCAGTGATTCTATCTTATCATTGGATCCCTTGCTACAGAATCTCAAAATTAGTAGTAGTTGTTGTTGTTGCTGTTGCTGCTGTGGTGGCGACTGTTGTATGACTACTACATTATTGGAGGATTGGATTCCTGGAAGCTGGGTAAACTGGATATTCCCTTGATCTGATATTCTTCATTAGCCTATCAGGAGAGACTATGCAAAATATGAAGATATCTCAGACCTCTTATCTCTTGTTCAGTACTTATCCACAAATTAAGGCCACAGACATTGTGGAAAATACAGTTAATCAGCGTACTATAAAAGTAACTAATAAAGAACTTAATTGGGTGTAAAAGAGGGTGTGACGACCATTATAAGGGCCTGAAACCTTCCCACACCCTCTTTGTAGTACATGGAATAGAAAACTTAATTCTTATTGTTTAGAATGCCATTTCAAAAGGAAAGTTAAGTTATATTTTAGCACTCAACACCTACACACCAAAGTACATAACCCAGATGAGCTAATCTTTAAGAGTGGAGTAGAAATGAGCTAATGTTGTTAGGGGACTGTATGCACAATATGGCAAGAGATCAGTAACAAAGGAGGGAGGGTGAACCACCCACCACTGCTCAGCTGCTAGCAATAAAGAAGCACCAAGTTGCAAAATGCATTAACCATTTCTTTGCATTGTTAACTTGGAGCACTTGGAATAGTCAGACGTGTAAACATTGATTTTGACGCTTGGGCACATTCATTATGATAATGCCTGCTTTTGTGCTTCATAAAAAAAGACTCTCTGGAATGAAAGAAGGACATGTGCAGTCTGGAAGCTGCACTGACAATCTCATCTACTCACTGGATGAACTTTAAACTAAATTGATGTAAAATCGTAAAATTTTAAAATAAAAAATATGTACTATCTGGATTTTAGTTTTAACCAGAACTTGAAAAAGTTATCTTTTGGGCTACAACTTCCTAGTGGACGAGAGAGAGATTTATGGGTCAAAAATGGAACTTGCCCAAGTTTGGTTTGAAACTAGAGTTAGGATATTGCCTGTGGAGTGGGTGGTATTGCCTGCTGGCTGGGGGTTTCTGGGAGCTGTAGTCCAAAAAGTAACTTTTCCATGCTCTGGTTGTAAAAGCTTGGTGTTGGTCTCCAAAGCTTAAGAAACTGAATTTGTGAGCTGTTAAATGTCAGGACTGACCTCTGGGGTTTTGAGGAGGGATGATGTGGTGAAGGGCAGGCTCCAGGTCATGCTTTATTATACAAGAAGTTTAATTGTTCTGGCGAGGAAGCAAAAGTGACTCATTTACTTGAAGTGGGTCCCTGTCTCCCAATGCAGATTTTGACTGGAGGAGGATGCAGCTTGCAATAATATCTTTAAAAGAACTGAACTGCTTTGCTTCACTGTTTTAACTACTTCCATCTAGATTCATTTACTTTGGACGCAAAAATTGAGAAAGGTCCAAGGATAGCAAAAAATCGTGCTTTTGTCACTCTTTTTGAACCTTTTTCTCTCTGTTTAAATTATGATGTTTTGCCAAAGAAAATTGTATATTATTGGGTCTTTTCTGAGCTCCTTTTTAATGGAAGAACATTAAATTGTTTATAACGTGAAGCCCTGAAAATTCATCAAGGTTGTGATATGGCATTTTCTATTTCTTTTTTGAGTTATCATCTAAAATGTGTCCCAGACTCAGCTATTTCAGTGTGTTTCAGGCAAATACTTCATTAACTTCACATCTTCTTACTGACTTGAATATTATTCATTTATATTGATCTAACAGAACACAATATAACTTGTATCTAGCATTTGCTACCCACTTGGCATGACATCTGAGAAGATTCTTAGTGACTTATGTGTATACATTTCATTCAGTGATTATTTTTGCATCATTTGCTTACAACAAACATCCAGTTTATAGATTATTAGAACTGAATCTGAGAGAAAACTGATAATAAACTGCAATAAAGCATACAACCTGGTTTGCACAGTAAAGAAGTTACAAACTGATGATAACTGGCTACTCTCTTCTGAGAACCACAGAGTGCTTTGATTTCAAAAATATGTTAAAAAGTGAGGAGTGAGCCGGCTATCAAATACAGGAAGACTGAGGTACAGAGAAAATTAAGGGTATATTCTGCTTTAGGCAGAGTGGGGAGAGCAAGTTAAGTAACAGAAAACTCTTAGTTATCCAGTTTGCTATTGTGGTATTCTTACTGCTAGCAATGGGAAGAGTCACTTTTAGAATTTTATACCTTAGGCCACAATAATATGTCTGCTTTAGGCCTTATGGCCTTCTTGGCAGATGCTTTTGGGACATGGAATTCTCTTCCATGGAAGGCTAAGTGGACCCATTTCTGCTCAATCTCTGCTGACAAACATCAAAAATGTCTATCTAATTGGTTGTGCAGAATAAATTTTTAATGATGTATGTGTGTCACATTTTTATCATTATAGTTAGATTTTTTAAAATGATTTTATATTATTTTATATAAAAGTTGTTTTACAAAATGGAGGTTATAGTAAAGGAATCAAGTTTAGGACTTGAAAGGACAGCAAAGAAGGAACTAGATAAGATCCTTAAATATAAGGATTTATCACTGAATACCAAAGTCAGAATCATCCATGTCCTAGTAGTTCTGATTTCTATGTGTGGTTGTGAAAGCTGGACATTGGGGAAAGCTGACAGAATGAAAATCAACTCATTTGAAAGCTGGTATTGGAGGTGAGATCTGTGGATACTATAGACACTCAAGGAAACAAATAAATCAGTCCTAGAACAAATCAAGCTTGAACTCTCCCTAGTAGCCAAGATAACTAGACTGAGGAGCTTATTGCATAACCCCTGCCCCTGACTGCACCCCAATGGGATGCAGCTGGGTTGCGGGATGCAGGCAGGAATTATTGTACGTAATTCGCTGCCAATTCTACCAGGCAAGTGCAGCCTGGCTGCATCCCAGGTCCCAGGCACTTTTCAAAGCCAGGAGCTTTCCAACTTTGAAAAGTGTCCTCCGAAGTGCGCATGGGACCCTGGATGCAGCCAGGCTGCACTTGCCTGGTAGAAATGGTGGCAAATTACATGGGATAATTCCTGTCTTCATCTCGAAATCCAGTTGCATCTTGTTGGGGCAAGTTTTTTGTTCATGTGATAAGCTCCTGAGGCTATCATACTTTGGACATACAGTGCGCTGGCGCCTTGTGCGGACACATTTTATGCGGCTTCCAGCTTACACGGAAGCCACTTGGGGAGGGAAACAATGGTGCCCACCACATACACAAGCCCCATTATTTCCTATGGGGCTGGAGCATAGGTGGATTTTCCCTTACGTGGGGGGGATCCAGAATGGATCCTCTGTGTAAGGAGAGGGCCCACTGTATTGTGAGATGACATGACTCATTAGAAAAAATTATAATGCTAATTAGATGCACAGACTGAGGGGCTGAACAGATCACCCCTAAGGGGTTGCCTGCAGCCACCTCTTTCTTCACCGGATTGGGGCTGCGGCAACTGGCATTTCTGTGGTGCAAAAGGGGCCACAAAAAGAAGCTCCTTTTTGTGCCTTGGGAAGGGCACCCCAGCTGTAGTGGTGGCTTTTCATTGCTTCTTTGGCACAGCGCATGTAAGCACGGTGCGAAAGACGCAGCGTGACGCTGTCCACTATTTGGTCAGGTGGGCGGTGAGGGGCAGCAGCCAGGTGGCTGGCTTGCAGATGCCACGGCCCCACTCCTCCCTGTGGTCAGCTTTTTTTATTGTTGAGGCCCTGACAACAGGAAGCCACAGCCCTGAGTTTGGCTATATGAGCCTGCCTGTGTTCTAAGATCTTCAGAGGAATGCTTGCTCTTGGTCCAACCACCATTCCAGATACATCTGGTGAGGACATAAGCCTGGGATGCACTTAAGTTATGAAACTCCCTTCTCCAGAAGGTCCAGTTGCCTCCAATGCTGTCTTTCTGTTGACAGACAAATACTTATGTAAAGAAACTTTCAGTTTTTAGTGTGTTGTAACAGATAGCATTTTTAATGGGGGAAGGTGTAGCATTTTTATTTTATGTTTTAAACATCTTTTAATGCTGTTTTTAAAAAAAACACTAAAGAAATAATTATATTAAAGTGCTAAATTGAAATAATTTAAAAATACATTAAATCATAGTATATACTGTAGGATGAAGACACAATGCAACCCATTAAAAGACCTGCCTAATCCAACACTCAATAAAATCTACAGTAAGGTATATCTTCCTACTGGACAGATTCAGTTAGAAAAAAAAATCGATAGAATGCCAGCCTCATAGAAAATGAGTTTCCAACTTAAATACTGATAATAATTAATGCATATATGCAGCCCTCTTTTTTTCATAGGGGATCCGTTCCGGACCCCCCTCCATGAAAACTGAGATGATGATGATGATGATGATGATGATGATGATGATGATGATTATACAGTGGCCCCTTGGCTTACATGCGGCATCCGTTCTGGACCCCTCCCCCTGGATAAGCCAAAAAAACCCCACATAAGTTGGAACCCCATTCAATTGAATGGGCTTTGTGCTCACCGTGTGGGAGAATGTGGGCGCTGCTCCGATCGTGCGGCTTCCGCGTATGGGGTGCCCACCTATAGTGTACTTTATTTATATAGCACTGTAAATTGACACAGCACTGTACATACAAACAACAAAATTGATAACAATGAAACTTGCCAATGGCGTACATTCTACAAAATATGCTGATTTTTAAGCCCCATAGGCCTGAATGGTGTGCGTGGCTGCAAGTGTGTGTGGGGGAGGGATGTGCCACGGGTGCGCATCCCTTTGAAAAAAATGGAGGTCACCGCTCCATGAATACCGAAGACCACGAACCTCAAGTCCGTGAGAAATGAGGGGCAACTGTACTATTTTATCTGCCTACATTCCTGCTATATTTAGAAATGCAATAAGAGTCCTTGTTTAATTTATTAGACTTTTAAGGGGATAGATTGCACAGAATTTGCAGGATTTTTCTCTAGATGTGTTTAGGAAGATTGACAATCCAGATCGGTCAGTCCTGCCCATTTCCCAATTATAATCATTTTGATAAAATTGGTTAAGAAGGGACAATGTTTTCACATGATATTCCTGAATCTCTCCTTTGGATGCACAAATTGACCACATAATCTTCTTTTCTGACTGATTTTTGAGTGCTTCCTTATGGATTTATAAAGAAAGCGATTTAAAAAAAATAGACCATTACATAAGCAAGATCAATATGTAAAATTACTCAAAGAAGTGAGAGCCGATTATATTTTCTTTACTTTACTTTCTTTTTCTAGATGCAAGATTTGTAGATTCTTTTATTCAAAAAGTTTGCTGTGATAAAGAACAGATGCTAGTCAACCCAACCCTAAAACAAATGACAAATAAACAAGTATAAGTATTTTCTCAAAGATGTCAGCCATAACCCCAACCTGTCTTGGAATACAAAGATGCCTGATGTTCCTCCAGCTTTCTTCCTTTCTTGATTCCAGCTTCTCTGCAGTCTCAAAAGAAGCTGGAAGAGGCTACTAGGAGGCTGGTTAAGCACTTCCTGCTTAGAAATCCTTTGCTGTATCCAGGACCAGCCCTACAGTAATAAAGAAAGAGCCAGTGTGGTGTAGTGGTTTGAATGTTGGACTGTGACTCTGGAGACCAAGGTTCAAATTCCAACCTGGACATGTAAACCCGCTGGGTGACCTTGGGCAAGTCACAATCTCTCAACTTCAGAAGATGGCAATGGCAACCCCCCTCTGAAGAAACTTACCAAGAAAACACCATGATGGATTGCTTTAGAGTCAACATAAATCAGAAGTAACTCCTTGAAGGCACACAACACCAACAACCTACACTATGGTAGTGTGAGGTTACTCCCTCAGGTGGCAGATATTGGGTGAAGGGGCAACTAGTTTCTTAGCCTTCATAGCCACTCCCTTTAGAAAACAAAGCTACAGCTCCTATTATACCTCTAAAGCCATGTAAAGGAATTGTGAATGGCTAGGGGGTCTCATGAGGAGACTTTGGAGAGGACACTTGTGTCATTGAAAAACAACATCACAAAATTTTGTTTTTGCTCTCAAACACCTTTAGGGGTATGGGGGAATTTTCACCATGTTTTGGATGTCAGAAAACCCTCTTGTGGACCTAAATTGGTCTAGAGGGACACAAAATGTGGTAGAAAGGTACCCCACACCTCTGCAGACCTTTTGGAGCATATAAGAGCATTTAAAAAAATGTCTTTTTACCCCTGGGGTCATAGGAGGCCTCCAAATGTGGTGGAAATGCTTCCCCACATATCCCAAGGGAGATTGGGGAGATATTCTGGAGAAAAACATTTTTTACAAACCCCTCCCCCAATTTAACCCCTGGGGCCACAAAAAACAGCCCAGGAGTTGCATGTCACCCAGAGCCAAATTTTACCCAACCCTTCTGTAAACTAATCTGGGGTCTTTGAAGTGTCTGAGGGCCCTGTCTCATTGAAAATGCTGAAATTAGTTTCAACTGCTAATCTAGTCTGCTCTGTACATGTAATGGATATTGATGCCATCTTGTCTCTGGCTCTATGTCCATGTATTTTGCGAGAGTTTTTGTTGTTGCTGTTGTTGTTCTGTAAAGCAGAACTATTTAATCTGAGAGCTGCTTATTCTGAGTACTCATTCATTGAAGATTAGTTTGTGGCTTACTCCCTGCTATGGCAATGCCACCTATACCCAGGTTTTTCCAATGATGAGTAAATATGAACTAAGAATAGCAATAGCAAGTACAACAAAAATGGTATTTTGAGAAATTTGGTTAAACCTGTTAAATCAGAGGTACATACTGTTCAGAATTTCATAAATGAAAGCTAGGACACATGTGGCTAGCACCATCAGAGTGTGGTCAAGATGGCAAGTGTTATTGATTGGAAGAATAGATATGCTAGGTGGAGCTGCCACAGTTTGCTTTTGCCTGAGTCTACAAGGAAGGGCAAGGTTCCACCCTTTCCTCTCCTTTCGACCATGTTGAGTTAACAGTGCAAAAATTATTTTTACCCTTTGAACTCACTTTGTAGCAACTAGGGTGAGCTGAGTACAAAGAGGGAAAGTAGGGAAAGGAGAAAGGAACTGAGATATTTTAAAAGTGGGATGACAAAAGATTAATTAGGTCTGTTCCTGCCAAACTAGGACAGTTTGGGTGTGGAGAATGGCCCACAGGTTCTTTGTGTCTTCTTTTTGTAACCATCCCATATCCCATCAAATGAAAAACATCACTCTATTTTAAAATTCCCCCATGAAAGAATTAAGCCTTGAGGAGCACAATTTTCTACAACAAAATGTATATCTCCTGGCTCACTTTAGCCTCCTCTATTCAATTTTTAGAAATCATTTCTTAAAAAAAACCCTGGAAATAACCTGAAAGTTATAGAATTTGGAGATTATTAGGTGGGGGAACAAAACATCCTTGTCCTGTCCTTTTCCCATTCTCATAATGACATTGTGAGAAGATTTTCATATGATGTTGTGCTTATCCAGTTATTATCCCATCTGGAAAGTGCAATTGACTGCAATTGTGCAAAAGACTTTCAAACGACATTGCACAGATCCTATAATTGTCTCGTCATTGAAGCAGCATTTTGCATTAACAGGAGTTTGCATTAATGTGATGCTGCTTCAATGATGGGACAATAGTGCTGCAATCTGAAAGGCTTTTGTAGGATCGCAGTCAAAGATGGGATAAGGACATCCCCATGTGATAATCTCCTCAGAGTGTGGGAAGAAACCACAAAGGATACCCAGTCTAACCTCCTGCTGTGCACAAGGACTGCTGATAGATGGCCTTCCAGCTTCTGTTAAAAAAATCTCCAAAGAAGGAGACTCCACCACACCCTGGTGGCATAGTCCACTATCAAGCAGCTTTTAAATTGTAAGAGACTAGTGTTACCCCGAGAGAACCTAGAGGTGGAAAAATGTCCCTGGAGTTTGCCCATCCCTGTTCTACATGGTAAAGATTCAGATGAAATAAATCAATTGAAGCTTATTTTTAAGTAGAAAGTTGTGTGTACTGTTGGAATATAATATATAACCCCTTGCTGGCTGCACTATGTTAGAGAAGAGATTCTCCACCCTGGTGGTATACTCTCTTATACCAGAGTACCAGAGAATTAAGCCATTGTTCTGGTTTTGAATTATTAATATTATGTTACCATTTAAACTTTAATTGTCTGCTGCAATAGCTTTGCCATACTTTGAAGAATTGTTTTTCATAAATGCTTTCACAACAAACAAACAAAAAACCCTTTCTTATCATGACATTACTAGCAGAGCTGAAAATGCTCAGTCATTTGGAGTGAAGGCAATGTGTCCTGACTTCACTTGACTTGTCTCCATGATGTCCCCAAATAAGCAAAACAGATTTAAAAATCGGTTTGGCTTTATGATGTCACCATGAAGCCAGATCTGAGCAATGGTAGGAAACATAAGGAGGGGAGCTCCCTCTCAAATAGCTTTCAGATGAGACCACAAATCCAATCAGATTTGGCTGTGAAGTATTCCAGTGTTATCTCGCTGCTCATGTAGCCCAGTAAGGAGAAAGCACTGAAGCAACTTTCTGCTGGACCAGTGAGCAAGGTATGAATAATTTCAGAATCGTAACCATTTGGGGGTGTTAGTTCCCAAGGAACACTTTCTTCCTGTCCCCTTTTGGCCTGGAAATATTTACCTGAAAATATTCAGCACAGTTCTAACAGTGAACATGTTAAATGAATGCACTCACAAGAAACAAGAAGGGGAAGCTGTGAAACTGCATAGAATATTGAACAGGAACCAGGTACCAAAAATGAACATATTTGGAACATACGTTCAATTCTTCATTTTATCATTCCTGCTCTGCACTGATCTTTAACACATGACCATTTTTGTCTTTAACTGAACCAGAGTCTTAATATTTTTAGGAAGAGGTTTTTAGACTAATGCAATTACAGGAAGGCATTGTAGTTTCATTTGCACATGGGTAAACACGTGCTTTCACACCCAGGGAAAAGTTTAGCTTGGCAGCTGAAGATGAAGACCATGACTCCAACCTCACTCAAAGCCAAAGCTGCAGAAACCCAAAGTTACTTCCAAAAATAATAGCACGATTGGAGCCCTAAACCACCTCCTTGGACTAGTCATGCTGAGTAGGATGATTCTGGGGGCCAGAAAAGCTACTAAGCCCCTGTCGTTATGCACATGCATTTGATAGTGCTTCAGTCATGCTGAAATAATTAGGTCTACTTTAGTGAATAAGTTTCAATAAAACTTTAAAAGCTTCACAATGTATTTTTCTGATTCCCTACCTGAATCAGTGGGACATAATGAAATCACAAGACACCCTTCCTAAATGTATCAGTCTCTTGTCTTGGATCCAGTGAGTTTGCCTGCCTATCTATCTGCTCTAATAATTAAATTCTACTTTCATTGTGTTATTACTTTGCACTGTGCAGCTATAGTTAACTGTCTTCTGTAAGTTAAGTGGCTCTTTTCTGGGGGCCTCTGATGCATTCTTCTCATGGCTTTAATGGTTGATAGTCATGATGGCTATATCGTAAAAACCACAGAGCTGGAAGGGTCTAGAAGGGCTATCTAATCTAATCCCCTTCCATGATGAAATACACATCATTGCTGAAAGTGGTCATCCAATGTTTAAAGACTCTCTGAGGAGAGTCTAGTACTCTCTGAGACAGTGATGTTTATCACACTATGCTCTTAAAGAGGTACTATTCCAGTGTGACTCCTCTAGCAGCTTCCTGTTGCATGCTGGGATTGGCAGTTTTAAGGAGCTGAACTTCTCTGCCTGAGAATTCTAAATACCCCTCCTTAAAACTTCCAATCCCAGCATGCAACAGGAGGCAGCTAGAGGAGTCACACTGGAATAGTACCTCTTTAAAGCATAGTGTGATAAACATCAGTGTATTGCTCTGTCAAACACCTCTCACCATCTAGAATTTTTTCTTGTAATGTGAAACCATTAGTTCATGTTCTAGTTTCTAGGGCAATAGCAAGCAAGCACATTCTATCCTCTACATGACACTGCTTCAGGTATTTAAATATCTCCTCTCCTAGATAAACATATCCAGCTCCCTAAGCCATTTCTTGTAGGCCATGATTCCCAGATCTTTTACCATCCTGGATGCTCGCCTCTGAACGTGTTCCAGCTTGTCACTATCCTTCTTTAATTGTGGTGCCTAGAACTGGACACAGTATTCCTGGTGAGGTCTGACCAAAGCAGAATAGAGGGCTATAGATTCCACCCAGCACCAGAGCCACTATACATCTGTAGAAAAAAATCCAAGGAATAACCAGGAGATTGGAAATGCAACTCATGCCCTACTTGTGGCTTCATATAGGCAACTGGTTGGCAGTTGTGTGACCTACCACAATTTGGTCTGATCTAGCACTGTTTTGAATATGTTCTTCTATTTGAACAGTACTGTCCCCATCCTCTTATCATAGGGATAGAAATGGCCAGTTCTAATTCCAGAGCTGCAATTCCCATAATCCTTCTGCATTGGTTATGGTGTTCAAGGCTGGGAGCTGTAAGACAAAAAACACTTAGAGGGTAGAGTTCCATACCTCTGAGCTAGAGATATATCTGGAAAGGCCTGACTAGGGAAAGAAGTAGAGTTCTTAAAGGTTTCCTGTCTATTTCATGAAGTCAGATAGAACAGACAAGAAAAATGAGGAAACATTCAAGTCACCCTGACTACTACTACTGTCCCCTGGATCTTTTCTTGCTTCTTGTTACAAAGTATTCTTCCACTTTCAACTGTCCTCCCTACAGGAGGTGTACTCCGCACAGCCTGTCAAACAACTCCTACCCATCCTGCCCAGGATTGTCTCAGGACTGGGATTACATGTGGAGTTGCAAGGGGAGAGAAAATGAAAAGAAGACTGTGCTTGTACTGGAAAAGGACACCAATCTTGCCCTTCTCAGTATGTAGCTATGGAGTGGGCTGAACTCCCATAATAAGAATCTTGCTATTGTTGTGTGCCTCCAACTAATTTCTGACTTATAATGACCCTAAGGCAAACCAGTCATAGAGCTTTATGCCCCCCCCCCTCCATTAAATTTCCCTTCTATTCCTATATTTCTAGCATTGCAGAAAGTGAAATGCTGAAAATTGTTCATATCTAGAAGTCTCATATGGACAAAGCAGAAGGTCAAAATAAGCAGGTTTCTAGCTGGCTTTGAGTTGGGGCATTTACACGATGCACACCTTGAAGCTGGCCAGAAAGTGCACCCAAGCAGTGCTACAGGGAGAAAAGCAGGACTAAAAAGAAGCTGGATTTTTCCACTTCTTCCCAGAACATGTGCACCTTCACATGTACATATAAATGCACCGACACCAGGGCTGCACTAAAGGGGTACTATTTCCAAACCCTAACTGTGCATGTAAATGCTCATTACATTTAAAAGGGATGGAGCTGCAGTACCCAAGTGATGAGGTTGCCAATGCCCAAAAGAGAAAGTGTGACAGCTCTCATGGAGAAGAGTGCAACATACACAAAACAGATAGTCAAAGAGGGAGCATGGGGTGAAGGGGGGGGGGGTTTGATTGTACCTTGCCGACATCTACATGGGCACTCCTCTGCTCCAATGCCCTGTCCCGGTGAAGCACTGCACATGTGAATGTGTGCAAGTTCACGGGCACAGCCATGTGGTTGGCAGTCGATGGCAGTTTGCTCCTGTGAAGGTGCACAGGGATGGCACAGGGAACAGTATAAAAAAACCCAACAACAACAACAAAACATTGGACCCATGTGGTCATGACATGTACAGTCCAGCCACCTGGGGAATGGTTGATGGGGTTTCAGTGCAGCTTTTCTACCAGTCTCTTTCACCCCATAGCTGCTGTTTTCATAACTAAAAACATGGACCCCCTGACCATCAAGGCTGTCATGAGCTGTAGCTATGCTGATCTTGCAACTTACCACCCTCTACTGTAAATGACCCACACCACAAGGATGTGTGTGTTCTCCCTTGCCCTAGGAGGAGGGCCTAGTGAGCCATAGCTGGAGCCTAGAGACAATTTGTGAGTCATTTATGAAACCTGAAAAAAATATTGAGATTTTCTTCTTTCTGATTCTAATACAAGTTATGAAACAGAAAGAACACATGTGAAGTTGAAGGCTTTCATGGCCGGCATCCATAGGTTTTTTTTTTTTTGGGGGGGGGGGGGTTTCGGGCTATGTGGCCATGTTCTATAAGAGTTTATTCCTGACATTTTGCCAGCATCTGTGGCTGGCATCTTTGGCTACATAGCCCAAAACCCCCACAAAAAACTAAGAAAGAACACAGTTTACAGTTGGCAACTGGTTGGCTGTCCTATATCTCAGCCTCCTTTTTCCTAAGCTCAACTGTATTAAACTCTTATAACAGCTGTTAATAAGGTAAAATATTTATTCATTTAATCATTGCTGCTTTTGAACGAAGTGATGTTTGAACTTCACAGCATTAGAAGGGAATTTACAGGCCACAGCCCAATACATTGTTGAGTCGATTATTCCAGAGGAAACAAGTGTTTGACCCTTTCTATGTATTAGGAATTCAAGTATATGAAGTATGGTGTGATTATATTTCCTTAGTCTTTCCTCTCCAGCTCCTTCAGCCTTTTCTTCCATGACATGTTTTCCAACTTGCCAGCAAGTTTGGTTGCTCTCTTATGAAATAAACCTGATTTTCTACAGATTTCTTGCTTAGATTTTGGCTCCCCAAAATTCTGTTAGCTCTTTCCTACTGTGTTTTAATATTGTATCACATTAGTATTCTTGCCATGTATTTTGGATTGCCATTAATGGCAGAGGGCAATCTGATGTACTACACACAAAATAACCCTCTCATTCTGGATATATAACACTATAGAAATTAATGATCCAATACCAGCTGTTTCATTGGATGAAATCAGCTATCAGCCTATGTATGTCCTCACCAACCAAAGCCTTCTGCAATGGCTCCACTAGGCTTCAGTGCTTGAGTCCCCAGTGACCTGGGTTTTGGCCTGGCAAGACCTTCCCCTCTGTAAATCAATGCATTACTTTTATCATGCCAAGTTCCCTTGTAGATTTTTACCAGAGATGAATAAGGCCCAGTTCTGTGGATTGCTGAGTAAGAGGCTAGGTTGCAGCAAAGAAAGACTGAGGTGTTCAAGAAAGCAGTAAACAGAGATTTATGCATGTAATAGCCTCTTTGTGGGTGGGTTGGTGTGCTGGGCATCTGTGCTCATTCCAGAGAGCAGGGGGAATCTCTGTCTGTCTCTCTGTCTGTCTCTCTCTCTCTCTCTCTCTCTCTCTCTCTCTCACACACACACACACAAAATCACAGAGCATTTCTTTTCAGAAACAACACTTGTGGCTGATCGTAAGGCAAGCCAAACATGGGGGCAGGACAATCTCAAGACAAACACACATGGAAAACAAGGCTTCAGTCACAATGCCTGGATTTCATTCATTTCTAAGCCCAGCTATGAGATCTGCAAAGCCAGCGTTTCATTTGAAATGACAGGGTAAATCATGGTCCCATTAATCTGTTTCAAATGCATTCCAGCATATGGCAAGGGGACATGCCACCTGTCAGAAGTTAATATACGTTTTGGCTTCAGCTTTCAAATGAGTTACATTAGAGTAGACTAATTCATGACTGGAAACCTACTCCAGAGAAAACTGTTGGGGTGGTAGTAGCTGGTTTTATTATACCCATTGCCATTTAAAAGGGAATTAGAAGCCCGGGATTTTTGTGACTGTCTGAATTGGGGTTTGGCTGTACTCCTTTGGTCCATGGACCAGCTTGGCAACTAGCAAATAGAAATCACTGACAAGCAGAGGAGAATGGGCATTCAGGCCTCAAGTGAATCTGTACTGGAACTCAAATCTAATAGAAAATAATATTGCTTGTGTGTGCTGAGTTGGTTTATGATACCAACTAACTGAGGCTGTTTTGGAAAAAGCTGCATGGGGAACCTTTAGCACTTTCTCATTTGGAAGTTGAAAGCAGGCAAAGCAGGATATATTTTCAGTCCATGCAAAGACTACAGGAAAACAACAAATTAAATAGTTCTGTACTGGACAATATGCAAATCCCAAGGGCTTGTAACCTATTAATATGGCCAGCATTCCCAAGAAATGTGTAAAAATCCACACTGGCTTGAGAAGTGTGTAACCTGTTCATGGTGTGATTATGAAAAGGTTTTGTAAATGTAACAAAATGTCCAAAATGGAGGGGGGTTTAAGGGTCACAGTGTTGGGTCATGAATGATGTGCTGAGAAAAATTGCTTGAAATAAAACCCTTCCATGTGATATTGTCAGCTACTGAAAAGAAACTGGCTTGAAATAAATAAAATCTTGCATAATGGATCTTTTTTTTCTTGGCCTAATGCATAAAACTCAGTTAAATCATAAGAATAGTGTGAATTATTTTATTAGTTACTTGTACAGGAAGTTGACCAAGGGACTCAAAATAATTGTGGTATGTAACATATTGGGGAACAGGAGATTCTGCTCAGTTGCTGTATATACCTTTGAGCTGTGTTTTTAAATTACTGAATTTCAAATTCAGATAGCTCTGAAAGACAATGATAAAAGTGAGAGACATGGTGGACAAGAAGGTGGAGATGAGGACAAGGAGATGGGAACTGGAAAGTGCCCTTGGACTTCTTCTCTGGAGGTGGGGTGGGGTAGGGAGAAATACTAATTATATTTGACAAGAAATGGTAGAGATCAGTTTCACCGCAAACACATCTGGTGAGCTCTTAAGTACCTTTTATTTATTTATTTATTTATTTATTGCCTACGGTGTTTTGGGGATGGGCACTGGCAGAAGGAGGGACTTCTGGCAGTCCAATACCATAATCCTTTGTGTACCATTGATGCAAAGTTGGGAATGGTTATGGGACAAATTAGCCCTGTGTACATTTCAAGAAACATGAACAGGTGCGAAGTCAATGGCTTTTATGGCTGGCATCAATAGTTTTTTGTGATTTTTTCAGGCTATATGGCCATGTTCTAGAAGAGTTTATTCCTGACGTTTCACCAGCATCTGTGGCTGGCATCTTCAGAGAAATAGATGCACTGAATGAAAATCTGTACAAAACAGAAAAGGTACAGTTGCCACTTCTGAAACTCAAGAAGCTAAAACTGTGGCATGAATTGTGTATCTCTGTATGTTTGGTTTATACCATTTTAATGCATACATAAAGATGGGGAGCATGAGTCATTCCTGATTTGCATATCCTGTTTTACACAGTCTGACTTCATAAATTGGCAATGTCAAAGTATTGTCTCATGAAAAGTTTTAATCCAGTTGGTGCCAGTGAAAACCCTCAAATGTCAAAATCCATTTTATTTGCACAAGTCTTTGATTACAGTTTAATCCCAGCTGCATGGTTAATATTTTTTAGATCTAGTTCATGGCTCAAGATAGGATTTACTCTTTTTCAAATGTGATCTGTAGGGCAATGCAACTAACTTTGCACATTCTCTAATTCTGTTTTGTCTCTTGATCAATCTTCTGCAGTCACTTTATTTTAACTTCATTTGTTTCTCAATTTTTTTTTGACATAATCTCTTCCCTGATCTCCTTGTGATTGGTTGCCTCTTCTTCCCTCAGATATTTCTGTATAACTCACTAGTGAAAGTACCTAACCATTTGGATTCAAATCCAGTATCTCACTCTCACGTACATACTATTTCTCTGCCCCAGTACTTGCTGAGCCCATTCCTCACTTTTTGAATGAGAAATAATTTAGTTAATCGCAATCTTTTTCGCTTCTCCTCTGTTCTTGTTAGAGTAGGGAATCTAACTTGGCTATGGGTGCTGAAAAAAAAGACTTATGGGAACGCCCCAATAATGGCTTTTTGCACCTGAGGCATTGCACAATTGGCAGTTTATTCACAGTTTCCTCTGTGAATGAAGAGGAACAGCTGGGGGATGGGGCAGCTATGAGAGGGAAGTAGTGTTAAGCAATCAGGATTGCTGATGTTGCTTCCTTCTCAGAGAAACTGCAGTTTAAAAGCTGTGTGTGATAATCTCTGGAGAAAACATTTGCCACAAACAAGACCAGCCTATATTAGGACAAAGTTGCAAAGAACTGCAAGTAACAAGGGCAGTTCCACTGAATCGTTATGACCATGGTTGGCAATTCTGAAAGTCAGACGTGGTGGGCAACAGAGAGATAAGGCACTGCTAGCAACCAAACATACAAAGTAAAAGTACAGAAGTTTTTGGAAATTCTTTGACATGTTGCAGACCATGCCCTATCTACCTGGAGGTCCACTAGTTTTGTAAGAGGTAGCAATTTTAGCATGCCTGTCTAAGATTATTTGTCTTAGACCAAAAGCAGATGGAATGGAAAAGCTGGCTCACCTTCCGCAGTTTCTCAAATTGTGGGGAGAAACCACTGATGCACCACTGGCTCCCACAATGAGCTAACAACTGATGCATAGTCCACACTGCACCTCACCAGCTGCAAGGATGGGCCTGCAATAATGGAGCATTTGTGGCTACAAGCCACAGCACACCATTATTTTTTCTGTTATGCCACAAATGTATGTGCAGCGTACAAGCATATCAAAGCTCTGCCAGCAGCCATCAATTGCCTCTCTTGTTCTGTCCAGCTGCCAGCCCATTGGATGCCATGCATGACCAGCCATGCTAATGGCTTCTCAGTTGCATGAAACCCCTTACGGCACATCAGTGCAGCCAGTGACACATTGGCATAGTACTATATAGGAACCCCCCATACATATCCTTTTTCTTCCCCTTCCTACCATGCCCCCCTGTTGGAATGGCCAGTTTGTTACATTTATTATTAAATCCATTGTATTGTTTATAACCTGATGTGTTTCTTGTCAGTGGAGGGGTTTAGGTGGCAGTTTAGAGAAGGGCTTTGAGAATTCTCAACCAGAGTGCTGCAATGCCTCACTAAACTAGAAACCTCAGGGTTCCACAGACTGCAACCACAGCAATTAAAATGGAATATAGTGTGAATGGGCTCGGTCACCTTTATTTCCTGGTTGCATCTATAAAAGGAAGGTGAGGCACGGCGTGGCATGAGGAGAAGGAAGAGGAGGAAGAGGAAGAGGAAGGTGAGGTGGGAGAAAGAAGAGGAGGAAGGGGCAGGGCAGCCTGGTGCAGCACAAGAAGGAGGAAGAGGATGAGGAAGGAGGAGTGTGGAGGGGGAGGGGGAAGAGGAGGAAGACAAGAAGAAGGAGGCTGGGAGGGGTGCATCTTGCCCACCGCCACAGGGGCTGGCCATGTAGCAGCAGCCCTGATACCCCATGGTTGAGATTATTATTATTATTATTATTATTATTATTATTATTATTATTATTATTATCTTTTATTTATAAAGCGCTGTAAAGTTACACAGAGATGGGGAGGGAAGGGAGGGAGCTGACAGAGGAAGAGGAAGGAAGGGGCTCAGGAGGAGGGGTCCACCTGAGAGCCAGGGTCCTCCGGCCACGGGAGGTTCTGGAGCCAGCCATCCAGCTCAGGGCAGCAGGAAAAGAGGGAGGATGCCTGGTTCCCCATAGAGAGACACCAGCAGTGGCGGGGGGTTAACTCCCTCCTTTTTCCTCTTCCTCCTCCTCAAGCTCTGGTCAGCTTCGGAATGGGCAAACGAGGGCAGAGGAGTCACTGCGCCAGGAGCAGCAAGTCCTATTGTCTTGAATGGTGCTGCAGCCACATGTCCACGCCACCATTGAAATCAATGGGACTTGAGCACCCACAGATTTTGGCAGATCCACAGATTTTGGATACTGATCATAATTGTTGGTCACTTTGTTTTTCATATTTGCTGGTATATTTTAGTCAACACTTGAGTTGATTCTGTCTGTGTGGATTGCATCAGTTCAGCTGGAATATCATCTGTTCCTGGTGATATTTTCTTCTCAGTTTCTCTTAGAGCAGCTTCCACTCCACTTTCTACAATTTGGGATTCCTCTTCATATGATTCTTCATTCCATATGTCATTCATTTTATCACCTCTTTTATATAGCTCTTCTGGATCATTTCTGCTTTGTGAATGCAGCCTAAGAAAGAGGTCAGAAAACCAATTCTGCAGGTAAAGGTGTGTTTGAGGTCAAGAAGGTAACCTTCCTTGCCACACACAAGTCATAATCCTGGCAGCCAACATGAAAGGGGTGTTCAGGGGGGAAATATATATCTCTGCAGGAAAGGAAAGCCAGTCTGCACTGCACCTCTCACCTGAAAAGTCAGCCCTGCTGAACTCCAGGGGACTTGTTGATGGTGGTTGTTGTGTACCTTCAAGTCATTTCTGGTTTATGGAGGAAAGTGGCTTACTGGGTTTTGCTTTCACTTAGTGTGGGGGCAGGGCTTCCAGCTGGAAGGAGCGGTGTGACTATCCCAAAGGGGCTTTTGCTCTGAAGGGCCATGCACTGCCCCTCCTTGTCATTACTCGGTTTTTCACGAGAAAACCAGGCCATGGCAAGGAGCTGGGTTGGTTGCAAGCACTTCCCTGCCCATCGCCCACTATGCCTGCTTGTTATGGCTGCCTCCAGCTCCCCAATCCAGGCCTCCCTCATTGCATGCCCTCAGAGACTGCTTTGCATGCCAGAGAGGGGACACATGCCACAGGTTCACTACTATGGCCCTAGCACAACCAATAGTATTCCAGCTTCAATTTTCTGTTTCAAATCTAGAAAACAACTTGGAAGATTAAGCTTTTGGATGTGAAATTGGGTGAAATGCAACTGATCAACGCTTCCCCAGCCTATCAGATCACTGGCATAATGAAGAAATAATTTGTATAATATCTCTCTGAGTTTACCTGGATTTGGGATATTAGAATATGACAACCTTATTTCTGAGTAGGTGATGCAGGTCCCAGTTGTCCTTATTGACTGCCGCCCCAAAGTGATATCATTCCCTTCTTTCTCTACTAATACATTTGGGCTTGCCTCTTAAATAGATAGTACACAGAAATTAAAAATGGAAAATTAAAATGGCAGTGGTTGTCAGTTTATCCACACTACAGAATTATAGCAGTTTGATACCACTTTAACTACCATAGCTCTGTCTCTTGGAATCCGGGATATTGGGGCTCTACAGACCTGCACTTTGTGCCGGTCTGTAGGCACGGTGAGAGCTGAGCATCCCCACGTTCCAAGCCCTTACTGCATGCCTGGCCATGATTATGGCATGCACCTGTCCAAATGGCGCTGGACAACAGGGGTGTCATGATGCTGTGCTGCAGTGCTTATGTCGCTTCTTCCAGGAAGCTGCTTAGAGCACCCTAGAGGGATTGGATTGTTGCCGCGGCATGTGGTTGCTGCGGCAATGATCCACAGCTAAAAGAGGGCTACATACCACCCATCTGTAGAGCCCCATTGCCATCTGTTGATGTACTTAGATTTTTTCATTGGAAAAGATCTAATGCACTTCGCTGAACTACAGCATTACAGCTCTATAGCAAAAAATTCTAACTACCTCATCAATCAAACTACAAATCCTAGGTTTCCATAAGAAGGAGCTATGGCAGTTAAAGGGTATCAAAGTGTTATATAACCCAAGCCAACTGCCACACATAAATTGTTGAGAGGAAATGTCAAGGTTTGGCTTGGCTGTGATGTCATCCCAGCACTTAATGAAGGATGCAATATACTGATTCCAGGCTTAGTATATGGTTAAATAACAGGTTGGGTTCTTTGGTTTCCACATGCAGCAAATTCACACTCTGGGTTATATGCAGAAAAGGCTGATTGGCAAATCTCCCCCTCAACTCTCTCTTATAATCAGATTGGCAAATGTATCTTTTCTTCCCCTGTACTTTGTATAGCGGAATACTGCATGGCTTTGGCATCTGGGTCAGCTGTTCCAAGCACGTCTAACAAGACTGCTGCATGTGTCTCTTTCTCTGTTCACTGATATTACTATTCTCTCACTTATCTGAACTTAGATACTATGTGTTGGTGACCAGCCATTGAACTGGCAGTATATTTGTTTCTCATTAACATAGGTATTTATCAGTCCTAAACAAACAGGAACCTTCTAGAGGAATCTAGCTTAATGAGGGACTACTGTAACAAAACCACAGCGTTTGTGGTTTACTCTTAGGCTATATATTACTTCTTGTTCATTTCCTTATTCTTTTCCCAACATTATTAAGTGACTGATCTTTTCCTAGAAAAAAACAGTGTTTTCATTTACCAGCTAAATGAACTCAGAATTTGCAAAGCAGACTCAGAGCAAAGTATTATGTCTTATAAGGAAGAAAGAGCAAACATGGTGTAGTGGTTTGAGTGTTGGTCTATAATTCTGGAGATCAGGGTTTGAATCCCCATTCAGCCAGAAAAATCTACTGGGTAGACTTGGACAAGTTATACTCTTTCAGCCTCAGAGGAAGGAACTGACAATCCCCTCTTAACAAATCTTGCCAAAACTAAAAAACCCGCCTGTGACAGGTTTGCCTTAGAGTCACCATAATTCAGAAATGTTTTGAAGGCACACAACAATAACAACAACAAAGGAAGAAGAAGTATTATCCTTCCACTATACAGATGAGACCACAATGTTGTTAAGATTTCATAAAATAAAGACACTAATAATATCACATTCCAGTTAACATTTCCCTGACATCCTCTGTACTACTTGACTTTGAAATACTTTTGATAAATCTCTATACCATACACATCTCAGCAAATTTAGCTGCCATGGGCTAAGCCCTCTTACACACTGAAAACTGGTTAATGGAAAGGCTGCTAAGAACAAAAATAAATTTTCTCACAATTGAAGAATGTGAGCTGTGGGGTCCATCAGGAATCCATATTGGGACAAGTGCTCATAAATGATCTGGAGCTGGGCTAGGAAGTATGGAATCCAAGTTTGCTGATAAATTATTTAAGGTGGTGAGGGAAAAAAATGGATTGTGGGGATCTCCAAAAGGATATCTCCAAACTGGGAGAATAGAATCATAGAATCATAGAATCATAGAATCATAGAATCATAGGCGGGGTACAGACCGCCGCTTTGCGGCGCTCTGCCGCCGCCGCCAGTAGGTCCGCGGGGGAGCCGGAGCCTTCAGACGGCCCGACTCCCGCGCGGACCGAAAAAAGAAGCTCCAAAATGGAGCTTCTTTTCAAGTCGCGTTTGCGACGTAGCGAGGCGCCAGGGGCGCGCTCGCTACGTCACAAGCGGCGCGACACGTCTGGACGCTGTGCGTCCAGTACGCAAAGATGGCGCCGGCCATGTAGAAAGGCCGGCGCCATCTTGTACGGACACAGTCCGTACTAGGCACAGGGGCGTCTATAAGAGACACCCCTTTTTTAAAATGGGACGTCCTCCGGACGTCCCAAAGGGCTGTTTAGAAAGCCCCAAAGAGTTGAAAGAGGCTGCAAGGGCCATCCAATCCAACCCCCTGCCATGCAGGAAATCTAAATCAAAGCATCCCTGACAGTTGGCCATTCAGCCTCTGTTTAAAAACCTCTAAGGAAGGAGACTCCACTACACTCTGAGGGAGTTTGTTCCACTATGGAACAGCCCTTACTGTCACGAAGTTCCTCCTAATGTTGAGGTGGAATGAATCTCTTTTCCTGTAGCTTGCATCCATTGCTCCTAGGAGTTTATCACACGGGAGGAATTTCTCTTAATTTCGAATGAAAAGAAAGTGGGGCACTTTGTACTGACTTTGTTATTTTCAGACCATGTGTACTCTGTTGAGAACCTTTTTTGCTTAATAAGTGTTCAGTAAGATTTTGTTTTTCTTTACAAATGTGGGCTTGAAAATCATTGTTCTACTTTTTAAAAAAGCAACTCTATTCATTGTGGGATTACAGCAGATGTTCATTAAGTAGTATGACCAACATCTGACATATGACCATTTTTCTCAGGCTTCCCTTTGAGGGGAAAAATATGTTTGCAAATAGCATCTCTCTCTCTTCCTCCCTGTGTCTCTGTGTCTCTGTGTGTAAAAGATTCCATTGATGGCATGTGCCTTGCACTTGGAGGGGAAGGTGAAAAATATTATGACAATGTTTAAATCAAGACAAGGCTGCATTCCATCCTTTTGGACTACTGCCCAGACCAACTACACCTTCTTTACAAGCTGTGTTGGAGTAGCAGAGATGTATTCTCCAGAGATAAGACCAGGATAACCAATTACAGAGCTTCTTGTCACTATATCTTTTCTGGGCACTGCACTTACTCTGTTAGATAAGCCTCTGGATGGGATAGAAGCAGATTTGTCTCCTTGTGCTCTGGTTCCCTTTGGACAGTCTAGTTGTACTAAATTCTATCTACCTGACAACTCCAGAGATATGCAGGACATGGAATTTATGAAGATTCCCTTAAGGGACATGCAGGAGAGACCTTTCTCTTGTGTTGCTCCTGCGGAATACACTCCACAGTCAGATTGGGGCAGCAGCAACCACATGCCACAGTCCTGATCAGGCCTTTACACGAAAGCAGCCCCTTTCTGTGCCGTGGAAAGGGCGCCATAGCTGCTGGTGCTGTGGCTTTTCTTTGCTCCTTTGGCACTGCGTCATCTGGACACAGTGCCAGAAGATCACCATGATGCCACCTGCCATATGGTGAGGCATGAAGCATCAAGCTGGCATGGGGTGGAGTTGGGGTGTGCATTATGCAGATGCTACACCCCCACTCCGCACCCATACCGATGTATATGGCTGGTCTGTACAGCCCCTTAGTATGCAATAAAGAAACTTCTTGTAAGGTATCAAGAGAAGAAAAATGTAAGCATCACCCTCCATAGGATTACTCCACTCCCCATGAAATGTTCTTCAGTCCCCAAAGTTACTAACATCACAGTAACCTAAAACTTCAGCCAAATACTTAGAAATATAGATTGGGCATCTAAAGGGCAGACAAAATTACCAGGGGGAGATGAGTACATAAAATATAAATTCTAAGTGTCAAAAATGTTCATTGTCTCACTTTCTGCAGTGCTAGAAATGTGGGGTCTAGAGAACAATTTCATGGGGGGCAGACTTCCTATTTGGAGAGTAATGCCCAACTGTTGCTGAGGTATGAAAGCAAAAAAGTCTAGGGGAGAAAAACTAAAAAGCACAGTAGTTTTATTAAAACAAAGTAAAATAGTAAGAAGCAAGAAGAATAGAAAAAGATAAAATGTATACAATCCTACAGAGTGCAGACAGACTGACTTGTATTGGTCTGTGTGCCAAGCCCAAATATAAAAAAAGGCTAGTGTTACCAATATGTACTAGGCTTAAGAACTGCAAATCCCAAATAATATGTCAGGTATAGGGAGGTGTCAAACATACAGAGTACTAGTGCATATACAAATAAATTTCTTAACACCTCCCAGAAAGTAAATAACGGGGATAGCACAGTAAGCCCATTACAACTGAGAGATACGCAGATATGCCCAGCTACACACAGCTCTGTTCATTTTCTCACTACTGCTTTGTCCTCTCAGCATCTGGTATCTGAAGTTGTCCACTTCAGTAAGATAGCCTTAAGAAACAAGGAGCTGAACTGGACAGCTCCTTGAACTGCTCCAGCAAAGTAATTTTTAAGGGTTTATTATATACCAGTTATTATGTACTGTGATAAATCAGAAAATCACATTTTTAATCTTGGCCTTGGTTTGGTGAGGACAATGACAATGATGCTGATGATGATGCCAAGATGACACTGGGGTCCACTACAATATTGTAGTTTCAGCTACCTATCCTACCTTAACAGCTAAGTAAAGAAATAATCCACTTCCTTTCATTTATTTAGAAGATACTGATCATGAAACATTTGAGAAAAAATACCCAGGTCAGGAATAAATGTTTTCATCTAAAGAAAAAAAAAGGTCTTTGGGAGATCTTTTTAAAAAGAAAATATTCATAAACTAAGCATACAGCCATTTATTCCACATCTAAGCATGTTTTTTCTAGTCTAAAACACCTCCAAGTGTGATGCGGGTTAATGTTATGGATCAAATGTCTGATTCTGGACCTTGTTTCCTGTTGAGTACTAAATTCCAACTGTGACAAAACTATTCAGCATCTCCAGAGAGTTCAGCCACAGCAATGTACAGTATTATGGATGTTGAGGACTGCTTGGGAACAAAAAACCAGAAAGTGTTGTCATGATTCTTGGTGACAACCAAGAGGGTGATTGGAAATGAGTTTATTTCATTTTGGGTTTGGTTAGATCAACTTTTTAAAAGAATTTTTTTTAAGCTGAGGGTGGTAACTAAAATATAAACATATTGCACAAACTGAAAATACTATTTTCTGTGGAAATGCACAGGACTCCATTCAGAATGGACACAACTGGATGACAGTAAACAAGTAAACATGAATATGTTATTGAAACTGCTTTGAAGAGAACAGATGCATTCAAATAAGTATTTGTAGACTTGGGTCTTAAGTGTAATCATAAAAAACACCTGGTGCTTAGAACAGTTAGCGCCACAGCATTTCCATGAGAAACAGATGCGCCTTTGAAAGAGAAGGAAAGATTTGTGGAGATTTATAGTGTTTAAGGCAACGGTTGAAATAAAATAACTTGCGCCATCTTGCATGCTGTGTGCTAAAAACCATAAACTTTCCATTTAGAGGATCTATATTCCCTGTTTAGTACTTAGTGCAGTGACATGAGATCCAGGTTTGGTAAAGGTTGGGAAATGGCTTACAACCCAATAATTTGAAATTTGTCAGATGAAAGCCAAACAGAACATTGCCCTAAATCCACGTTAGTCTTAAACAGAGTAGATCCATTAAATCTATTGATGAAAGATAGGGATATAATTTTTTTTTTTTGGCTTATTTAATTCTTGAATGCACCCTTACACCCCTCCTGCATCAATGAAGGAATTTTACACCTTACCACATCCCACTCACACACACAATGCTTCTGATCATGTAACAAAATTTAATAAAATAATAAACATTCAAACAAATGTAACACACATCCCCCAGCTGGAAATTAACATTTTAAAAATTGCAAGACCATGTTTGTGAGATGTAGATAACCACCCACCCTCAATCACCCTACCCCTTGATTCCATCCCAATCTTTATTTGGACACAGGACATACTGTATGCATTAAAAAACTGGCTTTTTCTAAAACCGCAGAATAAAAAATGAGTTTTTCTAAACTGCATTAAAGGCTAAAAGAAGTGCTTTCACTGTGAAAATGTTTGCACATAGTGTGTTCCAACAGCATGGGAATCAAGTGGGTACAGATTTTTCTTAATAGTGTTGATCCAGCCTAGATTAACCTCAGCTGTGGGTGCGGAGGTGCTGAATTGCTATCTCCACTGAGTAATGTGCTGGATGAGGGACACTATATTAAAACCGAATCCTAAGAAAATGGCATTGGTAGTTTTCAATTCTGGGAAGTTGGTGTATAGCCTGTTTTGGAAGGGGCTGGAAATGGCTCCTCTGTCCCCTCTCAGACATGCATAGAATTCAGGCTCTTATGGTCCTCTTTTTCACTCCTAAAAACAACACATTCTAGGAATACTAGGAATTTTATGAATGTGCAGCTAAGGAGATTTTATATCAGCACTGTCTCTTCCCTACTCCTTTTCCTATCTGGATATTTGAAAATATGAAACTCACATTAGCAGGCTAATGATTTCAAACAACCCTTACATCTGGCATGTCTCCTCCAAGTATTAGCAACATGTTAGATATTAGTGAAAATAATAAGATGTAAATATTAGAAGCAAAGCCAAGTCTCTCTCTCTGCTCCTTCCAATGATATCAAAAGAAGCCAATGACCCCATACTCACATTAAGATAGTGATCAGTTATCCCACACCATCTAGATAGCATAATAGGGTAACAATTATTGTGACAGACCATGCTAATATTAAGTGTTGTCCACTTGATGGCTTTCATTTTCCTTCAGGGCTGCAAAACAAACTTTTTTGTTTTTGTTAGCCATGACAAGTCTCCAAGATCACAGTCATTTTCAGCCTTGTGGATAGTTTCTTTGTATAGTCTATGGAGCCACCATTGTTTAAAACGCCAGCGAGACTGTGGTGTTCAAAAATGCCCTTTTGTACCTTTCATAGATTACAGCCCTCTAGTACAATATATATCTGTAACATTCTTCCTGTTTCAGAATCTGTTAAATCTGAAGCTATTGTCTCTGTGTACTATTGAGCCAGAATATCTAGGAAAATGGCAGTATACTGAGTACAAAGGCACCAAACAAGCCCGTGAAATTAATACACTGGTGTATATAAGCTGGTAGCTGGGACCTACAACTTATATTTTCTACAGTTAGCTAAACAGCCTTTCCCAAAGGAGCTGTATTTTGCTTTTGGTGGTCCAAACAATGAACAATGAAATATTAGCATGGAAATTAAACTCACCAGCTTTCTGGCCAAAGAAACATCAGTATGGTCCAAATCTCCTGGAGTCTCCTGCAAATGCAAGCAGTAATAATTATTCTGCATTCATATCATAGCTTGTTTGCATTTCCTTCAATCCTGGAACCTTACACTGCTATAGATTCAAGATAAGGTTGGATAGACATTTCACACAGTTAAAGAAAGGAAGAAAGAAAGAAAGAAAGAAATAATAATAATAATAATAATAATAATAATAATAATAAATTTATTTGTACCCCGCCCCTCTGAGAACAATCGGGGCGGCTAACAAAGTTAAAAATACAGCACATATAAAATCCCTGGTGCCCTCCCCTCCTTAAAAGAGTATTAAATTCAATGCAGAATTAAAAACAAGCAAAAAACAATGAAAAACATACAATTTAAAAACTGACCAGAAGGTCAACAACATCACATCAGCAAACCATCAATGGGAGCAGCAGTATCTTATTCCCAGACGTTTTTTCTGAGGCTGGGTTCTCTATTCTGGGAAGGCCTGCCCGAAGAGATTCGTCTTAACAGCCTTTTTAAAGCTGTCTAAGGATGTAAGCAGATGGATCTCATCCGGCAGGCCGTTCCACAGTCTGGGGGCGATGATGGAAAATGCCCTCTGGGAGGTAGCCGAGAGCCTAGATTTTTGTGGCTGAAGTAGGCCTCTCCCAGAGGAGCGGAATGCGCGGGGAGGATTGTAGGGGAGAAGGTGGTCCCGAAGATAGTTTGGACCCAAGCCATTTAGGGCTTTAAAGGTGATAACCAACACCTTGTACTGGGTCTGGAAGCTAATGGGCAGCCAGTGGAGGGACTTTAGAACCGGGGTAATATCGTCCCTCCTGGATGTTCCAGAAATTACTCAATTTTGCAAATGTATTTAATAATAGGACTGAAAGAAAGATTAAATATATTGAAGGTGGGGAACAAAAGTGGCATATTCATTCCTCCAGAAGAGGTGTCCAGAGCTTAATTCTTAAAACTGAAATCTGATTTTGAATCTCTCTGTATTCAACAATAGGCCCTTTCACACTACATAAGTACATAGTAATATGACTGGAATCCTGTTGGCTAGTCCCAGATTCATTGAACTCATTATTGAATAATGAGTCAACACATACGTAGATCCAATTGAGTTAATAGTTCTTCTTCAGTTGGGACCAACAAGAAGATTTAGGCTTCTGATTCCAATTTAATCACCTTTGCAATATCCTATGAGAACCTGGCATTTCCAGTTTGGGAAGGCACTAAATTCTCTGGTTAAGAATTCTAAATACCTCTCCATAAACTGTAACTGCAAATAGAGCCAGTATGGTGTATGGTCTGACTGCTGGGCTGCACTTTGGAGACTAGGGTTTACTTGGCCATGGAAACCCACTGGGTGATCTTGGGCAAGACACATGCTCTTGGCCTTAAAAGGTAATGGCAAACCCTTTCTGAACAATTGTTGACAAAAGTCCAGCAATAGGATCACCATAGGTTATCATAAGCCAGAAACTACTTGAAAGCACACATCAACAAGCTGTAAACTCCAAGATTCCATAGGACAGAGCCAGGACAGATAAACTAGAACCATGGTGCTATACTTTTCCACTGTGAAATGATCCCATGCTTCTGATGTGGAATTAGAGGTTGCTTCTTTCTCTTCCTATCTCCTGCCAGCTCTTCTTAGAAGAGCTTCTTAGAAGGCAGATACAACATGGTCCACTTTATGCTGGAAATAGTTGCAGCTACTAGATTTGGGCAGAGATGATGCACCAGAATTTCACTGGCTTCGTTGTTGTTGTTTTTAAAAAACAATAACCCTAATCTTATCAACAGTTTCAAATTTCATCATAAACAACAGTAGAACTATTTATTTATTTATTTATTTATTTTGATAGCCAACCTTTCTTCTGAATAGGATTCAAAGAAGCTTCAAAGTAACTTACACCTGGGCCATGGTCTAACATGCAATAGTTATAGTACAAAGAGGTGCTGAAAAGTTCTCAGTCCAACCAAGAAGACAATGACTAAGGGTCTGGAAACCATGCCTTATGAGCAGAGACTTAGGGAGCTGGGAATGTTCAATCTGCAAAAGAGAAGGTTAAGAGGTGGCATCATAGCCCTGTTTAAGTATTTGAAGAGGTGTCATATTGAGAATGGAGCAAGCTTGTTTTCTGCTGCTCCAGAGAATAGGAAACAGAAAATGTATTCAAACTCCAGGAAAAGAGACTCCACCTAAACATTAGGAGGAACTTCCTGACTGTAGGAGCTGTTTGACAGTGGAATACACTTCCTCAAAGTGTGGAGGGTTTCCTTCTTTAGAGGGTTTTAAGCAGAGGCTGGATGGCCATCTGTTGGGGGTGCTTTGATTGTGATTTCCTGCATGGCAAGGGGTTGGACTGAATAGCCCTTGAGGTCTCTTCCATCTTTATGATTCTATGATTCTGATTTAGAACCATGAAACTTATATGCTATCCCACGTATTCACCTCAAAGTCAATGATATCATTTCTCAAGTTTCTTTAACCCTTCGAAAAAAGTAATAATGGCAGGGTAAAAACCGCACCTTTGGGGCAGCCTGCACGTGCCCCTTTACTGCATGTATTGGGGCCAGGGCAACCTCACCGGCAGCCCAGAGGCCCCAATCCGACGCTTTTCAGGACCAGGGAGAAGCGGCAAAATGCCACTTCTCCCTGGTCCCGAAAAAGGGTATCCTTGGGGCTTCATGCCCCAGAACAACCCGGGAGCCACAGCCAGGGGAGAAAGGGGCCTCTCGGCCCCTTTCCCCCTGGCATCGTTCCCACAGCCATTGTGTGGCTGTGGGAATATGGCGCGCCCTAAGCGGCCTGGGATGGTGCAATGAGGTAATACATGCGCTGTGCCGTTTGGACATGGTGCATGTGTGACATAATCATGGCGGCCCCCGTGTGGATGGAAGGTCACCATGATTATGCCCCCGTCATGGGCTAGGGCTAGGCTGCATGTGGGCGGAGCGCCCCGAGGCAATCCTAGCATGTGACGAGGATGTCACGTAAGGCCCGTCTGTACCAGGACAATATTTCTGATGTTTAGTTATTGAAATACTGCTCTCCCGCTGCTGTCATCTCTGAATCATTAAAAAAATCATTCCTTTCAAACTCTTTTTACAGTTTAGAAACAAGTAATAGATGAAGTAACATTTGGTGAACAAGGTGGATGTTCTATATGCACTCAAATCCCAAATGCTTCAAAACATCTTTCATCTTGCAAGCAGATGCATTGTCCTGCAAAAGGAGAATATCTTTCTGCAGCTTCCTTTGCCATTTTTCCTTCAGTGCTTCCTTTAAATGGGGCTGCATGCTAGAGTAGTATTCTGCATTAACTGTTTGGCCCTTCTGAAGATAGCTAGTCATCAAAATAGATTCTTTATCCCAAGATATGGTAGCCATGATCTTTCCGGCTAAATGTTTAGTCTTGAATTTCTTTGACTGTGGAGAACCCGAGTAGTGCCACTGCAAGGGCTATTGTTTGGTCTCTGGATAGTGATATAACCATGTTGCATGATGAGTTGTTTAAAAAAATGATCACTAGATCACTCAAAATGCTCCAAAATCAACTTGGAGGTATCTACTCAACTTCATTTCTGTTCACCTCTCAAACATTTTTGGCATCCACTTGATAGCTTCCACATAGCCAATAACTCATGAATTATAAACCCACTATGTTTCTGGGATAGCTCTAGTGGCTCATCAATTGTTATATATAAGATTCACTGACCTGCCAAAAACAAGTCATGAACATGCTCAACAATTTCAGGAGGTGACACTGTTGAAAGCCTCCCAGACCTTGCTGCATCTTCAGTCTCAAAATCTCCATGCTGAAAGTTGGCACAGCACTGCTTCACAGTTGAGTCTGATGGGCACTTGTCACTCAATGTTTGCATCATACACTCATGGATTTCCTTTGGAGTTTTATTGTGCAGGAATAGGAACTTCATGATGGTCCAAAGTTCAGCAACTGAAAATGCCACACTTTTTTCTTGACAATAATCTGGGGAAAAACATTCAGAAATTAGAGCTATGATCCTGCAGATTGACAGCTCACAATACAAAAGAAACTACAGTGATCAAATTATGCTCATAAGTGGGGTCGAGCTGCGACCTTTCAGCACCCGTTCATATATCTCAACTGGATCGATGTAGTGTATACTATAAAGTATGGTATCTCAAAACTACTTAGAAGCATCAATATGTGCTCCTGCTCATTTTTTTATTGTAATATATTCTGGGGCCATGTGACCTTTTTAGTGTATCAATTGCATTGGTTACCAGTTTGTTTCCATTTAAGGCACTATCATTATCTTTGAATCTCTAAATGACTACTAGTTACCTGAAAAGATGTCCTCTCCCATGTGATTCTGCCTGCAATAGCAGCTGATATCAGTGGGGAGGTGAAACTGCTCTGAATTTTAGTCCAGACATCAAAAGGTTCTCTGTCAGTTTCTAAACCTGTTTGGAAGGATAAGGTCCCACCACTTGGAGAGCTCATTTAAAGTTCAGACTAAGACTTGAATCTTCTTTTTCCCACATGACGGGGAGATTCTAGGAGTGGTGACATAGAAATTACATGAATTAATATAATATACAGTATAATAGACTGCGCTGATACAAGGACTCCCTGAAACAACATCTCACGCTTGGCCAAATGGATCACCAACAATGGTCTGCCCTGGCCTAGCATCGGGAGGCATGGAGACGCACTATCCACGATGCTGCAGCCTTTTTCGAAAGCTCACTGCGAACGAATCTCGAAGAGAAACGACAACGCAGAAAGAACAACAACCCGGAAACATCACCCAAGAAGACTTTCCGCTGTGCATTCTGCAACCAGACCTGTTTGTCCCAGATTAATCACCAACGTACTTGTACAAAGCGTGGGATGCGTCCTTCCTGAATCTTTGTTCGCGAAGCAAAGCCAGAGAGAGAGAGAGACTGCGGTCCAAATCTTATAACAGACCCAAATCTTCATGTAGGATCACCAGATCTCAGAGCCTGGCCTAAGAACCCTAAGTCCCTAAGGGCCCTCACCTCCTTAAAGAGCTCCAGGCTATAGGTGTTGCTGTCCCAGGGTCCAAAACTTGACATGCTGGTACTGCTGGCCAGGCCAAGCCGACATTGTATCAGTGAGACATCAGCATATGCAAGTGGGTGCAATGCAGGCCACTGGCACTGCTGAGTCCAGCTGCACAAAGGCCACCAGCTCAGTTACCATGGCTGACAGATGTCACCAGAATCCAGTTTAAGCATGCCATCAGTCACACCATGTTGGCTAGCCGCATCACCTCCGCTTTCTGCTATCTGCTGGTTGTAGGTCAGCATGATTGCATTGAATCACCAGGAACAACTGGTGATGACATGACAATTCTTACTCCCCCTTTGAGCAACTATCATGCCCCCTTGAGTGTCATACCCCACAGATAGATAACCACTGTGTTAAGATATAAGCCATAGCTTACAATTTCCTGGCTTTGTGGCACTACAAACAAGATGAGAAAACCTTAACTCGCATGTGAAACCAACAGTTGTTTTTTTAAAAAAATAATAATAAATCACTGCATATATACATAAGGTGTTTTTTTAAAGCTATGCTTGAGGAGTTCATTTTGCATTTTAAGTGATATTATTATTATTATTATTATTATTATTATTATTATTATTATTATTATTTACCTTTATTTATGAAGCGCTGTAAATTTACGCAGTGCTGTACATACAATCTTTTTAATTAGACAGTTCCCTGCCCTCGGGCTTACAATCTAAAAAGACATGACACAGAAGAAGAAGGGAGTGGTGGATGGAAAGGGTAAGAGGTCCAGCAGTTCCTCTCTACCTCCGAGGCCTGGACCAAGGCAGATGGACTGGAGGGAGGGCTTGGCTTCATAATGGATGGTTAATCTTCTTCCAGGGAAAATACATACTCTCAAGTAGGATAATACATATACAGTACATAGCAATACAGGAAATGGTTCAATAAACAGGCACCAAAAGAACATCAAATAGTAAGCGACAATTATGCAATGCCTGGGAAGGCTTCTCTGAACATGATGGTTTTCAACTCCGTTTTGAAGCTGGTTAAAGAAGTGATGGTTCTTGCTTGTGGGAGAAGAAGGTTCCAGGAGTGAGGGGCAGCAAGTGAAAAGGGGTGAATCCGAGATGGGGCAGAGGAAATCCTGGGCTGGGACAGCAGACCTTGACTACCAGAATGGAGGGCCCTAGTGGGAAGGTGAGGAGAAAGAAGGTCTGATAAGTTAGGAGGGGCCAGTCCATGGAGGGCTTTAAATGTCAACAGCAGGAGCTTATACTGATGTGATCTGACATACCCTCCTAGACAAATGTATAGAAGGGAATGCAGTTTTCCTTTGGATTATTCACTTCTCCCTAGCTAACTAATGAAACTGTACTAAAGTTCTCTCTCTCTCTCTCTCTCTCTCTCTCTCTCTCTCTCTCTCTCAGTCATCTATCTATCCATGCATACTGAGGAGTAAATGTATATTAAAGTACATTTGCAAAAACATGTATATGCTGCAAAATACATATTTAAATGTGTTTTACAATATTGGTTTAAGATGTTACATTTAGCCTATATCTTATCTTAAAACATATTGAAATACTGTTTTTTTAACAGTTTTTTAATATAAATCTGCACATTACTGCAGAAATAAGATGGAATGAATTTATGAATGAATACAGGTAAAAGTAGCATGGATTGAGCTGTTCCTCCCTAGGCCTATCACAGCTGTCTCTTTCCAATTTTATTCTGACATGTTCCTTTCTTTCTCATCCGTCCTCCTTTTTATCCGGTGATACACTGCCACACTGGTCTTTCCACAGATTGCAACTCTCTTTGTTTCCCTTTCATTTTTCCCGTCCTTTGTTTCCACCCTTCCCTCCTAGTGCGGAGATATGTTCCAGCAAAAGAGGAAAAGTAAGGCTGCTGTAGTTTGTTTCTGAAGACCAGTGATGAAATGACATCCTCCAGACATAAATTATTTCAACATCCCAACCGACAGTTCTGGAGCACGGTGTAGATTCCAAAATGCCAGCAGTTCCCTGTTTTGCTGTCAGGGAGGAAGGTTTGAGTGCTGAGAGAAATCTCATCTTTCTTCTCCTTCCTGTGTTGCTTATAATGGCTGAGGAAAAACCATAAAGCTATCACCACCCCCCAAAACTGTGTGGGTAGGTCCTTGTTCAACATCATTGGAAACCACATTCCTCTCTTTATCTAAGGGAAGAGGTAAAATGTGGGCAGGGTTAACACATTCTCTCCAGTCACTCTAGCTCCCTAGAGTGCCATGTCCTCAGTTTAAAATTCAGCATCTATGCCTGTCTAAACTTCATCTTTCAGGGGCATATTTAAGGCCAGTGCACATTTTCATCCCCACCCTTTAAAGTTTTTTTTTTCCACTTCTTTTTTATCCCTGCCCATAATGACTTCTTGTGTCTCCAGGCTTATGGTGAAAGAGGCATGTGACTCATTCATCAACCATGGGATTTTGCATGCCAACACAAAATTCTTCCAATAACGACGAGCCAGTGGGTTTCAAATAAATATCACCTTCTGTTGATAGTGATTTGGTCAGGCAGTTCAAATGAACCTACAGCATCAGTAGAAGCACATCCTGAACTGCAGCACTACATACTTCAGGTGGGATCGTGCATTTTTCAACAATGGTTCTCATGACCTGCTATCACACCCTGGATGGACTTCACTCTGAAAAACATATAGTTAGTGTGCAGTTTTGACCATCTGAACCTCCTGTGCAGATGTCGAGAGAGAGAGAGAGAGAGAGAGAGAGAGGAAGGAAGGAAGGAAGGAAGGAAGGAAGGAAGGAAGGAAGGAAGGAAGG
>NC_056522.1:40505411-40531697 GCF_019175285.1 Sceloporus undulatus | reverse complement strand
TGGGATGAGATGTTAGTGGGATCAGCAGGGGAGCAACATGATGGCAACCAAAGGTGACAATGGGTAATGGGAGAGGCTCTTTCCTTCCCACAGCAGGCAATGGGAGAACCTCAAGTGTCCCTCACAAAATGAAACTTGATATTTTCCCCAAACACCTAATATCAATGCATAACATTGCTCCCTCAACCATGGCTGTGTCTACATGGCAGAAATAATGGAGTTTGACACCCCTTTAACAGCCACGTTTCAATGCTGTGGAATTCTAGGATCTGTAGTTTTATGATGTATTTAGCCTTCTCTGTCAGAGAGCTCTGATGCCACAACAAATTGAGAATCCCAGAATTCCATCAGATGGAGGCATGACAGTTAAAGTAGTGTCAAACTGCATTATTTCTTAAGTGCAGAGAAACCCTTGGTTGAGGCAGGCAGGCAGAAAGAAAGAAATCTAGCTAACTTGGCATCCAGGCCAGATGAAGATCTGAACAGGCACTGGGTGGTATGCTTAGAAAGTGCATAAAACACAGCAAATTGGGTGTTATGGCAACCATACCAATATGACCCCTGGAATATTCAAGGAAGGTAGGCCCTCATTGCTAGCTTACCTTTGATCTTCCCCCTTGACTCAGTCATGAGGAGATCCTTGAGGAGCAATACTCTGCAAGGCACTTTGCTTTCCCCTGTGCCTTTTCCTTACCATCCCTGCATATAGTCCTATAGTATATATATCCTGCATATATACATCTGTCACCTCACGTCACTATGCATGTGCAGGGAGACACTTGCATACAGCTTCTGTCTTTTTCCCATCTTTATTATAAAAGAGGATTGAAAGTATTTCCAGGGGGGGGAAACATTTATTTTTTACCTTATGCCTTTCCCCTGTGTAAAGCCCCCCCCCCCCATCTGCTCTTGCATTGGAAGAATGTTGGCAGATTCCACTGAGCTCCGCCCCAACAGCTGCAGGCATTTTCTTTCTGCAGAAATCACTAAAAGAGTACTAACTTTTCATTGAGAACTCATTTCATTTTGCAGAAGTGTAAAAGGAGCTCAGGCAAGCTCTTTATTGACAGATAAAAGGGACAAAATTAATTTCTTGCAACACTCACAGGAGTGCAGCTTTCACTAGCAAGACTCGTTTAAGCACTTTTCTGTCTACTCTGTTGAAACCCATCATTCCACTAGAAAGATATTTCACCCAGCTCCAAGTAAGTGGGTTTGTGGTTCCGCTGTACCATCTGCAGCAATCACAGTCACTCGCAGTTAATCTCATCATCTGTTAATCTAGTTTCAAAGATTTCCGTAATATTTAACATGGGTCTGTCCAATCTTATTCATACTCCTCTCTGGCCCATATTGTATGTATTAGAGCTTTTATCTCATCTAATGTAATAATAATAATAATAATAATAATAATAATAATAATAATAATAATAGGATTTATTTATATGCCACCCAATCACTGGGGATCCAGGCAGCTTACAACAGAAGGGATAATAGACGGTTTCCTGCCCTACCATTACAGTGGACCTCAATGGATTATGAGTGGAATTGAGGTGTAACAAAGACTGCAGTATATACTAGCTCCTATTCACAAGTAACATTTATTGGTTAAGGCCATCTGTCATTTCACCTCCATCCACATGACTCTTTCCAGTTAAGAATACAGCAGGATCTTTCTGACTCAGTTCCCAGTTGTTTTCATGCCAAGAAATAAACTGTCTATACAGTTCTATCTCAGTTAACAAAGTAGGTGTGCTATTGGGTATTGCTTCTTTAACAGAGGCAGAAGTAACATGAAAAGAAGAGGATGGGTTCCTACACCACAAAAGAAAAAGGAGGGGGAGGAAGAGAAGGCCAATTCAACATGCGTTGTTGTTGTTGTTGTTGTTGTTGTTGTTGTGTGTCTTCAAGTCATTTCTGATTTATGGTAACCCTAAGACAAACCTATCATGGAGTTTTCTTGACAAGTTTCTTCAGAGGCTATTGCTATTGCCATTGCTATCTTTTGAGGTTGAGAGAGTGTGACTTGCCCAAGGTTACCCATTGGGTTTACATGGGATTCAAACCCTGTTCTCTAGAGTCCTAGTCCAATGCTCAAACCACTACACCATAGTGGCTTTCATCCAACATACTTTAGCCAACCCTTTATTCAAAACTAACAATATATAAATATGAAATTAAACACTGGTCAGGTAAGCATTGCATAACCAAGCAAAAACCATTCACATTTTCTAAACAGTGCTTGAATGCTTCTTCCAGAATGTATCTGCAGATTATTTTTTTCCCATTCACCAACCTCCACATTTTTATAATTTCTATTTTGGTGGCCAAACAGAGGAGACAGAGGAGTTTAGCACACAGCTAAAAAAAGCGATTTGACTGCAATAAAAAAATGTGAAGATATGAAGATAAGATATGAAACTATAATAGAAGAGCCAACTGTCCTCCCATCTTGCACGTACACACACACACACACACAGCATTTGTAGGATGCCTGGTGAAAGAGAGACCTTTTGTGCTCAGTTTGACTGCAATAAACAATGCAATAAAGTTTGAGCTGGGAAAGAGTGTGATTCTGCTGTAGCTGATTCTACTGTAGCTGTGTGTGCTTCCCTACAACAGGCAAGATAAACAGCAGCTGCCTCCAGAATCCTTTACTGAACAAGCATGAACTGCTAAACAGAGAGAAAAAGAGAAGAGAAAAAGGGAAGCTCCCGGCTTTGCAAATCAGCCGGCTGACTTGTAGCTGGGAATTATCCAGGATTCACCCAGCTGGCAGCATCAGCAGCAAAACAGGTGTGATAATATCAGGATGCATCCTGAATTAGAATTGAATTCGTTAGCGATAAGTCACTTTATTTAGGTGTGCACTAAACTCCAGATTAATTTGCTTTCCTTTTTTCTCTTTTTCTCTCTGTTTAGCTGTTCATGCTTGTTCAGTAAAGGATTCTGGAGGCAGCTGGTGTTTATCTTGCCTGTTGTAGGGAAGCACACATAGCTACAGCAGAATCACAATCTTTCCCAGTGCAAACTTTATTGCATTGTTTATTGCAATCAAACTGAGCACAAAGGGTCTTTCTTTCTCCAGATATCCTACAAATGTCTGGGGGGGGATGTGTAAGATGGGAGGACAGTTGGCTCTTCTATTATAGTTTCATATCTTAAAAACCACACTAGAGAAGTTATTCTCCAGTGTTCCTGTTAAGATGGAGATGTATAAAATGGCTTTTCAGGTAGGTTTTAATAAAGGTAGGTTTCAGGTAGGTTTTAATAAAGGCAGACTTGTGTATGAAGAGAAAAGTGTTCAACTATGCTTGTCCAAAGGCTAGCAAAAGACCTTTGACTGTCTGTCGTGAAAGTGCATAGTATCCAAAGCCAGTCAATTTCATTGTGGCACGTGAGGGGGAAAAGCCCATAAGCATGACTCCTTATCTCTCACAGTAAAAACACAATGGCTAAAACCATATATATGTCATGCTTGTGAGGTGTAAAACTACCACTCACATAGTTACATAGTAGTTACCAAATCCTTCTGCAGTATATTGCAACCAATTGTGTATCTACCAGCATACTTTCTTATTGTCCCATTGTCATGGAGAACACACAAAGGCTGTTTCTGCAGTCCCAGTGAATAAATTGAAGGCACTGACAAATAGTTATGTATGGTCCAAAAACGTGCAGTTCCATGTGAAATGGTTATATTTATAGAATTCTGCTTATCCAGTCATGAACTGAATATGGCCAAAAAAGCACAACTGTATGTCTAAGGTAAACTGCACACATATATGACTTCAACAGGATTCCTCCACCCCTGCTCTGTCATCTTCCTATTCAGATGACACATATCCCAAACTCTGGTTCTGGTGCGAGCAATCTAAACAACATTTGGCACATTCCACACCAGAACCAGGGTATTCAAGTCTTAAAATGCATTAAAATAATATACCTGTTGCATCTTCCCAGAAGATCTGAAGCTCTCAATTCCCATGCTATGGATGCCATCTGAGCCCTTCGTACATCTGAATGGGACTCCCAGCCTTGTGTTCATCAGTGGCAGCCCTACACTGACCTCTGAAGTGAGCGACCCACAGCAGGAGCAGACACACTGGATGATCCAGTGGGATGTCCATGCAGATAGCCACAGTGGTGTGTGAATGGATCACCAGGTGATGGGGGTAGTTGCAGGACCAGAGTATCCTGTCCAGTGCAGACAAGGCATATGTCTTGTCTCTCTATTGATGACACCCTAGATCAGCTGCCTCATTCTACCTAAAAGTAGGGCTGGCCCTGTTTGGTTCTATTTAGAGCTTTAACCATGATAACCCACACTTCATACTGAGACTGTAAATGGGCAGAAGCTACTGAAATCAGCTGCATAGAAATCATATATTCTAGAACACAACACTGATAAGAATTTTAGTAATTGCCTTTTGTCCTATTTTGCATGTCCTAATGCTTTTGAAAGGCAAAATCATGTAAATCTCTCCTACAGTAATATTTGAGGGTATCTGACATCCAGCAGTCAGCACTTGTTAGTATTATGGTGCAGGAGTCAGTTCCTGACAGTATTTGACACTGAACAGTGAGTATTTGACAAGACTTGGCAGCTGGTATGTAATAGCAGTCAACATTTTAATTCATCTGTTTAATGTAGTTTTGAATCCTCCCTCCATTCAATGATTGCTCAAGGCAGTTTCCAATGAAGCCATAATTTAAAAAATCTAAAAACTAAACAGATAACATATTTCTGTGCTATCATTTCACATGTCTTTCTGTCTGCTATGCCATGCAAATCAACAGTATTTAGATAAAATGTTCTCTGTGTAATTCCAAGGCAAATATCAGAAACTGTCTAATGTTGGCTGCTTTTCCCCCTGACCTTCAAACAACAGAAGGCCAGCACAGGGCAGTGGACAATATTTGGCAGTTTCTGATTCATATATTGGAATTATATTTAGAAGATTTTATCTGAATATTATTCATTGATCTAGCCAATAGAAATAGCTGAATCTCATATTTAAAATTTCAAGTTCACTTATGTTTTGAAATTTTAAAACGTACAACAATTTGAAAACATACTGGTTACAGAAAACATATAACTCTCTTGTTAAAATAGCTTCACTGTCTACCAGTTTGTTTCTGAGCACAATTCAGAATGTTAATTATGTTCTATAGGCTATCATCCTGTTATTGGCATATACAGGCATAAGTCAACCTATTTCTATTTAATCAATGTGGAAATTGGTATTCCTTTCCTTTGTTTGTACCAGAGGCCCCCAGACCTATCAGAGAATCACTGAAGGCATCTCCCCATCCATGCCATGTCTGGTCAAGAGCTGGGAATGGGACTAGAGAAGCATCTGGCTGTGCCCCTGTAGCCAGATGCAAAATGATGATCTCAGTCCCTTAGACATCCAGAAGACTACAGCAGACATCAGTGGAGAATGAAACCAATTTCCTTCTGGTTATGGAGACATAGCTAGATGCTACTTCAATCTGTCACTGCTCTTACCAGGAATGGGATGGCTGTGCAGGGAGCTGCAATGTCTCTAATGTAAATCCAGGGACTGCTGCATGTCCAACTGTACTATAGGTCTAATCTGCACTGCAGAAATAATGCAGTTTGACATGATTTTAACTGCCATGGCTCAGAGCTATGGAGTCCTGGGATTTGTAGCTTTTTGTGGCACTAGAGCTCTCTGACAGAGAAGGCTAAATATCTCACAAAACTAAAAATCCCTTGGGAACTTGCACTATACAGAGCATATTGAGAGGTTTCCCCTCATTAGTTAAAGGGATCACACCATTTGAGAAGGGGAATGCAGCAGTTATGGGTCAGAAGTGGTTTTGTATGATAAGTATAATCAAAGCTGCTTTTCTTCAAATATCCCATTAACACCAGAACTTTTGTGAAGTCAAAGGCTTTCATGGCCAGCATCCATAGTTTTTTGTGGGTTTTTCGGGCTATGTGGCCATGTTCTAGCAGCGTTTCTTCCTGACGTTTCGCCAGCATCTGTGGCTGGCATCTTCAGAGAATGTTTGCCTGGAAAGGACTTGGCTATATACATTGTGTGATCTGGAAAGGCAGGAGTGATTTGCATGTGTATTGTTGGTTGCTAATGGCAGTCCTCAGGGTGTGAGGGTCTGCACAAGAGGACTAATGTCTGCTTGATAATCAATCAGACATTAGTCCTCTGCTAGAACATGGCCACATAGCCTGAAAAAACCCACAAAAAGGCAGAACTTTTCTTGTTAAATGTAACAAATATAATAGAAGATAATCTTATACAAAAAGAAATAAGTGTACTACTTTGTATCACTGCCGCCCATATGATATATGCACAATATTGGAAATCAAATATAATACCATCAATAGATGAATGAGTAATAAAACTAAATGATTTAGCCATATGAGATAATTTATCAGTGTATGCAAATAGAAAGAAAACCCAACAATATGAAGGAAAATGTGAAGAAGTGTCAAAAATGTGGGAAAATAAGATAAGATTGTAAAATATGAAAAGATAGATATACAAATCTGATATTAATTAATAATTTAGATAAAAGAATGAAAATATATTAATATAAAAATCTTAAGAAATTTATTTGCAATATAATAGAATAGATAATAGATGACTTAATGTGAAATGTATAATGAAAGAATGTATTTGTTCATTTGTTTTTTAATTTATGAAAAAAATTAAAAAGCTGCTTTTTCTTCCAAGTGTAACTGTGCCTTAAAAGCTTTGAGTAGTAATCTCCTTAGTGGACCACAAGCTGAACATGAGTCAGCAGTGTGATGCAGCAGCTTTAAAAAAGCCAATGAGATTCTAGGCTGTATCAATATAGTGTCTAGATTGATGGAAGTAATAGTACCACTTTATTGTGCTTTGGTCAGACCTCACCTGGAAATCTGTGTGCTGTTCTGGACACCAAAATTCAAGAATGATATTGACATGCTGGAGTGTGTTCACAGCATCCTATGAGGAGCGGCTATGGGAGTAGGTATGTTTAGTCTTGGGAAGTGAAGGTTAAGAGGTGTCATAACAGACATGTTTAAATATGTGAAGAGATGTCCTGTTTGAAAAAAGAGAAAGCTCATTTTCTGCAGCTCCAGAGAATAGGGCCTGGAACAATGGGTGCAAGCTACAAGAAAAGAGATTCCACCTAGACATTAGGGTGCACTTCCTGAATGTAAGAGATCTTTGATGGTGGAATAGGCTGCCTCTGAATGTGGTGGAGTCTCCTTCTTTGAAGTTTTTTTAAACAGAGGCTGGATGGCCATCTGTTGGACATGAATTGATTGAGTCTTCCTGCATGGCAGGGGTTGGACTGAATGGCCCTTGTGGTCTCTTCCTGCTCTAGGGTTCTATTATTCATTTTCAGCCCACCAGTAAGCATCAGTGTGGCCCATGGAGAGTAATGGGGGTGGGGTGGGGAACAAAATTTAGTCCCTGCACATTTGTCCATCCATTACAAAGGGCATTTGTGGTTGTTGCTGTTATTTTTGTTATGAGCCTTCAGGTCATTTCTGACTTATGTCAACTGCAAAGTGAACCTATCATGGGATCATAGAATCATAGAATCATAGAGTTGGAAGAGAGCACACGGACCATCCAGTCCAACCCCCTGCCATGCAGGAAATCCAAATCAAAGCATCCCTAGCAGACAGCCATCTAGCCTCTGCTTAAAGACCTCCAATGAAGGGATTTCCTTGGCAAGTTTTGTACAGAGGGGGTTTGCCATTGTCTTCCTCTGAAGCTGAGAGAGTATTACTCACCCAAGGTCACCCAATAGATTTCCATGGCATAGCAAGGATTTGAATTCAGATCTCCCAGAGTCCTAGCTCAGCATTCAAACCATCACTAAACAGCACAGGCTCAAGGACATGCAACTATGCCATTTTGGATGTTAGCTATGTATCCAAAATATAACTGTGATATCTGCATGATAAGAACAGGGATTAATGTTTTAACCATATATCTTTTTGAGAAAAGGTAAACTGAATTTGAGAAATTAGTGTGGCAGTACTTTGGTCATCATTCACAATAATTCAGATGTAAACTGTGTTTGCTCAGTTGCCATTTGCTAAAGGGAATAGATGCACATGCCTTACCAAAAAAAAGTGGGGAAACTAGCAAATGCTGCACTACAAACCACATGGATCTAATTTGTAATGTAGCTGACCATTTCCCATGAGATAAGCGACAAATTTCAGAAGCAGATTTAGGGAATACCAAAATGCAGGAAGAAACCCTTTAGAAAATTGCTTGCCATCATCTGCAATCTGACAGTGGCAGCAGTCCAGTGAAAGTTGTGACAAAATCTCATTGAAACCAATAGAACAAAGGAATGGAACAGTTGACTTCATTACATTCAACGATACTTTAGTCTTGACTAACAGGGTAAATCCACAGGGTTTCGGCACAATGTCTGAGACTTCAAAAGAAGATATGTCTTTTTAAAAAAAACACCTCTATATGGCTCTCAGTAGACTCTGTTGGGAGTATTTTCCTGATCTTTCCTCTACTCTGTTCCAACACTGAAGAGTATATGACCTTTCATTGATGTGGGATGGAAAATAGAATTTCTGTACTGAATAGTTTTATTAGTTTTGGAAAACTCATCCCATTGTTCTCTTGTTTCATGGCTTAAGCTAACAGACAGAACGGATGTCATCTTTACACAATGCTAGAAAATGGTACTGTTCATTAATAGGTGGGGATTTCTTTTCTGAAGTGTTGAAGAAGGCTTGAGAAGAGCAACCACTTGTAAAAAGGCCCACAGCTAAGTTTATTGTGTGAATATATCTTGGAAAATTTGACACTCTTGTTTGTAATACTCATCAGTGGAACTTAAAGGTGCGAGAGTGAATAGTGAAAGGCATTTGATTCTTAAAAACAAGTATTTTCTATTTATTGGGACAGGTTTCGTTAAGACACACACACACACACACACACACACCTATTTTATAGTCTGCTGTAGTCGTATGGTCAATACCATACTATAGTTATAAACAGGGGTAGGAATTGCAAATTTTTTCATGTGTTCTTGAACTGCATTTCCCAGAAGCCCTATCCAGTATTGACAAAGCTGGGAGTTTTAGTCCAATAACATCTGGAGGGCCACACAATTCCCACCAGTGGCCTACATTCAATGCTAATCCCACCTTGAGTCAACCCAACTGTTAGTAAGTCAACACCTATGTAAGTTCCACTGATTGAGTGGGCCTACTAATTTTACATACTTTGATTTCCCATTTATTTCCACAGTTTCCACAGTCAGCAGTGTCCCACACCAGGGTGTCACCCAGTGTGGGGGGCAGGGCTTTGGGAATGGGGCCTTGGGGTGGAGCCAAAAGGGCCCACTTCCAACTTCCAGCCCCGTTCAGGTTTACTTCAGAGTAAAGCCGTGTGGGGCAGGGACAGGGGTTCCGGGCCCTCTCCCTCCCTGCCGCATGGCACACAGTAGGGAGGTGGGGGTACTCACCAGATGTCACCCCCTTCTGCAGTGTCAGACTTTCAGTGGTGTCACCTGGTGCAGTCTGAACCCCCCGCACCCCCTAGTGACGCTACTGCCCACAGTCCTGTATTAAGAAGTGCGACTACTTTTCTTTTCCATCTGATCCCTTAATATGGATATCAGACAAGGTGTAACTGATACTTAGAATCTTCTAGTACAACATAGGAAACATTTGTACCATGTCTATTGCTAGCACAGTAAATTGACTTTGGGTGAATTCAGACTCCTAGTTATTGTCTACTGAGATAAGTGGGACTTGTTAGGTCTGACTAACTTTTCCAATTGATTTTAATAGGTCTACCCTAAGCATCCTACCCTAAGCTTCCACGATACAGTCTAAACATATTTGCTTTGAAAAACAATTTTTATAATTACCTAAATAATCAACAAAAATAAGCTCTGAAAGTTCCAGCTCTTTACAGAAAGGAAGAGCAAACAGTTTTGGCACTCCAGATTTTGTTACTGTGACATCCCTTATCCTTTACTACTAGGTAAGCTTATGAGGGCTGATGAGAGCATCTGAGAGATATAAATTGCCTAACCCTAGGTCACCATAAAGTAACCTAGCTGCAACAATCATGAGACAGCAGTTCTATATCATGTTGGTGAACAGTCAGATTTGACGGGATGTCATATTTCTATTCTACTTGTTATTTTGTGTCTTCAAGTAGAAGACAGATGCTTAGTGGAGAAATCAAGCCTGAATTCTTCCTAAAAGCCAAAATGACTAAATTGAGGCTATCATACTTTGGTCATATCACGAGAAGACATGACACATTAGAAAATGCTTGGTAAGATAGAAGGCAGCAGAAAAAAGACCACATTGCAAGTCAATAGACTTGATCAAGGAAGCCACATCCACATCCCCAGAATGAGAAGAAAAATCTGTGGCATATGTCTTTGTTTTTATTATTACTTTTCTTTTCCATCTGATTCCTTAATATGGATATCAGACGAGCTGTAACTGATACTTAGAATCTTCTAGTACAACATAGGAAACATTTGGCACTATAACACCCCAAACTAGCATGGACAATGCATAGAATTTGGGAAACTCTGGGCCACAAAAGTAAACTTTTTCTCATTCTTCCTTCCAGCCTCTGCTCCAGCTTCAGTATGCCATAGAGAAAAGCACACCAGCAGATGGCTGTAGTGGATCCAAGGCCACATCTGCCATGCCCTTGGAATGCCTTATTGGGGGTAGTGGCTCCTGGCAGCTCCCATATCATTGAGGCAGTGAATCTGCTCTGAGTTTTAGAGTAAAATTTAAAAGGAGCTATTCAAAGTGCTGAACTACTTGCGGGATAGACTTCCATACAGTGGACAACTAACCACCCCACTGAAATTGCACCTCTCAGATACCAGTGGTTGGAGGATTTCTGCCATCAGCAGATGGACCATCAAGAGGGTATAGATCATGAGATCAATCTAGTATAGACTTCTGCCATGCAGGAATGTGCAACTAAAGCATGTGTGAAAGATATTGGTCCAGACTCTGTTTAAAGATCTCCAAAGAAGGAGAGTCCACCCCCTCTGAGGCAGCCTATTCCACTGTCAACAGTTGTTATAGTAAAGAAACTCTTCCTTGTGTTTAAGAGGAATCTCTTTTCTTGTAACTTGAATCCATTGGCTTGTGTTCTAATCTCTGATTCAGTAGAAAACAAGCTTGTTCCTCTTCTATATGACATCCCTTCAGCTATATAAAGATAGTTATCATGTCATCTCTCACTCTTCGCTTCTCCAAGCTAAACATACCCAACTCGCTTAGTTGTTCTTCATGAGGCTTGGTTCTCAGACCTTTGATCACTCTTCTATGAACATGTTCAAGCCTGTCAATATCCTTCTTCAGACTGATGGCTGCAAAACTCTTAAAGGGTGTCTCTTGGACTTCTGGAGTAGACGCATCCTCTATCATTAGAGGTCCTTTTAATTGGTAAAAGGGGACCTCCACTGTATCCAATCCTAATCCTTTTGAAGGTGCTGAGAATGCATTGTACATGATTTGTGTGTCTTTACTCAGCTCTGCCATTTTACTGTTGCTGTGCTCAAGTTATATTATTGTTACATTGCTATTATGCTCTTATGTATGTTTTTATATCTTTTAAGTTATGGATCCTGGTGATGGATGATAAGGTGTGGTATAAATGTTTTAAATAAAATTTCTTTAAAACCTGGCACAACCTCATTCCCTGCCATTAGCTTGTTAGCTCCTTCAGTTACTAATTTTTCAAATCCCACACTAGTGAAATTTAAAACACCTTAATTACTCTTAAGATGTGTTGTGCAGATCAGTCTGGCACTTAGCCAGGACATTCCAAGAGTCTCGAGTAGCACAATCTAATTAATTGAAAGAAGAAGAAAAAGAAGAGGGGAAAAATCTACACCACATATTGCTCATGAACATAAAGTAATCTGAAACATGGCAGGCCCTGCCAGCTGGCAAACAGCTTGTTTCAACCTCTTTGCACTGTATTTGTCGCTGCCATTTACACAGAGCCTAAAATCTCCTTCTTTGAGCTAGTGGGCAATATTAAGTTACAGAGCACTCAGCTGAGATATTTTTAATGAACTAATTACATGTTAGTTAATAAGAGAAGGCTGCTTTAGTAGACAACTGCTGAACATAATTCCAAAGGAACTACTGTAGGCTTAGCCTTTAATATGTTATAAATAAACAAAAATGGACTCTGAGTTTCCCATCTCTCCCACCTTTTAAAATTATTGTACATGCTTTAGGAGAAGACATTTGTCCTTTTTTGCTAAGCAAAAAGATTCCATACTCTGGCATGTCATGGAATTGTGCACAGCACTGACAGATATAGGCAAGCATACAACAGTCTATTGGGGAATATGATAGCAATGTATCCCACAAGCAGAGCCATTACAATGACAATGAGAGAGCTTGGTCATCATAGTTAAGTCTGATGATTCCTCTGCTCCAAATCTACCTTCACAGCCTGGCGGTGATCTGCCTGAAGCATTTCAAAAGAATAAAGATTGGAGCACAGGAAATGACAGGCACAGTGCACTCCCAGTCATGGTGAAATGGAAAGACTTTTTCAGGGTCTGCTATAACTGTGTGTCCCAAAGCACCCTGCAACTGGAAGTGCAATATAGACATATGAGACTATCACACCACACTATAGTACTATATTTCACTTTAATTGCAAGAACAACCTTGTATGGAATTGCAGTTTAGGGAGGGGCATTTAGAATTCTCAGCCAGAGAACTCCTGGACCTCATTAAACTACAAATCCCGGAATCCAACAGAATGTTGCCATGGTAGTTAAAGTGGAATATAGTGTAATGACTGTGTAGTGTGACAGGGCCCATAATTTCCAAGTGTAATCTGGATCTCAACTGCCTCAGAAATGCTTAATTTAGGGTGTTTCCAGGATGCAAAGTTAGATTTTAGGGGTCACATTCAGTCATTTATGTTCATAAACATGACCATAAACAAGTAGTTGTTGCTGTTGTGTGTCATCAAGTAATTTCTGAGTTATGGCAACCCTAAGGCGATGGTAGAGTGAGGACTGCTGATGTTATACTTAGGACAGCAACACTGTGGCTGATGTTGGGGAGAAAGGAAAAAGTTATTATTGGCACAACCTGCACCTGCCCCTTTTCTCACCAGATTGGGGCCAGGGCAGCTTCACCGGCAGCCTGGCAGCCCCAATCTGGAGTTTTTCCAGAGAACATTCTCTGCAGCCGCTCCCAACTTATGGAATGGCCTGCCAGACGAGATCCGTCAAATTACCAATCTAGAGAGCTTTAAAAAGGCCATTAAGACGGATCTCTTCCGGCAGGCCTTCCCGTAATAAAATGCTCGGCCATTCAGTGAACTCTGCCCGTGATGATTTTTTTATTTAGCTTAGTCGGTTTTAATATGTAGTTTTTAATCTTACATTGTTTAATCTTGTTTTAAGGGGGGTATTGTGTATATATGGATGTATTTTAACCTGTTGTACGCCACTTTGATTGCCTGGCAAAAAGCGGGATAGAAATTAAAAATTTTATTTATTATTTATTATTTCTGGTTCATGGAGAAGCGGCAAAATGTCCGGAAAAAGGGTGTCCTTGGGGCTTCATGCCCCCCAGACACCCTGACAGCCACAGCCGTGGGAGAAAGGTGCTTCCTGTGGCTGTTTGGTTGCCATGGAAACGATGCACGTGCTGAAAAGGAGCTCCATTTTGGGTGGCCTGGGGTGATGCGGAGATGTCAGGCATATGCCACGCTATTTGGACACGGTGCATGCATGATGTCATCACCACAGCCCCCATGTGGATGGCGCCACGTAACGACGGTGCCATGCACACGTACTAGGGTTAGGGAGCGTACGGTTGGTACATGCTCCCTAACCCTAGTATCGGCATGAGTACGCCGCTTTATAGCGGTCTGTAGCATACCATTATTGATATTATGTGCCTTTTTAAATGGAATTTTATTAATATATATAGAAACCAAACATCAACATGTGTAATACAGTATTAAACTTATTATATCATCTACTACTTCCTGAGCTGAAAGAGATAATGCGTTAACTCAATATTAATCGACAGACTCTTACAATCCCTTTTCATTAAGATCTCTAGAAGATTCAGTTATGTCTTACTACCTTGTAAGTTTATGGTAAAGCCAAAACAAAATTAATCCAACCATAAAGACATATACTTTTCAAGATCTGTATATCTGCATACAGTTTCTATATTTCTACTTATTTATATAAATCCTCTTATTGCCTCTAACATTTTATTATTCATCGTGGTTCTTCTATACTTAAACTCTTTATTTATCTCCCTTTTATTCCAACTTAATTCCTTCGTATATTCTTCGGCAGTATTCTAACTCTTTAATAGATACATCAAAACTGTGAAACCTATATATGTGTGTGTGTGTGTGTGTGTGTGTGTGTACTATAAAAGAGTTCCCCAAATTGTCTACTCTGTTAATGCTATCCACCTGTCCTCTATTCCTTCCAATTTTATATACATCACCCAAGGTTCCCATTCATTATAAAATTTTTGCATAGATTGGTTTGTTTTTTTTTGTTTTGTTATACAAGATAACTTCTCCATCTCAAAAAAATCATATAATTTTAATTTCCAGTCTTCAACTGTAGGTATTTCTTTCTGTTTCCAAAACTTGGCATATAACATTCTAGCCATTACTATAGCTAAAAAGATTATTCCCCCCCCCTAGTTATTATATAAATAAATAAATAAATAAAATTTTTATTTGTATCCCGCCCTTCCAAGCGATCAGGGCGACTTACAGGGTGCACCAGTGTGCAAATAACATACAAGGTTAAAAACAGACACATACAACAAATCTTAAAAACAATAAAAAGCCCCTTAGCCCAACCTCACGGCCACGAGAGAGGAGGGAGGCCCACAGGATATTTAATCGGGGAATGCCTGATTGAATAGGAAGGTTTTGAGACCCTTCCTAAATTGGGCCAGGGTGGTAGATGAGCGGAGTTCCATGGGCAGCGTATTCCAAAGGGCTGGGGCAGCCATGGAAAAGGTCCTTCTTGCAGTAGAAGCTAACCTGGCCCCAGGCACCTTCAGGAGTTGCTGCCCAGATGTTCTGAGGGTGCGAGGCGGAATGTACGGAGAGAGGCGGTCCTTCAGAAATCCTGGGCCCAAGCCATTTAGGGCTTTATAGGTAATAACCAACGCCTTATATTGAGCTCGGAAGCGAATGGGCAGCCAATGGAGATCTTTAAGCACAGGTGTTATGTGGCTGGCCCTGGGAGCGCCAGTGACCAGCCGAGCTGCCATGTTCTGCACCATTTGTAGCTTCCGAGTTTGGTATAAGGGTTGCCCCATGTAGAGTACATTACAGAAATCCAATCTCGAAGTTACCAGAGCATGTACAACAGTTTCAAGGTCCCTCTGGGCCAGGTATGGGCGCAGCTGGCGAATCAGCCGAAGCTGATAACAGGTACTCTTGACCGTCGCATTCACCTGAGCAGTCAGGTGAAGGGACGAGTCAAGAAGCACCCCCAGACTGCGCACGGAGTCCTTCACGGGGAGCGTGACCCCATACAGAACAGGTGGAACCACCACCATTCCTGGACCAGGGGAACCTATCACTAGTACCTCCGTTTTCTCTGGATTTAGCTTGAGTCGGTTTTCCCTCATCCAGCCCATTACTGACTCTAGACAGGCCACGAGAGGAGAGACGCCATCCCCAGTCACTGCATCAGTCGGAGACATAGAGAAAATGATTTGGGTGTCATCAGCGTACTGATAACCCCGCGCCCCATGTCTCCGGATGATCTCTCCCAGCGGTTTCATGTAGATGTTAAATAGCATGGGAGACAGAATGGCTCCTTGAGGGACCCCGGTTTTAAGGGCCCGCTCACTGGAGCACACGTCTCCCAGCTGCACCATCTGGGACCTCCCAGAGAGGTAGGACCGGAACCACTGGAGCGCAGTGCCCCCGATTCCCACCTCAGCCAGGCGCCCCAGAAGGATACCATGGTCTATGGTATCGAAAGCCGCTGAGATGTCCAAGAGCACCAACAGAGACACGCTTCCCCTATCGATGCCCAGACGGAGATCATCGACCAGGGCGACCATGGCCGTCTCAACCCCGTAACCCGCCCGGAAGCCAGTTTGAAATGGGTCTAGATAATCCGTTTCATCCAAGACCGCCTGAAGCTGGATCGCAACCTTTAAGTCCCTTCTGACTTATGAGTAACTATGGGGTTTTCTTCGCAACATTTGTTCAGAGAGAAGTTTGCCATTGCTTCCCCTGAGGCTGAGAAAATGTGACTTGCTTAACGTCACCCAGTGGGTTTCCCATGGCTGAGTGGGGATTTGAGGCTGAGAGAATGTGACTTGCCAAAGGATACCCAGTGGGTTTGCCACAGCTGAGCAGGGATTTGAACCCTGGTCTCTAGAGTCATAATCCAATGCTCCCTACAGTCCAGTGTTCAAACCACTACACCATGCTGGATCTCAAACAACCAGTTACAAAACCCTAAGCTCATTTTATAGTATCATAACTATTTTACGGGATGCCAGCAGTCCTAGGAAACATGCTAGGTTATATGGACTTCAAAATGAAGGCCTGATTTTTGATAGATCCAGTCAGCAAGTTCAATCACTACCTGAAATGGTCCTACATTTTTGAGATAGCATGCCATGGTTCAAATCTGTCTGTGGACTGATAGTCTTGCATTCATGGTTGCTTATTAATACATAACACTTCACCCCAGGTGTTGTCCTTCCAACCAAGCTCATTCTCAATATATCATGGGAGGGAAAAGTGCAAGTTATTAATAAGGAAGAACACACAAGCTAGGAAAGGCAGCAGCAGTTTGTTTTAGCCTGAGTCTACTCAGAAAGTCATGATTCTGCCCCCTCCTCTCCCCCACCCACCAGTGGCATCTCCATGCCAGGTGTCACCCAGTGCAAGGAGGGTGCCAAGGGGTCGGCAGTGGCCAAAAGGGCATGCTGGCCCTCTAGGCTTCACAATGGCATGCACCCTTCTTGCTTCTGCAGTCCCAGGCTTTCTTCCTGGGAGGAAATCTGGGGCTTGACCAGCCAGCAAGGGTTCACATGCTTCCCTCCTACCCTGAAGGGGAGTAAGGCCCAACATGGTGTCAAACTTCTTCTGGGTGTCACTCAGTGCAGCCCACACTCCCCTAGTGATGCCACTGCTACCCACCACTGAATTAATTGAGTGAAAACTACTTTTGCACTTTCAACTCAGTTTGGCATAATTGAAGTAAACTGAGGAGAAAGGGAGAAAAAATGGGACATTTTAAAGCAGACGGAAAAGTGAGGTGATAGATGATTAATCAGGACTGTCTGTGCCAAACTGGGACAATGATGACAGGTCTCAGCAGGGAATCTGGTTCTGTTACAAGAAGACAAGGCTGACATAGGCCAGAGACAGCTGATGTGGTTAAAGCCAGGCTGCTGGTCTGATACCAGAGAAAGCAGACTACGAAGACAGCCACCCATTTAAAAAGAAAGACAGGATATAAATGCAATCAATCAATCAATCAATCAATTAGATGACAAGGCACAGCCATGTGTGGCAGTGTGCAGTTAGGAGCTGAGGAGTTAACTGGGATGTGAGGGCTTCATACAGAATCCCAAAAGGTCAATTAATTGTATTCAAGTAGAGCTGAAATCTAAAGCAGATCCTTAACACATAACTGCCTGTTGGGACAGAGGAAAGGTGGTACCAAAGATAATGTGCTTGTAAAGGATCTGGTTGTGATTCCACTTTACCAGGGTTTAAGTTACTATTTCTACAGTTGCCTAAGCAGGCCATGTGGCCAGTTTTACAAAAGACACTTTTCAGAATACCTGGGAAGAGGCCTCTAACTGAAGTCACCTTCTGTTTTAAGGGATGTCTACTCCAAGTTGTGTTTAGCATAAGAAAGAAGAGATGGGGCCATCTGCCTGATGGGAAGAGAAGTTGCCCATCATTGATGCAAATACACGATTTACCCAATCTGAGCAAATTCACTATTCACCCAATCAGTCTTCCCTCCTATGCTATGGTGTGGGGCAGACCGTCCAAAAAGGTCAGTCTCCCAATTCCCAGCTCTGGTCTGTGGGGAAGCCACAGCCTCCAGACTGCGGGACTTCCCTGCAGACCAAAAAGAACCGGCAAAAAGCGGGTTCTTTTTTCGGCACCATTATGATGCCGCAGTGCACCAATGGTTCACTCACAATGTCACAATGGTGCCGCGACGTGCAGACACTAGGCGTCCATCACGTAATGCTGGCAGCGCCCATCTGTACAGGGCACTGCCATTTTGATGCACTCATCATGTGCGAGGGGCGAGGGGCGTCTAGAAGCTCTGCCCCTCGCTGGTGATGAGGGTGCCCTATCGCGCCCGTCTGGGCTGGACCTAAATTGTATTGTATTTATATTTCACCAATAATTTACATATAAACAAATGTGTACAAATGTTACGCAAATCTCTCCTTCCTCTTATTCTCTTTTTTGGTGATACATCTCCTCCCTTTTAGCAATGTAGAACTGGTCACAGTGGAGTGTCCATTGTGTTTTCCTTGAAGTAAAATTTAGGAGGATTTTTGATGTTCCTACTTGTGCCATTGGATTTCAGGAATTTTAAAGGATTTGAGTTTGGATATCACTAGCATTTCCCCCCCCTGGGAACTGTATTTTATTATATATTATGCCTTTTTTGTTTATTTGATTGTTATCCTGCCTTTCATCCAAAATGGGAACCAAAGTGGCTTTCAATAGATCAAACAATAATATATTAATAACACAATGTGTGCTATGATACCTTAAAAAGTATTAAATTATTGCACATCCCTGGATACACAAATTAATCACCTGCCTAATAAATGATACAGGTCACTATTCTATCTCAGCCACTGAGTTAAGAATTGTTGTTGTTGTCTCTGACTTATGGCAACCCTAAGGCCATCAAGTATCTTCAGAGGGAATTTGCCATTGCCATCCTATGGGGATGAAAGAGTGTATCTTGCCCAAGGTCACTCAGTAGATTTACATGGCTGAGCTGGGATTCAAACTCATGTCTTTAGAGTCTTAGTCTTACACTCAAACCATTATACCACGTTGGCTTCTAATTTTAGTTAAGTATACTCAACTATGTAAACTCTCCTGGCCTGATATCCCCAAACCTGCTAGAAATGTTATTCACCTTTGCTTTGATTGCTGGAAGAATAGACCTCCTTCTTCATATACAGCTGATGCTGGGTAAAATAGCTGGGGGAGAGGGATTTCATTTGTGGCAATAGTGTGACAATCGTAACTAAATTGCAGTCATGAATATGGAACAGTTATGGATGAGTAAATCTAGATAACTGTTTCTTGTTCATGATGTGTGATACTACTGTCACAATCAAAATCCCACTCCTAAACTACTTAACTAAATAGTTGATACAGAATACTGGCTGTAGTCATCAACTCAGGGTTCGAAGGCATTATAATCTAAAGTATTTGGGATACCAAGTTAGAAAGAGGCTGGTATGGGGCAGGGGGGGGGGTAATTTTTATTATGTTTAATGGATGAAGTAGACAATTGTCCCTTTATAACTCATGCCCCAGTAAATCAGATAGACTTGAGAGTGCTCTTAAAGTTTTGCAGCTACAGAATCAGATAACTCAAGTGTATAGTATGTATTATTATATTCTTACACAACTCTAAAGCATTTCAGTGTTGCTTGAACTAAAGAGATTCATTCTCAATCCATTATGCCCAATTTCTTGAAAGTATTTGGGGGGGGAAATGATTGACTAATTCTGAAATATGCAAACATCTTCCACAACCTTTTTTTTTATAAAAGAAAAAAAACCCCACACACACACAACCAAATCTTGTTCCACTTTTCATCCAGCTCTCGGCAATCGAAAACACATTGCAGGAGGCTATTTCCTTTTGGGTGGTCGCAATCAGAATACAGTCCATTATTAACATTGTTTCTGAGAGGGGAATTATGGCTCTTTTCAATAGACAGACAGAATCTTGGCCCACAAAGCCTAACGGAAATGGACCAAATTGGGTCAGACTAACTATAAACTGTTTTTGCATTATTACTCTTCATGGTTTTCTTAGAAGGCAGAGTTGCTTCAGAAACAGAGAATCGGAAAAGGGTATACATTCTTCTCGGTCAAAAGAATGTGACACTATAATTTAGTTGTGTTGTTTTTTTTTAACTCTCAGAACTATTCTCTTTGGATTGAAGGAAATTACCTCCTAGTTCTTGACAATGAATATTGTCATAGCCAGGTTTATAATGAGGATTGTGATAGAGAAACCTGGGATTCTTATCCTGTTGAATGACATTATACTACCAAGCTTTGGAACATATGGGCTTACTGACTCAAATCTTTCATCCCCCTTTCCTCAAGTTCTTCAGATTCTTTTGACTTGTTTTCTGGTTCCCAGAAGTAGGCATTGCTATAATTTTAGTTCACTTCCAGATATCTTCACAAAATGCAAAGTACTCTTGGCTTGCATTCCATACACAAACTGGTGCCAAAAAGCCATCCATGTTATTAATTTTTGCCTTTTATGTCCTACTGCAGCACTTAAAGGACTTGTGAATATTCTCCATTTCATCCCTGTTTGATTGTTGTTCCAAGAACTTGAAGCTGCCACTTCACTGACATCTAGGTAGCTGGAAGCCAACCACCTTTTCCAGGTTGTTGTTTTTTTTGTTTGCACCAATGGGCACATTTCCTGTCTCTCCCAGGGAGAAGGACTACAAATAACAGCAAGACTGGAGAGCTTGCATGATGTAAATATCCTGATGTTTCCCATTTAGTGAAAATATTTTATCTTTAGGGTTTTCTAAATGTTTCTTGTGACAAGGTTCAGGTTGTCCCACTGAGAGCCAAGCTTGTTCTCTCAATGCAAATATGCAGCCATCTCTAATGAAGATGAGAAGAGCATTATTCAAGGGGGAGCATGAAGAGGCAGAGTGTGAGGGATGGTGAATTACAGCATCCCTCACATAGACTGGCAGCAGTGAGGAGCAGCAGTGGCAATAGAAGACTGCCACATTCATGCTCCTCTAAACTCAGAGGGGAAGATGAGCTTCAGCCATTTTGGTACCTTTTGTCAAGTGTAAGCCTTAGGGTCTCTGAATCCACAGAAAACATGCTTGTTCCATCCTCAGTATGACATCACTTCTAATATTTTAATAGGACTATCATGTCACCTCTTAACCTCCTCTTCTTCAAGCTAAACATGGCCAAATTCCTAAGAAGATTTCTAGGTGATCTTCTGAAGACCAACATGGTTCTCCAAACAAGAGTAGTTAATGTTTTGAAAGTAATGCATCCAGAGTATATTAGTATTTGGCTCATGTGATTTCAGCAGGTCATTGGGTCTAGCATTTTGCATTTGGTTCTATTTGGTAGATGTCAAGATATATATAAAAATAGATTCCACAAGCCTGAAATCTGCCTTCCCCAGGTTAAAAAAAAAATCATTTGAGGACTGGATAGAAGATTGATAAACTGCACCAGAATGATGACTGAAATCCAACAAAGCCTATATTTAAATCTTTGTGAGATTCCATAGCAATATATTCAGTTGCCATCCATCCATCCACACACACACACACACACACACACACACACACACACACACACATATATATATATATATATATATATATATATATGAGAGAGAAACTATTTAACTCTAGGCTGACCTTCCTTTTATTATTTTTAAATGAAGACATAGGGAAAAAGAAATAGTCTGGTATTGTGTCTAGCTTCTTTTGCAGCTCTTGATCCCCTTGTATTTGAAATGCATCTGGAATTTGCATTAGAGATATAACAGACCTATGAAGTATAGTTATTATAACTGGTTCAATTGTTAAAGCATGCCTTCCACCTGTTGTTGCTTATAATATGCTCAAGTGGCATCAAGCACGTATGTTCTTGTTCTATTTATATGTAGCCTTTGGAGGGATGCATGAAGTGCAAGATAAATTTACAAGAAACTCCTTTCATCTCTTTTTGTTAGACACTACAAGGATCTGTTCTTCTCCATGCTACTGCCAATGACATTATTGCACAAGATCCACCCTTGTCAAGAGAACAGAGAATGAAGACACTGAGTCCAGGAAATTCTTTTTCTTCTCTAATTGCAGAAAGGGAAATGAAGGATCTTCTTGTGATTGTGCTTGTTCTTTTGCAACCTCCCAAATATAGGGGTTTTTTTTTGGGGGGGGGGGAGTCTGAGAACTTAGAATTTAGCTGCTATCAAATCCTAGGTCTACATCTGGAATGAAGTCCCTTCAAAATTTCATTTCTTGAGATGGGTCATTGTAAAATCTCTCTCTCTCTCTCTCTCTCTCTCTCTCATTCTGATATATTAATAACAGGCTAATGTTTATGAAGCGTCTACTCCCATCTACACATGTTGCTATATATGTTCTAAATCTCTGCATTTTAATGAACAGGGTTTTTTCCAGCTGTATACATTCTTGATACTTGCTTCCATTGGCTACAGCAATTTTTCTGCATATAAGAAAAGTGCCCTTTTTTGCATATTAAAAAAATCTGTATGTGATAGAAAGCATGCTTTATGTTCTTAGATTTCTAATAGCTAAGTGCATCTTGGGTCTCTTTTACACTGTGAAAGAGAACACAATTTTTTTATAAAATGTGGACACCATTTTAACCACCATGGCTACATGCAATAGAATCCTGGGATTTGTAGTTCTGTGAGGCACTGGCAGAGAATTTTAAACCCCTCACAAAACTACAAATCCAGGGTTCCATATGAGTTGAAGTGATATCAAATTCAAAGGAACAGGTACATTTCTCTAAAAGTCAGGGTGATCTGAAAATGAAATAACAGAGTAGTGTGAAAGAGATCTGTGTCTATGCTATGTTGGTTCTGAGAAGCACCAATTGTATGATTCTGTAAAGGGATGTGGGAAACTGACAGTACTATGCTTCTACCTAGGTATGTCAGGGAATTAACCTGCAGTTAAAACATATTTTTCATCTTGAGTTGCATTCCCTCTCCTGGTCAACACATTACTTATAGTGTTCCTCCTTTGTTGCTGAAGCCTTGGCCAAATCTTGTATCTGCTTCACCTCATGTTCTCCTGTCCTATCCCATCTCCAGTCTTCAATCATCTCCATCATATCCTAGGATCATCCCTGTTCTCATCTTCAGCTTCTCTATGGCTTCTACATTCTAATAGTCTGACTTATGTCTTATCTGTGTAACAGACATGTGAATTACATACTTCGCTTGCTCTGCCAAGGCCTTGTTACTCAACAACACACACACACACACCGCATGTGCACCATTCAAGCCTATGAGGCTTGAATATGTTGACCAGATCTCATTCAAGCCTATGGGTCTTGAATATGTTGACCAGATCTCATTCAAGCCTAGTTAGCACCCTCATCTGAACCCCTGCATTCTGTGTGATGATGTGTCAGAGATGTTGCCTGCTGAATCTCCATGGCTGTTGAGCATTTTCATGACAGGCTCTGCCCAGTTTGATAACTGGACAGACATATCTTGTGTGGGCTGGGACTTTGTTTGAGTAACAAGACACAATCTTGCATTGATGTGCTTTTGTGCAATCTTCTTCTCTAACTCATTGGCTTGGTCACTTAGTTCGTATTCCCAGAGTACCTTTGGTAGCCAAATGCTGCTTAAAGCTGGCTGTCCCTTTCTCCCAACTCCATCCTAGCTTCTGAGGGGAAGAGAAGGTAGGTCAATCACATCAGGCCTCCCTAAAGGAACTGAGCCCTTCCCAGAAGGCATCCAACTCCATCCTGGCCTCTGAAGGGAAGAGAGGGTGGGCCAATGCCATCAGGCCTCCCCAGTGCCATCGGGCCTATCCTTAAGAAACAGAGCCCTCCCTCCAGTCGTTTGCCTTGGTCCAGGCCTCAGAGGGAGAGATGAACTCCAGGACCTCATTCCCTTCCCCACAACCATTCCCTTCTCCTTATGTGTCATGTCTTCTTAGATTGTAAACCTGAAGGCAGAGAACCATCTAACTAAAAGATTGTATGTACAGTGCTGTGTAAATTTACAGCGCTATATAAATAAAGCTTAATAATAATAATGATCATCATCATCATCATCCCAGGAATTCCTGTCTTCTTCTGAGTTCCCTGTCCTATATTGTAGCCCTTCATATATTTTTGGGATCGCAGTGCCTGCAATCCCTCATTATTGGTTATGCTGGCTAGGGCTGATGGAAGCTGAAGGGGGAAATTCATGTCCTAAATATATTTGTCTGTGCCCCGATATCATATTACTACCTATTTTCCAATTCATACCATACCTTGGTTGCCCTTTTAGAGTCTCTGATTCCTATTCAAGCACCTTTGCAAATTCTTCTTACTACTAAACTTCCTGAGTTTCATTAAACTCTATTTAACAGGAAGTCTCTACATTGTTTTTCTTCTTAATGGATTATTTAATGAATTGTGGCTTTTAAGTGGAAGCTTGTGAAACTACATATATCACATTGCATGTTGAATATGTATGAACTAAAGTGCGCTGTTGTAGAGATAGTCCCTACTATAGGAAAGGAAATGTTCTACAATGGCATCCAAAATGTCCCTTTCTGAAATGTTTTCCATTTACCTAGTCACAGCAAAAGCATCAGCCCCCTTGTGAATGGCAGCCTCAGAGATTCTGGTGTACTGCCAATGTGCATTGACATCCTTTTGTTCAAAATATTCATCACCTAAATTCTTGAGGATCTACACAGAATTAAGCATTTGCATACATTTCCATTTGAATAGCAGACAGCAGAAAATTTATTGAAGACGTCTTTCAGGTTAACTGGTCTTGACTGAGGCTAACAGAATATCATGCTTGAAATGGGAAGAGGTTTTAGCGAGTGGAAGAATAATTGCTATACATCAACATTCCTGGAACTGTCTGATAAGAAAAGAGCATTCCTATGGCATGGCGACATGGGACACCAGGAAAACAAGTGGTGTGTGTGCGCGCACATACATATACATATATACAGAGAGAATGAGATAGAAGAGAGACAGAGAGGAAGCATTCCTGACAAGTTTGTTCTGGATCTCAGAAGGATGTAGTTAATCACTAATAACACATATTTCCAAGGGTGATTAACAAGCAGAACTTTATAAATGAATTATAACATTTATAAATTTATCCACTTATAAATATAAAGATTTATAGACGACTAACAATGTATAAAGTTTATACATTGTAAAGTATTATTAAGTTGTAATTTATAAAGTTCAACAAGAAATGCTGTTTGTTTGTTTTCATATACTAAAGTGACTTACATCCTAGAAAGATCCTGCTATCTTCTTTCAAGTATATTATCATACTATTAATGACCATCGAAGGTAGTGTTCTAGATGGCAAATGGACCTGTTGTTATGTGTTTTCAAGTCATTTCCAACTCACAGTGACCTAAGGCAAACCTATCATGGTTTTTTCTTGGCATGTTTCTTCAGAGGGAGTTTGCTATTGCCATTACAGCTCACTTTTATATGTTACAATGGAAGAAGATAGAAGCCAAAACACTGTGTCAATGCATTTATAAAGTTCTATTTGCTAATCGTTCTAGGAATATATATATATGATTCATGGGCCAGTTCAGCATTTTCAAAGTTCACATAGTGACATCAAGGCTGAAGAACTCAGAGCCTATAAGGAGATTTTAGTAAGCAGGCTATAAAAAGCAAATTAAGCATGTATAAAGAAGGGGCACACAGCATTCCATTGTTATCTATGGCATTAGCTCAACTGCAGAAGGAAGCTGTATGTTCCCATGGTATCTGCTCTCTGCAATTTACTACATGCACAAAAAAATTCTGAGTGCATGTAATAAGGAGAACAGGATCATTTTGACTGATCTAGGTAAAGAACAGAAAATAAACTTTTTGTGTATTTCTTGACCTCTGTTGAAACTTCCACTTTGAGATGATAGATTGCTGGGCCAGAGTAGTGAAATGGAGAATGGCTCTCCAATCCACAGGCCCTTGTCTTTCAGCCTGATAGGTATTTGGAGACTACTGAGTGTTCCCTCTCTCTCATTTAGTTTTCAATGATGGTTTAAATTGTTCACTTTCACATCACTTTAAGTTCTCTCTCTGTATGTATGCGTATACACGTGTGTGTGTGTGTGTGTGAGAGAGAGAGAGAGAGAGAGAGAGAGAGAGAGAGAACAAGAAAGAAATGCACAACACAGAGAGAGTATTTGTTTATCCACTGTATTTTAAGTTGTTGCTCTCTACACAGATCTGTGGTGAGTAAAAT
>NC_056522.1:40415411-40500411 GCF_019175285.1 Sceloporus undulatus | reverse complement strand
TCTCTCAGCCTCAGGGGAAAGACAATGGCAAATCTCCTTGGAACCAATCTTGCCAAGAAACCCCCAGGATGAGGTCATTTTAGGGTTGCCATAATGCGTAATGACCCAAATAGACACAACACACACACACACACACACACACACACACACACACACCTGGAGGTTTTTATATTTGACAGAATGTGTGCACGCTGCCGCCAGTTTTTTTTTCAAAAAGGAGGGGAGAAAACACCCATTCCATTGGCCAATGGATGTAGGATACGTCACCTTTGACGAAAGCGGAAATGAATTTGATTGACAGCAAAGGATCCTTCATTTTAAACTGGTACAGCAAATGTGAACTTCGGAGGGGTAAATTACCCCAATTGGTTGATGATATTGGGCACTTGCTTCCGGAGAGATTCTGGAGGGGGGGATCCAAATCTGCCCAGTTCCATCCAGGGCGAATAACTCAGTGGGAATGGGGCCAAAGAAATCAGAAATACAATATTGTAGATGATTTTGGCTATGGTATTAAGTGACCAATATACTTGAATAAACCTTCAAAGTGTGTCATGGATGCTGTCTCACAAATTCAGACTCATTGCCTTCTCCAGGCAAGCTTTATGCTTCTGTGCTTAGGTTGGCTTAAATATTTAGTAGTAGTAGTAGTAGTAGTAGTAATTTATATACTTTTTTTCCAATTCAAAAAACATGGTGGCTTACAGTAGATAGAAAAAATAGTTAAAAATTCACAAAACACAAAGGTTAAAAAGTGATTACATCATCCAAAAAATGAGAACTAGTTTAAAAGATGCCCCCCCAAATACGCCTATCTTTAACAGCAAAACAAGTAACAGAAAAATCCTGTGCATTATACAATAATAATTACTGTTGTACAATAATTACTGTAGTATTTCCTGTATTGGGATAAAAAGGAGGGGGAATTACAATTGAAATATTGTTTCTAAAATCACATTTTCATTGGACTTTTTCATGGGTAAAAGTATTGAATTATGCAAATATAGTAATGTGGTATTATAGTAACATTTGCCTAAACCCTACTGTTAATCTTGGCTAGAGTTGATCATTTAAACCAATTGTATTTTTTTTTTTTTGTGCTGACTTACCATTGAACAATTAATTAAGTGAATCTACTTTAACTGGAACTAAGTGGATTTCAGCTTGGATTTTTTAAAATATATATTTATTTGATTTCTTTCATTATCACCATCACCGTTATCATATATGACTACAGGGCATCTGGATTTTTTCTTGCAGCTACTCAGGTCCAGTTGTGCGTATGATTCTCTGGCACCTAGGCTTGTTCTATCACCTCAAAACCATCTTCCTTCCCTGGAAATATTATTATTTTATGCTATGCTAGCAGTATGTTGTTAAAGTGTCGTTCTGACGCTCAGTGTGCAAGAACTCCCTTGCACACCATACATCCTGTCCAACGTTCAAAGCGTCTGTATTTTGTTTGGTTCAGTTTCTCACACAAGTGTGAAAAGGAATTTGAACTTATAAATCATTGTCGTTCCAGTTCTACCAGAAATACTAACCACATTCCTGAGTAAACAGTGCATTTTCCTGCCATTGCCACACATAGGTTGACCTTCCAGATTTACTATGTCTTATTTACACCTCAGTTCCAACTGCACTTGCAGATTGCATCACAGGGTGTTGTTTTCAGCCAGAGATTCAAAATGACTTCTCAGAAGAATTGTCATTGCGCTGTTGAAATGTTCTCCCTCATCAGGTTGAGTGTGTACTTTAAGCCGGGGGGGGGTTAAAACCCTGTTAATATAATCATAACTGCAAAAAGGGGAAAAATATGACACACTTTCTAATTATTTCCTTCCCATTTCCTATGGCTCTATTTTTCATAACCTGGCACTTTGTGATTATTGCTTCATTTCAGACTGAGTTATTTTCACTAATGGGTCTGTTCCATTTCCTTGAATTTCAGTTATGAGTGACTTGGATGTTACGATCCATTTGCTGGCTAGCAAGTATGTCGAAATGATACAGGCAAACAAGACTTTAACTGTGTTCTGTTCTACAACCTTCCCCCCCCCCACAATTCTCCCATAAGCCCCTTTACAGCCTTCCCTAAGTAGGCTTTCAGTGCCTGTGTCTAACATGACATGGGATAAGTTTATTTTGAACACTGTACAGTATTTTGTATAATTTTACTGGCTGTTATATTCTATTTAAAAAAAACACCTAGATTTGAATTTAATGCTCTCTCTTAAATGACTGGTAGCTTAGAAATCAAACTTGTATATGGATAGCATACCTAAACTTAGATTGCCCTGCATCAAAAACTATCAAGATGCAAGGAGCATCATAAAATCCCATTTTTGGAGAAAGGCAGGATAAAAATCCCATAAATAAATAAATAAATAAATTTTTAAAATGTTTCAAAAATATTATTTACTTTTATTTTTAAATGTAAAACTTTATTTACCAGTTTACTGTATATGTACCCGGATTCTATTCCAACATTCTTGAGGTGGTGTACATAATTCTGTTTTCTACTTTACAATACCTTCCCAACAATCCTATGATTTAGGCTAGACTGAGGGACTGAGGGATGGCCATCTGTCAGGGATGCTTTGATTGAGAGTTCCTGCATGGCATGGGGTTGAACTGGATGGCCCTTGTGGTCTCTTCCAAATCTGTGATTCTATGACTGACTGACTGACCAAATATGAATATATGAATATGACTGAAATCACCCAGAGAGTTTCATGACTGAATGAGAATTTAAATTTGTTATTTCCTAATCCAGCCGTTACACCAAAGTAGCTTTCTCTTTTCCATGATGTTGGAGAATGGAAAATAACATAAAACAATTGTTTCACTCTAGAAAAGAGAGACTGGGATGACTGAAAAGAGACTTGTTTACTGCAGAATCCTATTAATGTTTACTCAGAATTAAGACCTATGGAATTCCATAGGGCATGAGTCTCTGTAACTCTATAGGACTGTGCAATCATCACCCACAACATGCCTTCTCCAAAGTCAATTCTGCCCTCTCCATCCAGTGTTGAGTAGTGACAATTGTTTTGCAAACCAAGCATTTCTTTTCAAGTTAACATGGATCACATGTGTCAGGTCCATCTGTGAAAATCAAGGAACATGGGAGGAGAGGGGGAAAGGGCACCAGTGAGAAAATACAACCAGACTGTGAGTTGAGGTTGTTTACATGGAGTATTGGACTCTCTAGTTACAAAAGTTTCACTTGCTGTTCATGTGTTTCTGTGAACAATTAAAGGATCTGATAACTTATCATGACCATTATGTTTTAGGGCTAGCCTATTTTTCCATTTGAAACTGCCCAGGCTCTAACCTTATTAGGGCAGGCCCTTCTCCTAGTGCCACCACCTTTACAGGTCAGGACGTGAGACATGACCTTCTCAGTGGCTGCTAAATAGGCTTTTAAACTCCCTTCTCAGGGAGACTAGAATAGCCCTTTTCTTTCTTGTTCCATGAGCAAACGTTTATTCTAACAGACCTTTGAGAACTGAATGTTTTTTTTAAAAAAGACTTTTAATAGAGTGCTTTACTATTTTAATTGGACTGTTTTTAATCCACATTATATGACTTGTAATTGCATGTTTTAAATTGTATGTATTAAAGTTATTAGCAGTTTCATTAGATTTTAGTGTTCATGTCTGCATGTTTTATTTATACAGGTTGGGTCTCCCTTATCCTAAGTGCTTGGGACCAAACATGTTTTGCATTTCAGAGTTTTTAGGATTTTGAAATATTTGTATATACATAATGAGATTTCCTAGATATGATATTCATTTATGTTTCTTATATACCTTTTACACATAACCTGCAAGTAATTTTATACACAATATTTTAATAATTTTGTACATTAAACAAAATTTGGGTACACTGAATTATCAGAAAGCAAAGGTATCACGATCTCAGCCACTCACAAGGACAATATTAGATTATAGAATATTGCACATATAAGAGGCATCTAATAAGGGAGACTCAACCTGTAGCAGTATATGTGTTCAGTTGGTAAGCCACGTTCGGTCCTGATTTTTTTTGAGGATAGAAATACCTAAAGTTAGCAGCAGATATATCATAGAAAGGGGATTCTGTAAATTAATTAGGAATGTGAAGAAGTGTCTGTATGGGAATACAGACCAAAGCATAGGCTTCACACCAAGCCTCAGTAGTGATATGATTACCCTCTTTAAATACCTCAAGAGCTATAATGGGGAGGAGGGGGCAGGCCCATTCTCTGCTGCACAGACAATAGAACCAGGTCTAATGTTGTTGTTGTTGTTGTTGTTGTTATTATTATTATTATTATTTATATAGCACTGTAGGTTTGCACAGCGCTGTACATAAAAACAACAAATATAAAAGAGTAAACCTGCCTATGGCGTACAATCTAAGAAATGATAGGATAATACAAATAAAACACATAGCAATACAGGAAAAGAACATCAGATAGCAAGTGACAATCACGCAATGTCTGAGAATGCTTCTCTGAACAGAATGGTCTTCAACTCTGTTTTGAAGCTGGTTAAAGAAGTGATGGCCCTTGCTCGCGGGGGAAGAAGGTTCCAGGAGTGAGGGGCAGCAAGTCAAAAGGGGCGAATCCTAGATGGGGCAGAGGAAATCCTGGGCTGGGACAGCCGACTTTGACTACCAGAATGGAGGGCCCTAGTGGGAAGGTGAGGAGAAATAAGGTCTGATAAGTAAGGAGGGGCCAGCCCATGGAGGGCTTTAAACGTCGAGAGCAGGAGTTTATACTGAATGCGGAAAGGGAGGGGGAGCCAGTGAAGGGATGCCAACACAGGAGAGATGTGGTCAGAGCGTTGGGCGGATGTGATAATGCGTGCAGTTGAATGCTGGACAGAAATTAAAAGACGGAGGTGAGAAAGAGGAAGCCAAGCCAGGAGGATTACAGTAATCAAGTCGTGATACCACTAGGGTTTGAAATTACAAGAGGGTAGATTTTGATTGAACAATATGGGATGGGAGTTTCTCAAAAAGAGAGATATTGAAGGCACAATTTCAAACAGTTCAAATGAGAAAGAAAAATCGGAGGTGTCTCAAGAAACCAGGATGGATGACTAAGGAACTTTCAACTGAGCTAAGTTTGAAACGGAACATGTATAAGAAATGGAAAAAGGGGGAAATCACAAAAAAGGAATTCAAAGAAATAGCAGGCATGTGCAGGAGTAAATTCAGAAAAGCTAAAGCGCAGAATGAACTCAGGCTTGCTAGAGAGGTTAAAAAGAATAAAAAGGGATTTTTTGGATATGTCCACAGCAAAAGGAAGGAAGAAACGGTAGGGCCACTGCGTGGAGAAGATGGCAAAATGCTAACAGAAGACAGAGAAAAGGCAGAATTACTCAACACCTTCTTTGCCTCAGTCTTCTCAGAAAAGGCAAAGGTTGCTCAACCTGAGGATAATGGAGCAGAGGACAGAATAAGGGAATTTCAGCACAGAATAAGTAAAGAGATAGTAGAGGAATACCTTGTTAATCTGAACGAATTTAAGTCTCCAGGACCAGATGAACTATATCCAAGGGTACTAAAAGAACTGGCAAATGTAATATCGGAGCCATTGGCAATAATCTTTGAAAACTCCTGGAAAACAGGAGAAATCCCAGCAGACCAGAGGAGGGCAAACATTGTCCCCATCTTCAAAAAGGGGAAAAAAGAGGATCCCAACAATTATCGTCCAGTTAGTCTGACATCAGTACTAGGAAAGATTCTAGAGCAGATCATTAAACAGAGAGTCTGTGAACATCTAGAAGGCAATGCCATAATCACAAAGTCAACACGGGTTTCAGAGAAAGAAGTCATGCCAGACAAATCTGATCTCTTTCTTTGATAAAATTACTAGCTTGGTAGATGAAGGGAATGCTGTGGATATAGCATATCTTGAGTAAGGCCTTTGACAAGGTTTCCCCATGACATTCTTGCAAACAAGCTTGTAAAATGTGGGCTAGACAAAGTAACTGTTTATTGGACTGTAAATCTGGTTGACTGGCCGAACCCAAGGGTGCTCACAATGGCTCCTTTTCAATCCTGGAGGGAAGTGACCAGTGGGGTCCCACAGGGCTCTGTCCTGGGCCCATGTTATTCAACCGCTTTTATCAATGACCTGGATGACAGAATGGGGGAGCATACTTATCAAATTTGCAGATGACACCAAATTAGGAGGAATAGCTAATACTCCAGAGGACAGGATCAAGATTCAAAATGATCTGAATAGACTAGAAAGCTGGGCCAAAGCTAACAAAGAAGGTTCACATGGAGAAATGTAAGGTCTGCACTTAGGCAGAAAAATGAAATGCACAGAATAGGATGGGGGGACACCTGGTTGAATGAAACTACACGTGAAAGGGATCTGGTAGTTCAAGTAGACCACAAGTTGAACATGTGTCAACATTGTGCGATGCGCAGCTAAAAAGGCCAATGCAATTTTAGGCTGCATCATAAAAGTATAGTGCTAGATCAAGAGAAGTATAGTGCCACTGTATTCTGCTCTGGTCATGCCCCACCTGGAATATTGTGTCCAGTTCTTGGGCACCACAATTCAAAAGGACATAGAGAAAACTGGAGTGTGGTCCAGAGAGGGCGACTAAAATGGTGAAAGGTCTGCAAACTTTGCCCTATGAGGAATGACTCAGGTAGCTGGGGAGTTTAGCCCTGGAGAAGAGAAGGTTAAAGGTGATTGATAGCCCTCTTTAAATATTTGAAAGGATGGTCAATTGAGGAGGGAGCAAGCTTTTGTTTTCTGCGGCTCCAGAGAACAGGACCCGGAACAATGGATGCAAGCTACAGAAAGAAGATTCCACCTCAACATTAAGAAGAACTGCCCTGACAGTAAGGGCTGTGTCGAAGTAGAACACACTCCCTCGGAGTGTAGTGGAGTCTCCTTCCTTGGAGGTCTTTAAGTAGAGGCTAGATGGCGCATCTGCTGGGGATGCTTTGATTTGGATTTCCTGCATGGTAGGGGGTTGGACTGGATGGCCCGTGCAGTCTCTTCCAACTCTATGATTCTATGATTCTATGATTCTATGAATAGAAAGAAATTCTTGACAACAGAAGTGGTTCAGCAATTGAACCAATTGCCTGGAGAGGTGGTGGAGTCTCCTTCTCTGGATGTCTTCAAAAATAGACTGGACAGTACCTGCTGGAGATCCTACACAGAGCAAAGGGTTGGCCTCAATAGTCTATGAGACCCCTTCCAACTCTATAGTTCTATGAATCTATCTTATTAATGCACAACTTGTGACCAGTTAAGTCAAACGCACTCCACTGAGCAACTGTTGTGGCACAATGGATGCTTAACAACCTATCCCTCTCTTTTTGCATTCATGTGCAATCAGGAAACAAGAACAAAAGATGGTTTCCATCCACTACCACAGCTACAACTGATTCTGAACTGACACAAAGAAATGGCAGCTAATCAATCACTTTTTCCTTGAAACATTTATAGAAGATGAGTTTGAGAAGTTTGAGTGGAACATAGGCAAAGGTGGCTTCCATATGGTCTGTTGGGCTGCTTCAACCTCCAAAGTTTCCTAGATGAATACCAGGACACATGTGGCCAAGCAACACCAAAGTGACAAGAGGAAGAATGCACAAACTAGGAGAGGCTGCTGCAGTTTGCTTTTGGCTGAGCCTAGTGTGAAGAGAAAGGCTTTGCCTCCTCTTCTCTTCTCCCACCTGCTGAGTTAACTGAGTGCAAACTACTTTTGCACTTTGAATTTATCTTGCAGTGACTGGAATAAGCCAAAGACAAAGGAGCAAGTGGAAGGTGGAGATCGAAACCAGGGGCCCAAACAGACAGGCCAAAATAAAGCTGCTTCAGGTCACTTTGGAGATATGCTATTTAAATGATGCATGTGTCCTAAGAGGCCGGAAGCCACTCCAAAGCCACACTCCAATCCTAAGGACTGGAGTGCAGCTTTGATGCAGCTTCTGGCCTCTTAAGATGCATATGTCATTTAAAAAGCATACCTCCAAAGTGACCTGAAGCAGCTTTATTTTGGCCTGTGTGTTTGGGCCCTAGGAGTATTTAAAACAGGGAATTAATGACAGGGAATTGATCAGATTAAAAGGGGTAACTTTCTACATGTAGAGTATATGCTAGCCCACCGACCTGTAGTCCTGCACCTATTCAATGTCAGCATTATCCTTTTAGTACACTTTATAAGAAAGCAAAACCTTCTACAGGGAAAAGACAGAATTCAACAATGCTGCTTCTTGTTGGACTTTTCTGGCACTGTTCAAGGAAACATTTCCTTTTTTGCTGTTGTTGTTGACCTTATGGGAAATTAAACAGCATAGGACCACATGGGTAAGATTCCCCCCCCCCCCCCCGTTAAACAAATAAGAGTCAGATATGCAAAAGAAAAATACCCTGGGAAAGTTTCCCTCATCTCATACATATGAGAGAATATCGTGCATTCCCCTGTCCAGCCTATAATTAAGATGAAAGGCATATTTCTATTTGATTTGCAATTCGGTGGCATGATTTGCATTCCATGCAGGCCGTGTCATCGCAATTCTTCTAATGCAAACAAAACAAAAATCATCTTTAAGAGCTTAATCAGATGACATATTGCAGTGGAGACTATTTTAAACTCACAAGGGAAGGAGGAAAGGGGGAATTTCATTACAACTCCTTTGTAGGAATGAAAATGTATCAGGCCAATGCTGCGTAATCTTGCCTATTATGTGACAGTAAGAGGAAGAAAAAAGGGGCTCTCTTGCTTATTCCTTTACATCCTCTAGTAGCCATTAAGTAGAGGTCTTCAAAGTAGACTGAAGATTATTAACATCAAGTCTGGTAAATAGAGGGGTGGATCCTCTAGAGATTCAAGCACATAGCTCTACACATGCAGTTCCACATCATCTCATTACCTGGTAGCTGTCAAGACCTGAGAAATGCCTTTCCTGCTGCCACTTACTAGTGAGAAAGAGAATGATGTGTGTGTGTGTGTGTGTGTGTGATTTACTCATAGAAAAACACCTGGTCCCAGCAAAGTCAGATGAGCTGAATAGAAATGAAGATCTGTTCTCAGATGAAGTTCATTCACCTTTTCCTTCCCCCAGGAGTTCACAGCAGTCATATCCTCTAAGAACAGTGAAGTTGCTCAGCCATGACACACTCATGTACCTTCCCCAAAAAAAGGATTTAGTATAGGCTGAAAATTCTTGTATACCTCCAAGGAGGTCCTCTGCAGGAGGGAATGCACTACAGCCTTCTTTACTTATAGTGCAATCCTAACTGAGCAAGTGGGTCAGTAGCCAGTGGAACCAACATTGCACCAGCTGAAGCTGAGCTGTATCCAAAACTCAATCCTTCCAGGATAGGTGTGACTCTGGCTGATTGGGACTCAGGAATTTTATTTTGGAGGAAATCCTATTGGTTTGTAGGTGTTGAAAATAATTTAGGCCAACTGTAATCTTGGCTGTGTTTCTGGGCTGAACAATGTTTGGATCTTCCATAACTTGTTTGGATGTGGTGTAAAGCTCCTCCCCTTCTTCACCCCTTCTATACCCCCTTTTCAGCTTTTCAGCCAACTGATCTCTGCCCAAATGCTAGTTGATCACTCAACTGGCTGATCTTGTGTTGGCTGACCTGGTTACTTGAGAGACTGCCTACTGTCTTATAAATATTGAGGCCACCTGATAATGATCCAGTATAACAAAGTCCACAGAAGCTCTGGAAGCCTCTACTCTGGATTCTGAAAAAATACTGACATCGAAATCAGCCCTTATCCGAGAGATTTTATCTGCGAAGAAGTTATTAAACTCGTCACAGCAAGCTTTAGATGGTTCCAAAATAGGGTTCAGGGAGGGGGGCAGTTGGGTAAGCTCCCTCACCACCCTGAACAGCTCTGCCGGATGCGACTCCGCAGACACAATACGTGCAGCATAGAACGAATGCTTTGCTGCACTTATTGCCACTCCATAGGCCTTCAAAAGAGAGTCTAGGAGTGCCTTGTCGGCTAAGCGCTGATGTCTTTGCCAGTTGCGCTCTAGTCGTTGCAGAACCCGCTTCCTTTCCCTGAGATCTTCCGTGTACCAGGGTTGTTTTTTGGGAGCAGGCCTGAAACGCTTGGGAGCGATACTGTGTATAGCCCTGGAGAGATCTGTATCCCAGGTGTTAGTCAGGGCATCAACAGAATCACCGTTAGTTCCAACCATATAGCCCTCTAGGGCTTCTTGGAACCTTTTGGGTTCCATTAGCCTTCAAGGGTGGACCATCCTAATAGGTCCGCCACCCCCGGGAGGGGTTTGGGTAGATGCCTTGAGTTTAGCCTTGACCAGAAAATGATGCGTCCATGACAGGGTGGAGATATTAATTACTTCTGCCCACTGAGTCTCCATGTCCATACAAAAGATAACATCGAGCGTATTACCGGCTGAATGCGTTGGTCGTGAGACCAATTGGGACAGGCCCATGGCAGTCATGGTATCCATGAACTCCCGAGCCGCACCAGTTGGACCATGGCTGGCCTCGAAGGGGATATTGAGGTCCCCCAGGACAAGAAGCCTAGGGGACTCCAGCACCAACTCCGAGACCAGCTGTGTCAGCTCGGCCAGGGTGTCTGTTAGCGCACGGGGTGGCCAGTAGACCAACAGAATCCCTAGACTGTCCCTGGCCTTCAGGGTCAGGTAAATACACTCGATATAGTCAGTTTGTCAGACATGGTTCCTGGTCAAGGAAAGGGTGTTCTTATGGATCAAGGCAACCCCCCCCCCCCCCCCGCCCACCTAACCTGGTCTGGTCCTTGACTGAGTACCCGACTGGGAGGGCCTGTGCCCACACTGCTTCACTCTCAGGCCCAAGCCAGGTCTCAGTAATGCAAGCCAGGTCACAGCTCTTATCCTCTATTAGATCGTATATGATGTGGGACTTATTCCTTACAGACCTGGCATTGCACAGGAGCAGAGACAGGGTTTGTGGTACAGTTGGACTGACCCTCAGATCTCTTTAGTTAGGAGAGTGGATGGAAGGAGAGATAGATATTACACATCGATCTCGCCTTCCTTTCCGATATGATTCCACTCTCCTACCGCTATATCTTCCCCTGCCCCACACTACTCCAATAGGAGCTCCGCTCAACCCAGCATAATCACCCGTTACCTCCCCAAGCTGTGCCCACCGCATGTCCATATAATGTCCCCTCAACACTGCAACAATGCAACAGAGGATGACCACCACACAGGTAATTCCTCTGCTGCAAACACAGCTAGCAAAAACCGGCCCCTGTCCCCTCTGCAACACAGTGCAATTGCACAGTTGCGCTGCTGCAGCGCTGAGATGGAGTCTGTTGGTGGCTTCCCCTGGGTCGGTGCTCAGCAGCGCAGTTCCAACACCCGGTGTCCAAAGGGGGGCCGCTCCGGCAACAGCAAACACAGCAGCAGTCCTTCAGGAGGGCCTCTGTGGGGGGCGGAACTTTTAAATATTGATTTTATCACACACCTCCATGCCCAGGCAACAGGCATCCCACACCTCATAATGGCGTCCTGTACCTGATCCAGACTTCTCCCTCACTTTTTGAAAGAACTGGATTTTCCCATTCTTTGCAAGGTGTGGAAAAGTCTGGATCAGATATGAATGGGATGCCATGACTGGGTACAGTATGCCTCTTGTCTGGGCATGGAGGTGAGCAATAAAAACCGCATTTAAAAGTTTACAGCCCATGCCTAGCTCGGGAAGAAAGGACAGAATAGGGCAGTGTGATAATCTCTGTCTCAGAGGAAGACAATTGAAAACCTTGTCTGAAAAGATCTTGCCAAGATATCTGATGATAGTTTTACCGTAACTCAGAAACAACTTGTAGGTGCACAACAACAGATAAAGGTAGAAATTTGTTAATAATATAACAACATATATTATTATTATTAATTTGTCATTAATTTAAAATATTAATATTATATTATTATAACATAATTGAAATATAACTTAATTTGATATATATATTGTTGTTGTTGTTGTTGTTGTTGTTGTTGTGTGCCTTCATTTTATCTCTGACTTATGACAAACCTGGATGATATTTTTTTAGATAGATAGGGATTTCATGCATGCAAACTCATCTCTCTCTCTCTCTCTCTCTCTCTCTCTCTCTCTCATTCAAGAAGTGACACCATGTGTCAGAAGGAGCATTGACGCACACGCCTGTGGTGCACGTGCTCTGCCGCGCCACTGCAACCATGAGCCCCGCTACTTCTAATGGGGCTCAAGGATACACGGAATTGCTTTTATGCGGGTGGGGGCAGAATGAATCTCCCGTGTAAAAGAAGGGATCACTGTAGTTTCTATTTAAATATAAATTAAAGCAAATAGTAAACTTTTGTTTGAACTACAAGCTATTTGTGTTGTTTTTGGAGTCAGTCTCAGTTCTTAGGTAATCATAGTTAGACTAGAGCACATTTCTGCTTCTCTGCTGATTTAAAGCTAGACAGACATTAGCAAACTTGGCTTTGACATTTTTGATATTTTAATATTTTTGTTTCCTTTCTAAAGGCTGAAGCCTTAGGAAGATTAAATTACCCTGCAAAGGTGAACCTATCACAGGGTTTTCTTGGCAAGATTTGTTCAGAAAGGATTTGTCTTTGCCTTCCTCTGAGATACTGTAATGTGACTTGCCCAAGATGACCCAGTAGGTTTCCATGGCTGAGCAGAAATTAAAACCCTTGTCTCTAGAGTTCAAGTCTTATGCTGAAATCACTGTACCATACTGGTGTAGTGCAATTATTGTTGTACAGTAATTTGAAATATTCTGACATAAGCAGTTTGTATATACTTGTGGCTCAGTGGTTAAGATGCTAACTCTGAAAATCACAAAGTTTGTAGATCAGCAGTTCAAGGCATGGAAAAGTGCAAGTAGATAAATACGTACCACTTCAGTGGGAAGGTAACATGACCATGGGATCATATTTGACAACCCTGGCTCCCTCAGCTAGGTGATGGAGATGAGCACTAACCTTTACAGTCAGACACAATTTGACAGTCTTGTCAAAGGGAAAACCTTTATCTTTGCATTTTAATAGACTTGTAAAACAAAACCAGCAAATATCAGGATAAAGCAAACTCATAAATCCGTGTACACTTAGCCATAGCTTCATTTCTTACCAATGATATAACTAGTCATGACTTGTATACAGCAGTGCCACACAAAGAGGAAAAATAAGTAAAACTGTTTTGGAGAATGTACAGACTAATTGGTAAATGAAAAATGACATCTGATATGCTGCTGTGATTCTTATCCAGAAGGATATTTTCAAAATTCAGTGAAACAGAACAACTAATTTGCTTATTTCCAAATATCATTTCTGCTGTAGCAGATTTAAATATGGCACATTGCTGCAGAAATAATGGAACAATGGAAGGAATTTACAAACACACAGGGCATCTTGTTAAAAGGGGAGTGTATGCCCGTACAGCTGTCAAATCTCTAGTGTTCCTTGCTCTCCGAAAAACCACAGAAAATAAATACAAGAAAATGAAAATGAGATACTAATGAAATTTTCTGCATTGGAGGCAAGAAGAAGAATGTAAATATACATTATCCTTTTCCCACATCCCATTTGTGCTGAGCAGTTATTTTTGTTTATTATGGCTCTCCAATTGTACTGGAGAAGTGCAAGTGAAAGATTTGGAATGAAAATATGCCAATTAAAAAGCTTGTTTTAGATGCATATCTGGCATCATGTAAGAAAGTGCTTGCTGTGTTTACAATGTTGTTTTAACACCATTGGCTGCTTCAGAACAAATGATGGGTAAGTGTTCCACTCCCTACTTTCATTATTGATCTAATGGGTCTAGCAGACAACAGTGAATGCTTTAGATATGATACATATCTTATCTCCAGTACACCCTCAGTTTTACTAAAGTGATTGTCAATCACATTTAGGGTGATCACTTATGCTTTACGCAACACAGAGAGAGAATATATCACAAAAAGGAGGACAAAAAGGGTGTGCATTTGATGAAATTTTCATATGCATATGTATACAGCATACCTGTGCCATAAGCGAGCTTGCCATATATGGATTTGAGGTTATGTGTACAGCAAGCCCGGATGGACAAAATGGCACATTTTCAGGAGTGTGCCGCCATAGAAACCAATAGGATTTGAGCATACGAATTTTCCCCATATAGGAAGGGCCACCTGTATTTGCATATGTATAGAGTATGTAGGTATAGATAGACGCATATAATGATGGAGTTTGAAGGGATCCCAAGGACCAATATTGGAAACAATTACAGTACTTTAAATAAAAATACATTGGCTAAGATTCTATATCATGCCTGTGTAAATCTACACTTACATAGTTGTATGACAGATGGGCTATGTTACCCTTCTACTGAACATTAATATTGTACAACCAATTATGCTATCTGCCAGTGTTACCCAAAGAAAGGAGGGCTGGGGACCCCATCAACTGTGTCGGCTTCATTTTAAAAGGTTGGGGAATTAAACATTGAGAGGTTGGGTAACTTGAGGATCATTTCCACCTGTGTATACCAGTACACGCTGAGGAGGGCTCTATGTTTGGGTGAATTAAGAAGGTTTTTATTCAGAAATATGCAAGAGTGCAAACACATGACAGTAGTTCAGACAAACACAGCATTTAGAGCTAACTGCAATGGAGGTATGGAAATTGGATGGTGGATTTTGAGCAGTGTAGAGAGGGTGATATTTAACTCTCTGAAGAGCAGACCACAGAAATCGGGAAGTAGCTCAGACTGTGGTCTAAGGGTGACACAGTTCATACATGGAGCACAGACTAGGGGCCAACTGTATGTGTACTGTGTGTGCAAGGAGGTTAGGTTTTGGAACCAATATTTATATCTGAGATCCTAGCCTCAAGTGTTGTACCATCTTGCAAGGGAATAAAGACATAATAATAATAATAATAATAATAATAATAATAATAATAATAATAATTTATTTCTATTCTGCTTTTTTCCCACAAAATCAAAGTGGATTACAACAAAAGCATTAAATACAAAGTATACTCCACACCAAATAAAACTTAACTGACATAATAATAATAATAATGCAAATAAGTATAGAAAATACAGCAAACATAGTCAAAAATACAAAACATAACAATGCAAGATACAAAAACCAAAATACATGACTTAATAGTGGTTAAGATATCACAGAACATATTAATCTAACTAACAATATCTAACTCTCTCCTGAGAGCAAAAATAGAGTACAATGCAAAATGGTCTTTTTGGGAATTGACTATGGGATGCTGCATTAGTTGATGGCTTTTACTTTAGGGTAACAAAAACAGTGATTGGATTAGGACAATCCCAGAGTGGAGGGATAGAAAAGCTGTCTGGGAATAGTGGAGGGGTAGGTAGGATGTTCTGGCTTACTGCCTTCAGTGCAATGAAGCCTCCTTTGTCTCTTGGTGCAAGAGGATATGCAGCAGGCCTGGAGGAGGAAGGGGTAATCAGCACACCAATTCAGCTTTGATTACAGCATTACATGGATCTTGCATGTGTCTTCAGGTCTGTGCTCTTTTCTCGTGGGAAATCCATCTGGTGTTCCAAAGGTCACTTCTTAAGAACATGCTGGCTCCAGCTATGAAAATATGGGGACCCCAAATACAATGCAGGGTATGCAGGGTGTACTAACAGGGTGTATCTGATTATTGTCCCATGGTGCAGTGGTGTGAATGTTGTACTAGGACATGATATCAGGGTTCAAATCTCCACCCAGCCTTGGAAATTCACTGGGTGACCTTGGGGAGATTACAGATTCTTGCCCCACGACCCCTTCTGAACAAACATTACAAGAAAACTCTCTGACAGAGTCGCCATCAGGTCACCATAGGTCAGAAATGACTTGAAGTCACACAACAACTACAACAACAGAAACAGGAGCAACAACCAAATGTGAATGGGCAACCTCAAGGCTTGTTCCTTTCCTTTCACTTGGTGTCCTCATACCTTCAAGCTGAATGTCTTAGCAGAGCTAGTGAAAAGGCTAGATTCATTGCTCCACTGACCTGGAAGCCAACAGCTGCCACTGGTACCATTCCTTTTACTTTGTTTCCAATCTCTGGCTTTGGTTCTATTACTTCAGCATCACTCTCTGCCTCCTAGTGACGTGTGCCTAGGGTAGCTGTCTCATAACAGAGGCTGGATGGTCATTGTCGGGGATGCTTTAATTTAGAGTTCCTGCATGGCAGGGATTGGACTGGATGGCCCTTGTGGTCTCTTCCAACTCTATTATTCCATGATTCTATACTTTACCAAATGGGAGGGTCAACCTTAAAGCCCATTGAATGAGGGGAGGATGACAGAAAAAATATTCTGTCTTTGTGTGCTCTTGACTCTTAGACTTGACAAGTGCCACTGCACTTTTCCTGAACACTTTCTGGAGTTCTTGGCTAAATTGTGTATAATAATGTTATGATCCAGTTTGTAGCCAAATAGATTATTCGCCCAGATGATATAGTTTTAAATTCTTTAAGTCTTTTTTCTTCATCACTTTTATCCTCCAGTATCATTACAACAAATGATTTCCAATTATAATATATTTAGGATATAAAATCACTCCAGAAATGACAAAAAGTCAATGAGTTATAGAGCAAGGAATATAGTAATATGTACTAAATGGTACTTTAATGTGGGATGATTGTAAGTGCAAGCTACAACATGATGTCTGAGACTGGCAACTGTAGCATTTAGGTAAACTATTTATTTTCTCGTCCCATCTTATAGAATATGACTTACAATATGACTACAAAATGAGTTATTACAGCAAATGAAATTTAAAAAACTCTTACAAATGATTTTATTTCAAAATTAAAATTTGCTGCAGTGAGGTCCATGTCAGCACACAGAGTCAAGTGATGGCAAAAGAATGAAGGAAACATGACAGGCAAACCCTAGTTCCATTTTCTAAAGCCAAAATGCTGAGCAAATGTACAGCATCACAATTAGCATGGCTGCATTAATATCCTGTGCATCTATGTGACAGCTGCTTCAGCATTCCTGCTTATTGAGGGATCTGGCTAGCTCAAAAGATGGAATCCTTATTGCTCTCAGCCTGGGCAGGATCCACCCTGGAGCTTGTTTATTTCCAAGACTCTGCTCTTAAATACAATTGAGAACACAATTACAGTGCTATTCTGCTCTGTCACATGCCAATAGTGTGCCATATCCTCTGTCTTTATAACACAAATCAGAGTCTAATTGTTTTGAGGCCACATTTGTTTGTATGCCTCTTTCTCTTTCTTCCTCAAGTGAATGCACGTGCATCTGTACAAACATGTTAACAATATGGAACAGAGCTTGGAAAATTACCTTTTTAGACTGTAGAATCTAGAATCCTGCAAATTATATGGGCCATACTTGGGGTTCCTGATTCAAGGCCTAGCTTTGAGTTAGAGGATCTGTATCCTCTTCTCAGGGAGAGGCAGAAGACTCTCAAGGCAAGAGAAGATATTAAGGGGATAATCAACACACACACACACAAGCACACACTTATGCACACACACAAGAGTTAACAAAGCAAAGGTTTACAACTAGAGCAAATTGCTAGTGTGTAGGCAGTCGTATATATACCCAAAATCATGTCCCAGGGCAGACATCAAGGACTAAATATTTTATTATTTATTTATTTATTTATTTCATTTATATACCGCCATTCCTACGATCATGGCGGTGTACAACAATTACATAATACAAAAGTACCCAAACAAACCTCCATATTATTACAAAAAATACAATTCAAAAATCCAACATACAGTCAAATAACACAATAAAAGCAACTTAGAATACCATAATACAGTGCACAAAATCAGTCTCCCCGAACAGTACGCGAACACACATCCAGCAACGACAATCCCTCGCCCAGCAGCAACAGTCCCTTGCTGCCTCCCGATGGTGTGGGGGTGTGTGCGGCGTCTCCCTGGGCGCTGGCGGGCTGGCTTTATGGATTAAATTTATGGATTAAATGGATTAAATTCTTGCTGAATGGTTTTCCAGGAGGATAGGAATGGTCAAGAGCTGTAGAAAATGTTCAGGTGATTGGCATGACTATCCCAGACAAAGGAAAACCTCTTGCTACTGGAGAAGGATCCTTTGTCTCTGTATGCACACTCACCTTCTTTGCCCACGATCCCATTATTGCCCTCCATAAACAAAGGGGATTGTGCTGATGCCTTGAGTGATCTCATTGTGGTAGGTGCCCTTGCTTGTTCCTTTGCTAGAGCTAACCAGAATCCATTCTGGACAGGAGGTTGAAATGGAGGGCAGGTCCTGAAAAGGAGAAGGACCAAATCTGATCACCCTCAGCTAAAAATGTCCCCGCTCCCCACAACTCTTTCCATGATGGAGAGCTGCCTGGTGAACCTCCTGGAAAGGGGCATAGGGGAAAGGGACAGGGGGCAGGAGTCAATCCTTCTAGAAAGGGACATGGGGAGGTCGATCTTCCACCCCCCTTCCAGGATGGAGAGCTGCCTGGCCTCTGCCACATGCCCTGAGAGAGGGCTTTGCGTGCACTCTCTGGCACGCGGGCCACAGGTTCGCCACCATGGCTCTAAGGGATGTGGGCTGGGGCAGAGATTCTTCTGTGAACAGTAGCTCATCATTTTCTTTTCTTTTCTTTTCTTTCTTTCTTTCCTTTTATTGGTGTAGCATCTTCTGTGAAGGAATCAGAATTCTAGAGATTCAAAATCTTGAGTTTGAATTTTGTTGCTTAGTTTCAGCTAGAGTAGATCCATTGAATCAATAGTTCGATAGTGAGTCAACACATTGATTCAATGGATCTACTCTAGCTGAAACTAAGCAACAAAATTCAAACTCAAGATTTTGAATCAATAGTTCGATAGTGAGTCAACACATTGATTCAACAGGTCTACCCTAGTTGGAGCTACCAACAGGAATCAGGCCTTGAATAGCAGCATCAATGCTTTTATAACTCCATAATTATCCTTACATTTTACTAGTGCCAGTTTCCATAGGGGTGGGGAAAAACACAACATTAGGACACTGCCCTGGGGGTAGAAAAAATATTGGTTAACAACACTGGTAAAAACATAGTCTGACATCCCGAAACCACATCTATGAGTGAAAAGCCTATTTCAACAATAGGTCTTTCAAAGATATCTCAGTGTAAAGTTGCAAATGCAACCACAATAACTGGTTGATTTAGCTGAGCTGATTTTGTGCTGTTAAGTAGCACACAATCTAAATATATCTAAATACAAGCTCAGCTTCATATAACTAATTTAAACAGTTGTTTGCCTCCTTGTTGTTATTTTTCCCCCAGTTCCATGTAAGCAACACTTTGAGCATTAAGCAATCTCAAATCCCCTGATGGAGTCTTGGCACAAAATGAATAAGCATTAATCATAAACTATAAATATCAAATTGTTTCCATCGTGTTTTATAGGAGTAAATGCTGCATATATATCAATTCAGCTCACAGAAGGGACTTTTTGAAACAAGAGGTTACAGTAATATTTTGAGGGTGAGCATCCATCCTTTTTAATGAACCATTTATAGCAGGAGCTCATATGTTCCATTTGCACTGATAATGTTCTCTCACCCATCCCTCCTACAGTTTAGGAGCTAGCATAGTCAATGGTGAGGGATGATGAGAGGTGCAGTTTCAACAACATTTAGATGACTCCCCAATTCCTACCCTTGCTCTACATTTTTTAGAGAAATCGTATTTGCACATATGTTATCCTCAGTTCTTTTATTCTGAGGAAAAAAATAATTGATTTGTGTAGCAAAGGAAATTGAGAAAGAAACATTGACAAAAGTTGCCAGTCTTGCTTATGTAAATTTTAATCATAACATAAATCATTTCAGAGGGGGGGGGAAATACATAGACTGAGAACACTGTTTATGAGGCATTTGAATCATAGAATCATAGAGTTGGAAGAGACTTCAATGGCCATCCAGTCCAACCTGCTGTCATGCAGAAATTCACAAGCAAAATGCCCCCAACAGATGGCCATTTAGCCTGTTTAAAAACCTCCAAAGAAGGAGACCCTGCCCCACTCAGAGGGAGTGTGTTTCACTGTCGAAAAGCTCTTATTGTCAGGAAATTCTTCCTAATCATAGAATCATAGAGTTGGAAGAGACCACAAGAGCCATCCAGTCCAACCCCCTGCCATGCAGGAAATCACAATCAAAACATCCCCAACAGAGGGCCATCCAGCCTCTGTTTAAAGACCTCCAAAGAGGGAGGTTCCACCACTCTCCAAGAGAGTGTGTTCCACTGTCAAACAGTTCTTACTGTCTGAAAGTTCCTCCTAATATGTAGGTATAATCTCTTATCCTGTAGGAATCATATAGGAATCCATTGCTCCAGGTTCTATTCTCTGGAGCAGCAGAAAACAAGCTTGCTCCATCATCAATATGACACCACTTCAAATATTTAAATATGGCCATCATGTCACCTCTTAACTTTCACCTCCCCAGGCTAAACATGTCCTGCTTCCTAAGCCACTTCTTATAGGGCACGACTTCCAGACCTTTCATTACATCCATTGACTGGAACACAATAGCTTACTAGTAAGTGAATAGGTATCATCCTGCAGTTCTAATCAACTTGAATGAACAGCAACAGAACAGCCAAACCTTTCTCCTAAATGTTAATATATGAACATACACATGTACACACGGCATGTAAAACATTTACTAATGGGGAAAATAACTATCTTACCATATGTGTGGCTTAAAATGTTGCCTACCATTTACATTTTTCATTCCCAGCCTACTGAAAAATACAATTAGGGTTCTTTCTTCCTGTGCAATGAGGTCAGTTTGATACTGCAAATGGTTAAATCATCCTTGGCAATAGGCTGAACTTGGCAGTAATTCTCTAATGAGAAATCCAGATTACTAGTATCATTTGTAATATGAGTGCCCAGCACTTAAGCAAGTATCTATTATATGAGTGTTGTTACTCCCCCCTCACACACTTTCCTTCTGTGCTGAATAGCAGTGTTCTAATAGTGCTTATTCAGAAGGAGCATAACACCTTTGACAGCAGATATTTTATTTACTAATTCTTGTTTCCATACATACTACCATTCATGTCATTCTGTTTAAGCAATATGGAATTTGCAGGTTGCCTCACTTCCTTTAATGCATTAGACTGGAAATGGTAAACTAAATTTTGTTTCTTAAGATGTTTTCAAAATCCACCTCATTTTTAATAAATAAGTAAGAGCTGAGATGATTTTTTTCAATGCATCATTAGACCTCAGAAACCCACAGTTTGTCCTTAGACGAGTCAATGCATGGCTAACTTATGATGGACAAACTTCACTGCCCTTAATCTGGTTTGCACTGGGCTCAGATAAAATGGCATCTTCAGTCTTACTGTTGTTGGTTATGCAAATTCACCCTGAAAACTGATGGTATATAGGGAATAGGGATGCCAGATCTCAGGGCCTGGCCCTCCTCACCAGTCCTCAAAATGAGGGGGAGGAAACTTAGAGTACGGGTGTTACCTTGAAAGATAGGTGTGTGATTGTGTATGTGTGTGTGTGTATTCTTCATTTTAGTCATTCTTTCTGCAACTACAGCACAAGCATCAAGGCTAATCTCTTATAACATTGTCTTTGTAACATCAACAGGGCCTGCTTCCTATTACATCATAAGTGACATCATCCTAAGGTTTTCCCTGAAATCTCAAGGCTTAGTACAGATATTTTGTTGGCCCAACTGCCTAGGGCTTCTAGAAGTTGAAGTCCAAAACACCTGGAGGACCAAAGTTTGGGAAACCCTGGCCTAGTGTAGCCTTGCCCTGGGAATGCCAATGGAGGAGCCCCTTTCAGTAGCACTTTCTCCTTATTTAACTTAGCCGTTAGGGATGTAATCCCTATTAAGTTTTCTCGCAATGGAAGTAATGAGTCCTTTTAGAATTTTTCTTCTCATTGCAAGCAAGTCTTTGAACATCGCACAGTTTTTGAAGCCTATTTGCAATTTTATTTTATAAATAAAGGTTAATTATTATTATTATTATTATTATTATTATTATTATTATTATTATTATTATTATTATTATTCAGAATCTATTCTGCACAATACGTGCACCTTGGCTAGCACACAAACCAGTATTTTCTGCCCAGAAAATGTTATTCCTGCACAGAAATATTATTTTTTATGCAGAAAATGCAGCTTCTAAAATAGAAAATGCTGTTTTCAATGCAGATCACCCAGGTTAAAGATCTGTGTTTGAAAGGCTATATCTTCCCATATGAATGTGACAGAATTTTAAGCTCTTCACTTTCTCGCCACTATCCCAGGCTCACTTGGTGTGGACATAATTTGTGTGGACTCCCATAATTTAAGCAATTTTTAATGCTTAAGCAGCCAAGATTTTTAATATACATGTATACTCATTTATAAGTCTAGAGGTTTAGGTCAAAAATTGACCCCAAAAAACTGAGTCAGCTTATCCATGGGTCAGTGTAGATACTTTACTTTTACTTTCATTTTAAAAAGGAACCATCCCCTGGTGAAAGGCGAGAGGTCAACTGCCCTGGAAGCACTGAACTCCTCTTTCTCATCCATCCAGACTTTAATATGAGCACAAGCACTTATGCTGGCTGGAATTATGTAAATTCTTTGACATTATTTTCTCTTTCTTCATCCTTTACATCCTTTGTTAGATGCCCCTACATTTTACCCTCAACTTATCCATGGGTCATATCAAAATCCATAATTTTGATCCAAAACCTCCCCTTGACTTATACATGGGGTTGATTTACAGTCGAGTGTATTACTTTATTGGTTTTTAACTTTTGTATTATTTTAATCAGTTTTATAGCATTTTAATATAATGTTTTAAAACTGGTTTTAAATTTTTCATAAACATTTTTATTTGTTATTATGGAAGCCGCCTTGGGTCCCAGCATGAGAGAAAGGCAGCATATAAATAAAGTAATTAAATAAATAAACAGATTTTATATATATATATATAATTTTCTGCAAAGGAAACAAGTTTTTCTGTGGAGGAAATGATATAATAATTAAGAAAAAAACAAAATGCTGTTTTTTGCATAAAACAACTATATATGGGTTTTGCACAGAATGAGTCCTTAACTGTGACGGTTCTCATTAGTCTAGGGCTCTTCTCTGGCTACTTGATACTCAAAAAGCATGTTTTTGATATTCTAAATAATATTTTTAAAATATTCTTTCCACCTTGGAGGAATTCTAATTCTTGTAAATTGGTTTTCACAGAAAAGAAAAAAAAAACCCCTTTGTTTTGTTTAATTTTGCTCACTTCATCCTGAACTTGTGGAAAGATCTTGGAAAGGCAGGTGTGGTTTTTTAAGAAGAGAGGATGCTGTATTTTTTTTAAAGGCCCTCTTGATGGCATAATTTTCTGTCCCAGACAGGTGGTTGAAAAGTGCTGTGAACATGCATAAGACTCAGACATTTTTTAATGCACCCCATACACACATTCATTTATGTGAGGAGCCTCTGCTGCGGAGTTATTGACCTCTGTGGAGTTGCTTGAAAGGTAGCAAGACTGTGTGAGCAGATGTTCTGCACATATATAGAACCTCAGAAAGGAAAGCTACATTGCAAAAGTTACATGAATTTGGTGTCTTGTTCAAGTTGTGCAAACTTCCACTACATTACTACAAGGGATGTAATAGTGTTTGTCAAACTAAATACCCAGCCAGGATTCCTAGCAGTCAAACATGAGTAAAAATGCATTTCCTGTTTTCTGCAGCATCTCAGGTACTCTTTGTCAGGCCATTAAAAAAATTATGACTACTAGATGCCTGGGTTTCAGGACCTCCAGGTACTACTATGCTTGGTCAATTTGGAAGTCAATTTTCTCAACAGCCCTTGGCATGCGAACATGGAGTTTCTTTGAACAAATTAAGAAAACAGAATATTTCAAAATCAGCTGTTTATAAGCATTCCTTTTTGCATTTTTGTTCCTTTGCACTTTGCAAATTTATTTTCCTCTTTTATAAAAATGTGGGAGAGTGGAAAGAATGTTATTCATTTTTCCAACATAAAAATATTACATTTGGGTGGAGATCCAAGACCTGCTTCTGAATCTATACACTTTTACACTGTCTACCAGGAATCATATTCTAATATATTACTGCAAATGATTCCTGACAGTGTTGATCCACCTTTCCGCTTATTCATGAATAGGACATTCCTGCTCTCTAAAAATATACCACCTACTAAAACTGTGACTTTTAGAGGTCCTTTTAAATGAATTTTGGCAGAGGAAGAAGGAAGAAGAGAGCCAGAATCCTACAGGCTGTTAGTAGATATAGTTCAAGAATGTCAGTTGTAAAACTTACTCAACCTCTTCCTTAATAGCTATAAAATGCACTAAATCTCTTCTCTTCTCTTCTCTCCTCTCCTCTTCTCTTTCTTTTCTGTACTTTCTTTCCTTTCCTTTCCTGGAGCCCTTGGTAGGGTTTTTCCGCCAGTTTGCATTTTAGCAGCCCCACCTCTGCAAATGCCAGACCATTTTTTTTAATAGATGCACATAAAGTTTAAAAAGCTGTTTGGTGATCCAACAGGCCAAGAGGGGGTGGAAGAGGGTGCACTGGGATCACTAAAGTGGGAAAAAGGGAGGAAGCAGCCAGATGTACACATGTTACTCCTTCAGCTGGATCACAGCCATGCTTTGCAAATATGTGGCAAGCCTCACTGAAGTGGACAACTCTTTGGACAGCTCTTTTCCCCATTCTGTCCATGCCTTGATGGCATTTTTTTTAATGATTGAGAAGAAGGCCATGTGGTACAGCATACAAAACTTTATAAATTCAATCCCTGGTATCTCTGGGCAGGGCTGATAAAGACCACTGTCTACAGGGTAATCTCCACTGGTCAAATAAAGCAGCTCCTGCCACTTTGAAGGAGGGGTGTTTAGATTACACACTAGGTGAAAGCAGGTGGAAAGCAAAGCAAAGCCACACTCGAGGGCTAAAAAATGGAGCAAAAAGAAACTTGGATACCCCAGCTCAAGGTGGGAAATGTGCATCATCACACAGGCATATAAACAGCCTAGTGCCAATGCGGGACTCCAGCAAAGCAAAACCACAATCACCAATAATTCAGTTGATATAACTACAACATAAACAAACCAGACAGTCCAACAGGGGAACATAGGGTGAAGGGGGATGAAAGGGGCATGTATTGTGCTTTGCAAATGTATCACTGACAAATGCCCCCATGATTGTGCTTTGCCAATGTATCACTGGGCACACCAATGCACTGATGCATTCTATAGGCGGTGCATTGCACATGTGACTAGGTGGCATCCAATGGAATGGCATCTGGGTAGCAAGGGGAACATAGTGTGGTCACAGGCAGTGTGTTTGGGCAATGGTGTGCATGCATAGTGACAGACACATAGGGAGGTAACAGCCTATGGGTGTTTGGCCCACCTTAGAAATGAGCCATGCTGACAGTGGGAATTTGAACCTGCTTTCAGAAAACCCAGGATTGAGATGCTTTTTCCTGCCCATCTGCTCCAGGCCTACAAGGCTGTCAAGCTGCTTCCATTCAGTGAAGATAACTGAGTGATCCCCAGACTCTGGCCTTCCAAGTGTTTTGGACACCCAGACCATTGGCCAAGATGGCTGAGGCTTTTGGAAGCTGAAGTCCAAAACACTTGGAGGACCAGCGTTTGGGAATCACTGAAAGATGGACCAATGTTATCAGACAGCTATCTCACTATACACTGATCTGCATCAGCCTCATGTTTGCTACAATTGAGAGAGGTGCTGTGAATTTTATAATGCACTCTATATGGCTCAGGCCCAGGCTATCTGGCAGACTGTATCATCCTGTATGAGTCTGGTAAGGTAATGAGATTCTCAGAAGAGGGTCTTCTCTAAGTCCCACCACTGTCACAAGCATGGGTGATGGGGGTATGAGACAGGATCTTCTCAGTAGCTACCCCTAGAAAGGCTAGAATGGCCCATTGTTTGCTGTCCTTTTGTCAGCAAGTAAAGATCTTTTTATTCTGACAAGGCGCCATTCTGTCCCCCATGCTATTTAACATTTACATGAAGCCGCTGGGACAGATCATCCGGAAACATGGAGCATGGTGTTATCAGTATGCTGATGACAACCAGATCTATCTCTCCATGTCTCCACTGATACAGTGACTAAGGATGGCATCTCTCCTTTGGATGCCTGCCTGGAGTCAGTAATGGGATGGATGAGGGAAAACAAACTCAAGCTGAATCCAGAGAAAACAGAGGTACTCATGATAGGTACCCCAAGCCCAGGCAGGGAAATTTGTCATCCAGTCCTGGACGGGGTCACACTTCCCCTAAAGGACAAAGTCCGCAGTTTGGGAGTACTCCTGGACTCATCTCTGCAGTTATCATCTCAAGTGGATGTGATGGCCAGGAGTGCTTGGTATCAGCTTCAGGTGATACGCCAACTGCATCCCTGTCTGGTTCGAAAGGACCTTGAAACCATAGTACATGCACTGGTAACCTCTCGTTTGGACTTCTGTAATGCACTCTACATGGGGCTACCTTTGTACCAGGTTCGGAAGCTTCAGCTAGTTCAAAATGCTGCAGCCAGATTGGTCGCTGAAACTTCCAGGTCAGACCATATAACACCGGTACTAAGATCTTTACACTGGCTGCCTATTAGCTTCCGGGCTCAATACAAAGTGTTGATTATTACCTATAAAGCCCTATATGGCTTGGGTCCGAGTTAATTGAGGGAACGCCTCTCCCCATATAGTCCACCCCGCACTCTCAGAACATCAGGAAAAAAATTTATTAGTACACCCTAAGGTGAGACTAGCAGTAACTCACCAGAGAGCATTTTCATCAGCTGCGCCAATGTACTGGAATAAACTTCCAGAAGAGCTTCGTATGACCTCTACATTGGATGCCTTCAAAAAAGGCTTTAAAGACCCACCTCTTCCGATTAGCATTTCCTTTGGACTCCTTATAGAAACTGTTTCCCCTGATACAAATGGCTAATTGCAATTGATAGATTCAATGTTTGTTTTACTTGATGTTCGGTTTTTATTGGTTTTTATTGATAGATATATTGTGATGACTGCTATTTTGATGTGAAATTTTTAAATGACTCTGTGAACCGCTTTGATCATCTCGGAAGAGCAGTATATAAATAAAGCATATTATTATTATTATTATTATTATTATTATTAAAACAAAGCTTTAAATGAATGGGCTGAGAGTGCTGTACTGTTTTAAACTGAACTTTTTAAAATTATGTTTTATCTTTTTAAGTACAGGTTTAAATCATTTTAATATTGGGAATAGTTCAATCCCATTTTAATGTTTACTTGTGAATGATGATGATGATGATGATATTTTTAGTGATTCTGGGCAAATGTTGAGCCAAGGGAAGAGTGCATTTCTTACAGAACATTGGGGCTTGGCACACTGCAGCTAAAAGGTGGTGGTGCCCTGCCCCTGGAAGGCCTGGGTTGGGGAAGTGGCAACTGCACGCCATGCCCCCAACCTGGCAGATTGTCTACACGCTGCACTAAAGATGTGGCACAATGATGGCTGACATGCAGTTGGTCAGGCAACCTGACACCAGTATGACACTGGTGTGGGGGTGCGCAGTGGGCAGTCGCTACACCCCCACTCTGCCCTCATGGCATCCTGTTGAGGGCCATAGAGTACATTGTAGTTGACCCTTTTCTACTTCTTGGTTTAATCTTTTGTTTGCACCATTCCCATGCCTGCTACCACTAGTTAACACTTCTTGAATTCATGAAACAAAATTGTACCATGTCAAGCTGTAGTTAGGGAATCCTTGTTTGACAATTCTTCTATTTAGAAAGATACTGAGCTCGTGCACAACCAACCCCAGATTATCCTCTCTTTTTTTCACTGCCCCAAAGGGAGCTGGTGGAAGCCCCTTTGCCTGACTCATTCAAAAGCAGACTGAAGGACATATTTGAAGATAATCCTTATTTGGCAAAGAACAAGCCTAAATTGGCAGAGAGATGGAAAGGATGACCTCATAGGTCTTTTCCATGTCTGATTTTTGTGATTCAGTCAAGGTATGTTACTATGTGTCATGTATCAGGGCATGGCCAGGCCATAAACCCCCAAGCAGAGTGGAAATCTTGAAATATCAGTTTGGCTGAGAGAACAAGATTAATATTTCAGGAGGCACAAAGGGGAGTTAAGTTTCTAATGAGATTCATTCTCTCTTTCCTTCCCTCCCCCTCTTTCTTTCTGAATTTATATAAAGACTTGTCATGTATGCTGCTGAAAGTTTTAATGTAACACATACTATTAATATATAAAAAGTTTTAAAGGTAAAATTAAGATTGTTTTATCCCAGGATTTCTCTCCCTTATTCATTTCTCTGCATCTGCTTATTTTCCTATGTGGGTGGGCAGAAGCCACAACGCTAAACACACCCAATTGTGTTTGTTTATGGCCCTGTCTGCATGGGTCAAAAGGCCCATTTCCCCTCCCCAATTCTGTCATCATCCTGTTTGGACTACACATGTCCCACCTTTGTACGGTTTTGCATAAAAATTCACTTTCCAAAAACCCATGTGGGGTTTTGTGCAAAATAATAATAATAATTGTTTGCTGGGTTTCTTTTTTAGCAAAACCACATTTTGAGTGTTTGTGCACGTCCACTTGCACCCACACACAAACCTCACAAATTTCTAGAAATGAGGGGAGGAGAGCATGAAAAATGGTTTTCTCCTGCAGCAGGGGAACAGCTAGAGATTATTTGGCCTCTCATGTACAGGTGAAATAATTGAAGATTTACATTCCTACTACAGGTAGCACCTGTAAGTAAAATACCAGTTCTCAAATTGTATAGCAGGGTACCCAACAACATGGCAAGAGAAGTGTGCCATGAGAAACAAAGAGAGTCAGCATGGTGTAACGGTCTGAATGTTGCACTATGACTCTGGAGACCAGAGTTCCACTTGGCCATGGAAACCGCCTAGGTGACTATCTACAAGTGAAACTCTCTCAGATGCAGAGGAAGGCAAAGACAAACTCCCTCTGAGCAAATCTTGCCTAGAAAACCCTGTGATATGGCTGCCTTAAGGTTGCCATAAGTTAGAAATAACTTGAAAGCAAACAACTGCAACGATAAGTCTGAAAACCCACTCACTGAAAGTATGTACCTCATGCATAATTCATCAAAACATCACAACAGCTGTTGCCACACTCTCTTCAAAATCGTAAGCAATTACCACAAACAGGTGGAAACAAATGGGTTTTCAACGCTTGCTTAAGATATAGGACTAGCAATAAGAAGGTCCAGTCTCTTTAATGCTCACCTAACAAATTGATACATGCAGGCTTGCAAGAAGGGCCTTATCGTAAATATAGGCATGGAAGTGGGACCCATGCAGGTCCATATGTCATGTAAAACTCCTCCCCTCAAGGGTAAAGGTCTGAGTTTTTCATCCTTATAATGAGTGTTCAAGATTCGGGGGAGGAATCTGTACAATTCACATGTCCATGGTTTGATTCATACTTGCAATGCAGTTTTCTAGTAAACAATGACTAGAGTTCTGTTTGGTTGTTACACCAACATAATTCTCTAATAGTGGTTGTATTATTTAGATTATTGTGTAAGGAAATACACAGTATTCCCTCATGCAAATGTTTACCTATTTACCTGTGACTCGGTAGTGTCTGGGGACAGCATCCCAACTGGGAGAGCCATTAGGACATCCACAAAATGTCCACCACAATAAATGGGAAAGCTATGTACCAGATGTCAGTCTTCATGTAAGTACACTGGTGAATCTTTTCACTCCACTGGTGTTGAGACCTGGACAATATGTATTGAAATAGTTACTTATTTATATCCTGAGTTATAGCCAGGGATCTTGGGGCAGCATACAATAAAATCAAGGTAAACAGTTTTAAAATGCACAGGTTGGAAAAGTACACATATAGATGAGTGTACTGGAAAACAATAAATTATGCTAGGGAAAATAGCTTGCAAGAACTTTTAGAAACTGAACAAAATTGTACACAGAAAGGCATCTATTACTAAAAATGCACACAAAATTCATAAATTGATTTGGAAGGGATGAAATAAAGTTAAGGTCAGAGAAATGGGAAACTATAATTGACACATTAATCTCTGGATTAGGAGACATGGCCAAGGCAGCACACCTCACAGAAACCCATGAGTTCCACTGGTGATGGGAAATCCTTAACTTCATACTAATATAAACCCTTCTATCATTATGACTTAAATATGCCTCTACTTTTTAGTTAGCGGAAAAGTTTGTCTGAGCCATCAGGACTCTAGGAAACATTTCCTTTGTACCTACGAATTGTTTCCCTGCCCTACCACCAGCAACACTGGCTCTAAATGAGTCTCCAGCCTCACTAAATGCTTACTTTATTAGTATCCTTGACATGGGGGCGTATTGTCTACCTTTCTAATATAACAAACTGGGATTTTCTCTGCTGATGTAAGTTGGCCTGGCTCCAGGGGAATCACATCTTCCACGTATATGAAGTCATCGTCCAAACAAAAAAAGAAAAGTGTGTTGGGGAGGGGAGAGTTATACAGATTTAGTCAAAAGGAGAAGAAGTTAGCAAAACACTCCATGAGACTGTCTGAAACAACCTAATCTGGATCAAATTTCCACAGTGAAATATATTCTGCAATCCATCTCCTTCCTAGAATAATAGCACCCTCGAAGACAGGTAATAACTAGAGAACCGTCTGGGTCTGGTAACATGAGGCCTTTAACAGATCCTTTTGCTAGCTCTGGGAGACAAATGCACAATTCAGTACTCAGAAAAAGTTGTAGATTCATGTGATGCTTTGATATCTTAAAAACAGTGTGATACATTCCTTTTAAGGTTGTTCTTCCTACAATTCACAATTAATTTGGGGGGATCATTGCCCTGTGAGGGCAACCACCACCCCCTGTTAATTTTAAATGTTTGGGGGTTAAAATTCATATAGAATATTTTCTATTAATGACTACAGACCATGGAACAATCATGTTGAATATGTCAAAAATACCAATTGCTGGAGAATGACTATAGAAAAAGACTTATTGCCTGGAACCCTGTTGATGTCTTATGCATGTGCCTATAAGGAAGTGGTTGGACATATTTGTCCAATGCACAATACTATTCACTACAAAGTCACAGAACCAGAGATGTACATGATCTGCCTCTATGCATGCAGATGCATATTCTCAGACAATGCATGTCCATCTGCTCCTGCAGAAATTGGCAGTACTGATCTTCTGGTTGTGTATCCAGTTGAAAAAAAATGTACATACAGTGGGCCCTTGGTATCTGCTAGGGTTTGGTTCCAGGATCGCCTGTGGATACCAAAATCTGTAGGTTCTCATGTTCCATTAAATACAGTGGTGTAGTAAAATGGTGTTCCTTATATAAACTGGCAAAATCAAAGTTTGCTTCTTGGAAATTTATATATTTATATTAAAACATTTACAAGTTCTGAATAGCTGAATCCATGGATGCAGAATTTGTGGATATGGAGGGCTGACTATACTTGGAAAGTCAATGTAGAAAATGTGCATATTTCCTACCTTTGAAAATGTTAGTTAATCAAACTTTGGTCAATTAGGACAATACATTTAAGTAATATATGCAGTACAAAATGTGCACAGAGCTAAATTTCCAAATTTGAAAGAGAGAAGCAAAGAAAGGTTGGAATCTACCCCCTTTTAAAAACACAGTGGAGCAAAGTACAGATTGAATGCAGATGTAAAAAAGGTAGAAATACTATAGAAGTAAATGTTAGCATCATTATCCCCAACTCACAAATTAACCCTCCTCACAAAGATTTCACTGTTTCTGGAAACATAATCAGGTGATCCAGGAAGGAATTCCCCGAAAATCCAGGGAGAAATTCAGATGGAGAGGGTTTAAGAACACAATGACTCAATTAGATTTCTTTTCAGAGTTAAAAAAAGAGGGAGATGGCAAGCATGTTTCTTGTCCATGATTGGGGGGCTTTGTGCAGGATCTTCTGGCATCAGGAAGTCTTTCATGTTCACCTCCATGTCATTTGTAAATGAATCTTCTTCAAATCTAGGGATAAGCCAAAATGAGGCAATGAGGAGAGGAGTTCAGCAAGGATTTGTTCACTTTTTTGTCTTTTTAAGAGAGGAGCCAAGGGGGAAATGTCTGGTTTGCAACTGTACAGTTATGCCACTTCATATTCAGGTATTGTTCCCACTCATCCAGTACCTGGTATCCATGTAACAATAGTATGCAAGAATGAGCCTCTAAACCATCCGATCAATCTTTGATTAGGAAAACTAATGCCTAGAAGTCAAACCTTCTCCTTGTAGAAATATTTGGTATTTGTACTAGTACAGCAGGCTAGTGTGATGAGAGCTTATGGCAAAAACAGGAGTAATTACTCTGTACGCACTAGTAAGATAAAAAGAAAAGTTACACTTATTGTCTCAAAAAACCCATTCAAGGATAAGATAAAGAAAAGAGAATGTATACTGGGTCATAGGAACTCCTAAAGCTGGTTCCCATACATAGAAGCAAGGTAGCAACCATTACTCAGGCTGGGATCTTTCATGGCTGCCCTCTTCACTTGTAGAAGGAACAAAGAGACTGAGTACCTTTCCTGAAGAAAGAGCAAGTAGCCTTGACAGTTAGGAAGGGATCAGAAATGCAGGAGTACCCAGATCTGAGAAAATGAAGGAAGACACCAAAGACCACCTATTTGTCCAGCCTCCTGTTCACTTGATCCAGGCACTGCCATCTTGTTATTACTCTCCATACTATAGATGCAGATGGTGGTGGTGTTTAAAGAAGAGGAGACAATTGTTTTGAAATGTTAAAAAAATGGCATGGTACCAAAAATCAATCTGAGCTGATAACAGTAAGAATGCTCAATAAAATGAGAAATGTTGATAAAATATTTCTGCTTGGGTCTGAACTTCTAGTCTGGTCACCAGTGAATATTTGGCAGAACCTTGCTTGAATCCAGACTTGAAAATGTTAATCTGTAGCAGTGAACATTTAGTGAATTATTTGGCAGAACTTACTTGAATCCAGACTTGAAAATGTTAATCTGTAGCAGTGAACACTTAGTGAATATTCTGTCTCAGGTCTAGTATGGATTGTAAGAAATGTATTTGACAAAGTTAACAGCATTACATCCAGGATTGTCTTTGGAACTTATTCCATGGTTTACTAAATCAGTTTACTTATATCCACTATAAAGCTTAATTCAGGCAGCATCCCAATATTACTCAGAAGGTTTTTGCCACCAAATTTGCTGCCCAAATACAGCCTGGAAGCATCCCTGCTTCCAGGAGCACTCCAGTGGCCATTTTTTTAACTCAGAAAACTCCTGGATCTGAAAAGAGTTGAAAGAAATGCTCCTGAAAGCAGGGGTGGACCCAGGCTGTATTTGGGTGGCAAATTTGGCGGCAAAAACCTTCTGATAACATCAGGATGCCACCCGAATCAAGCTTTAAAATGGATAACGGTAAATCAGTTTAGTAAGCCATGGGATAAGCTTCTTTATCTGTTCTGCAGTTCTCTGTTTACTATATACAGTTCCACATTTGCTGTGTGGTCACTGTATGGAAAATATACCTGGTGTCATTTTCACTGAATTTATTTGAGCCTACCTCTGAGTAGATCTGCCTAGAATTGCATTGTAACACTACAATCTTACATCATTCCACCTTATCCTAGGGGATGTCTATATCAGACACTTAATCCATGGTCAGTCTGGAGTATTATGCTCTGGACTGACCATAATGGCAATCACACTCACTGGGCTGAATCCGGTGTGATGCTGTATTGTGCACGTGGGCCAGCGAGGCCAACTCTGTATCAGCCCTGCTAGCCCATCTCCTGTTTTAGGAGCCACCACTGCCACTTCTCCATGGGCAGGAACACGTTCTAAAGTCTGCCTGGCATGCTGCCACTTCTACTGATGTCAAAACTTGCTGCCTGGACATGTGACCAGCAAAGAGTCCAGTAAAGCAGCAGTGGACTAGGCACGTTTTACATGGAACTCTTGGCCATAAGGAAGCAACAGCTCTGATAACAAGCCATAGCCTTTTCCTGCACTATTTAGAATGGAAAGGTGGGATGGCATCGGTCTTGGTATGTGGACAACAGAATTGGACCAAATCAGATCTGATCCAGGTGTCCCTATGCCCCCATGCCAAAAGAACCTGACATCACTGTATAGTCCTTGGGAAACACTGGGATTTTCCACAATGTTGCTTAGTTCAGAGCAAAGTCTGGTTAGTGAAAAAAACATATGGATCCTCCCCTGGAAGAAACCATATGTCATCAAGACTGGCTTTGGGATAACTACATTGTAAACAAGTCCATCGACACACAAACTCACATTGACACATCCAGTGGGTCCTTGGTATCTCCTGGGGTTTATTTCCAAGACCCCCATGGATAGCAAACTCTGTGTATATTCAACATCCATTAATACAATGGTATAGTAAAATGGTGTTCCTTATATAAAATAAGAAAATCAAGATTTGCTTTTTGGATTTTATATATTGAATATTTTCAAGCCATGGATGCTTGACCCTGTGGATAAAGAATCTGTGGATACAGAGGGTCAACAGTATTCATAGAACATACTCCTATCCCAACAATTTGTGTTTCTGGGGCATAGAAAGGGTGTAGCAATGGGATATGGCAAAATGAGGACATTGCCCCTAACTTACAAACTCCTTTGCATGCCAAGCTGTACTTCCCTTCTACCTAACTTCTAAATGTACCATAAACCTTTTCCATTTTGAATTCTGCAGCCCTGAGCACTTTGGGGAGTAGACTGGGGTGCTTCTGTTTTACCACCTTTTTAAAGTTGCCAGAAACCACATCATCCACCCAGCTCCACTTATAATACTATCTTGGTCTCACTTACATGGCTTCACACTGATAATAGTGGAGACTGTACTTCGTCTTAGCTGACTTCCTGTCTGTTTGCATGAAGCCGGTTAGGATCAAGTGATTGGGATTTGTATTCACCTAGACCTCTTCTGTGTTTCCTTTTCTCCCTGCCTCGTTGTTACCACAGGATCAGACTCCCAAACACCCATTTCATATCTGATATCAATTTAATATTAAAAAGGGATGCTGAGGTGGGCAGTCTGAGAGGTATCTCATATTTGGCTCTAGCAAGGGAGGAAGCAAGGACACCCACCACAATGAGATCACCCAAAGACATAAACATAATCCCTTTATCTATGGAGGGTGATGATGGTATTCTGACTGAAGAAGGTGGTTGTGCATACACAGACAAAGCAGTCTTTCCCAGTAGTGGGAAATTGTCCACACAGTTCCTCAATCTCCCTTCTCGCTTGGAAAAAACATTTAGCAGTGAGGTAACCCATACATTCTGAGATTACTGACTGGGGATATGAATCTGAGTATATATACCACCATCTAGACACTACCAATTTGACTCCTCAATAAGTCAGCCATCCCACTTGCCATGGCAGCTATTGAGCCATCTCCATTCTGTACACTCCTTGATTGGAACCAGGCTCCAAGATCAGTACAGTATTACCATTACAAAGGCCTCCACTTTTCACCTCCTCCCACCTTTACTTAGTTAGTTCTTGTGTGTGCGTGTTGATTACTTTGTTAATAAAACTGCAAAACTTAATTAGAATTGCCTCTGGAGTTCTGTGAAACTTGGAACCAATATACACAGGGTTGATCATAGGTTGAATGTTGCTCCAACCAAAATATAATTTTATTTGAGCTATTAAAATTCCAGTAAAACATATTAATATGTGGGTGCCCTTTTGGGACCCCCAGCTTTGGGGTAACACCATTGGCAGCAAAGATCCCATAAAACAGTCTAGGATCAATTTATTTGTTATTTCTTAAAATAGTTAATAGAATTGATTTAGTTAATATTTTAATATGAATATTTAATATTACGTCTCAGCCTGCCTGGCCTCCGAAGGTGAAACAATAGAAAAAAACCATCTTTTAAAAAGAAATCAAAACAATTTTTAAAACCATTTTTAAAAACCTGAAATTCTTTAAACTTCAGTGAGTAGCCTACAACCACACAGCTCCCTGGAGGATTGATTCAACTAGTCTTGTGTCTTTGATACAGAAATGCTGCCATTCTAGTTTGAAAAAAGGATTTATGAAGCTGGATATCCTTGTCATTTATATCAGTGCCTTACAATAACTAAAAATTGTGAATGGTGGTTTTAGCAATCATGATTTTACAGCAACAGGATGAATTTTACAAACAGCATGTCATCGTTCAGCAAAGGACATGAAAATAATTAATTCATGACATTGCCATTGTGATGGGTTTACAGGATCTATTTCATAAGATATTTTATTGACAAAATTTGTGTCTAATGTCTTAACAATGTGTTTGGCTTTGGTATCTGGCAGCAGGGAGGCAAAAAAAAAAAAAAGTCAAAAAGTCAAAGCCAGAACACAGCATAAAAACAGAGCACAAGTTTCATTCCCTCTTCCTGCTGCAGGTCTTCAAAGTTTATAGAAGATTGGAAAAATGCTTCAGTGGCTACTTAACAGTAACTCTAGCACTTGTGCCATGAGGCATTCCATAGTTTACCTGATATTATTCAAATGTCAACCAAAGATTATCTCTCCCCTCCTCTCCCCTCCCCAAGTTGCACCAATCCTACAAGCTAAAAAGAATTACAATCTGTTGATGAAAGCAATTTATTGAAAAACCATATGTCACAAACAAATCAGAAGTAAGCCCAAATAAATTTTTGGCTCCTGCAATGTTAGATGGCAGTTGGACTGAAAGGTGAGAGCATGACTGGAATATGTAAGATTCTCAGTGTTCAAAAACTGAGATCAACAAGACAATCATATATATATATGCCCCAGTACAGATGGGGGGCATGTCCATGACGTATGGGCATCTGAGCACCCCAATGCCAGTGATGTCCTAAGGAAGAAGCCGCTCTAGCCAGCTTCTTCCTGCTGGCGTATCATTGCCGTGTGGTTTGGTTGCTGCGGCAATGATCCGCAGCAAAGAGGGGTGGCAATTCCCCACCCGTGTGTACCAGGCCTATATATTTCAGAGGCAAGTCCTATTGAATGAAATAGAATTTAAAATTTTTAAACACTGAGTTCAGCTTGTTCTGTTCATTTATCAACCATACTCCTACTCTTATTCCTCGCCTTTGTCATCATCATTGTCCACATGTCACACTCCCAAAAATATTTTGTGAAAATTGGTGGTGGTATTATGATTATAATGATGGTCATTTTCGATGCGAGAAAGGATTCCACAATTTAGCTGTAAAAAAAATTAATAAAAGAAAGTGCAGCCAGTGAGGGTCTCTGGTTAATCGGAGCAACTGTTTTAAAGCAGAATTTGGACAAATGACTTTTTACTTGGAAAAGTTTAGTTGCACTACAATTTCCATGTTTTGTTAAAACCAGTGCAACTGTGGCTGATGCTTAATATAGCATGCTTAGGACAACATCACCAGCCCATCCTCCCATAGTATCATGCCAGATATGCTTTAGACCTGGCAGCCGTTATACTGTGTGAGCCTGGGAATGCCAGAGTGATTTGCATGTGGTGCTTCAGTTCATCTTCCAAGCACTTGGACTGGGCTCTATAGGGCAATGGTTACTTCAGCTCAGACTTCAGAAGGGCTGCCAGGTACAGGAAAACCCAGAGAAGTGAAGACAAGCAGCCACCCAAAGGGAAGGTATTTTTACCATACATCAAAGGAGTCACAGACAGAATAGGCGAAGTGGTGAGGAACACACAACCTTCAAATGGTTTACAAACTAATGAAGAAAATCCAGCAAATGCTTCGCTCAGCCAAGGACCAGAGAGACCCTCTCATAGCCGCAGGAGTTTACCGCATACCATGCAGCTGTGGACAAGTCTACATAGGGACCACCAAACGCAGTGTGCAAACCAGAATCAAGGAACATGAGAGGCACTGCAGACTGGGCCAGCCAGAAAAATCAACAGTAGCAGAACGTGCCACAAACCATCCTGGGCATAAAATACTGTTTGAAAACACTGAAATTCTGGACCATGCCAACCACTACCATGTCAGGATGCACAGGGAAGCCATTGAAATCCACAAACACCTGGACAATTTCAACCGGAAAGAAGAAACCCTGAAAGTGAAAAAAAATTGGCTACCAGTCCTGAGGAATAGCAAAATTAGGACTCAGCAAATGCAAATGGGAAACCATTCAGAGTCAGCGGCTTTCCCAGCAGATAATGATCACCAATTAGCAGACATTAATCCTCATTTCATTAGCCTCCCAGGCTGAGGCCAGCTATCAACACAGAACAATACACATGCAAATCACTCCTGCATTCCCAAGCTCATACAGTATATATACACCCAATTTTTCCAGGCAAAGCATTCTCTGAAGATGCCAGCCACAGATGCTGGTGAAACGTCAGAAAGAAACTCTGATAGAACATGGCCACATAGCCCGAAAAATCCACAAAAAACTATGGATGCCGGCCATGAAAGCCTTCGACTTTACATTACACTCATTGTCTTTGGAAAGCATCCCTTAAAGTAGAAGACAGAACCCAGGGTTGGTCACATGTACTCCTTGGAAAAGCTGGACTTAGGGATTATCCAGAAAGGAAAGTAATCTGAAGTACTGAGACTTTCTAATTCTGTTTGTTTTAGCAATAGTTATGAGCAACAACATTTCTATACTGCTTCATAGTGAACTCAGCACTCTAATTGGTTTATAATCTGCAAGCCAATTGCCCCCAACAAGCTGGGTACTCATTTTACTGACTATGAAAGGATGGAAGGCTGAGTCAACTTGGGGCCCTCTGGAATCAAATTCACAATGTTGTAGCTGCAGTGCTGGTATTTTACCACTGTGCTACCAGGGCTTGTTTTGATTTTAACTACATATTCATAGTTTTGCATCCAAATTCCTTCTTGAAAATTCTATTTCCCTCCGCCTCTCTCCTTTATGTTCTTCCTCCTCTCCTCCCACGAATCTTCTGTTACATTTAGACCCAGGCAACATTTCAGAAAGTGATTTTCACCAATCTCCACTGAGCCCTTTTTAATTATTGCGCAGGAGTTATAGAGAAAGTGTTAAAGTGCTCTAGCAATATTACACTAGTTAAGCATTAGGATAGTTTTCTTTTATTGTTGTGTGTGTGCACGGCGTGACTTCAAGTTGTGTTTGCCATATGACAAACACAGGGTTTTCTTGGCAAGTTTCTTCAAAGGAGGAAAGGGAGGATGGCCATTGTCATCCTCTCATGCTGAGGGAGTGTGACTTGCCCAGGGTCATCCAGTAGGTTTTCATGGTCAAGCAGGGATTTTCTCTCATTTGATCACTGTTGAATCTGCTGCCCTGGGAACAGTCTCTCTGTGGCTGCATCCACACTATGGAAGTAATGGAGTTTGACAGTTTTAACTGCCATGGTTCAAAGCTATGGAATTCTGGGAATGCTAGTTTGTTGGGGGACCAGATCAAAGCTCTGGTGTCAAACTGGATTATTTCTTCTTCTTTTTTTCGTTGTTTTAATATATCTTTATTAGATTTATAGTATCGCATTAATTTACAAGATTACAAAATATACTAAAGTAAACAATATATCATTTACACCCATTGTTTTTGGCGTCGTTACTTCCTGTCTTCTTACCGAAAATAAATTTCTTTGTGTTGAAATCCTGATTTCTTACTGCTTCTTGCTTGTATACAATACACAATTTTTTTTTTTTTTTGAGAATGGGGAAGCGCGGAGACCCCTACATATCAGAACCAAACCCAAAATACCCCAAATAAACTTACTCAAAAAAATTGTGCGTATCTTTTTGATTTCTTCAACAATATCGAACCAAATAATCCCGTTTAGAACTACTATCGCTTAATATAATATACCTGGTTTTTTTCCTTCCATTATATTTTTTAAAAAATCCCACAACCCTAAATTATTTATAGTATTATGTAATTAAGCTCGCCAGGTTTTCATCCAGACCCCACCTTGTTTGTAGGAATACCACTACCTGTGCCCATTCCTTATCCATTTTTTCTTTCTTCTTATCACTCAATTTATATGTGAGTAGATCCAATTGTCTTATGTCACTTAATTTTATTAACCATTCCTCAAACTGGATTATTTCTGCAGTGTGGATACAACCTATGTTTCTTGATGGTGGTCATCTAGTTCCATGACAACATAGACAGACAGCCATAGAGAGCTGCATTTCATTTTGGGAAATATTGGGTTAATTTAAACTGACCTGAGGAGTGAGAATAAAAATTCCTTTTAAGTGCTGGAAGTTCCCTGGGAATATTTCAGAAAGGGGAAAGCATCATGTAGATCTCCAAATAAAAATAATGTTAAAACTTGGAAAGGAACAAAACCAGGGACCTTCTGGATTTTCTGGTCCTTCTGAATAGGCCCTTAGCCCACTTGCTACTCTAGTCAATCACAGAAAGAGTCACATCAAGGGAACCCTTGTCGTTGTGCCCTAAATCCATTATCTGCTCTTGCTATTATTATACATACTGTATAAATTTGTACTGGCAGTTTAGTAATCAGCTGTTGTTTTAAGCCACTTGAAATGTTAGGCGTCCAGTTAAAATACAAGTTGCATCCTAAAAAAAAGTGGTGTTCAACATGTTTAGTGTCAACACAAGCAAAAGCTCTCCATGAAGCTATGAGAAATCTATTAATATCTGCCTATCACATATCAATGGCGCTGCTGCTTTAATTACCCCCCAGCTGGCGTAATTCGTCATCTCTGATCCTAAATCTAAACTTACTTTTAAAATCCCAATGAATCTGAACACCCTTTCTTTCTTGTTTACAGCAAAGCAGGACTCAAGTTAGTCCTTTCAACATGTCATCTATCTTATAAGGAAAAACTAAAAAACAAAACTCTCCTGCTAACATTTCTCTCCCCTCCCAAAGGGTTTCAGTCATTAAATAATTATTGCAAAATGATTCCAGGGTCTTAATTTAGGCTTCAATGGTAAATATGTTTCCTAGTTCTTGAGTGGAATAATATATAGCCCAATAAAGTGGAAGCACAAATTTTCTATATCCTATGAAGTCTTTTGGACAGGAATAGAATTAACATGTTTTAATTTGAAATCTTAAATGCATGATAATGGTCTAATCAAAAAACAATTAGAATTGGGCTTTAACCTATTATCATTCCTGCATGTTACATTTGTTTTTCTAAGAAAGGAGTGAAGAAATGCACCTATAGATTCATGGCTTTAGTCAATTTGCTTCAAAGAGTTTCCTTTTCTTTAATTGTCTATGGCTGGTTACAAACCGGCACTTGGGACGTCCGCAGGACGTCCCATTTTAAAAAAAGGGGCATCTCTTCTAGACGCCCCTGGGTGTAATACGGACTCTGTCCGTACAATATGGCGCCGGCCGTTCCACACGGCCGGCACCATCTTTACGTATCGGACGCTGTGCGTCCGAACATGTCGCGGCGCCTGTGATGTCGCGAATGCGCCCCTGGCGCCTCGCGACATCACAGAGGCACCGCAGAAAGAAGCTCCATTTCGGAGCTTCTTTTTTGCTCCGTAAGGGAGCCACACGGTGTGGCTGCGACGGCTCCCTTACGGAGCAAACGGCGGCGGCGGCAGACCGCCTCAAAGCGGTGGTCTATATCCCGCCTATTATGTTTAAATGGAGATTATGGTGATGATTTGTATCCCCCTCTTTTTTTTCTCCTTTCCCACTCTTTTATTTTGAGTGAAAAACTAGTAGCTCAGAAGAACCAGAATGAGAGAAAGAGAGTTTTCCTCTGTTTTACATAAGAAATTAAGTTGCTTTTTAAAAGCAATGTGTTCCTGTTACTTTGTTACAGTGTTTGCCAAGTGGCCTGTCATTTTTGCTCATTGCACAATTGAAAAAGTAATTCATTGTGTTACTTGTGCTGTTTGTTATTTTCCCATTATCTGCTATTACTATTGGGAGGAGGAAATCCTTATGATTGCTAAGAAAATAGTAAAATACTTTAAAAATTCCTGGCAAAATATCTCTTGAAAGCCTTTTCAAAGTAAGCTTTGTAAGTAACAAAATTGTTACTCATTACATCAGCAAAGCAATTTCACTCTTGGGCTTACATCTACTTCTTAACCTCAACTAGAATACTGTGATTAAATCAGCAGAATGGCCATTCACACTACAGAAATAAACTAGTTTGGAACCGGTTTATTTCCTTGATGTTCACATTCACCCCAACCACAATCAATGAAATTTGTAGGGGATCGGTGCCCACTTATACTGGTGCATTTGGCACTGGACTCCTTAGTGGTTCCTTTTTTAAAGAGCTACAACAATCCACATCTTCAGTAGTCCAAGTACACTACCAAATTGATTTGGATTGCACTGCATCCTTCCCAGAAATCATGGGAAATGTGAACAACAAGGTTAATATGTCATGGAGAGAGCTGATCAAGGTAAACGGGATGAGATGACAACCCATACATCCAATTCTTTCAGCTTCCTACCTGGATCCTCATAATCCCTTATGATATTCTGGAGAGTGTGCCTTGCATTATCATTGGTTCCCACACGGATCAAACGGAAGGGGTTATAATCAGTAGGATTGACAAATCTTGCCACTCTCACTAGCACATTATGAATTTTTGCCTCAGGGAGACAACACACCACCCAAGAATATTGTCAGGACCACAAACCATTGATGCAGTACCCCTCAACAAGGAATCCCCCACAACCACTACACACCTTCTCTGAGGCTTAGCAATGGCTCTTCCCTGTGCTGATTCTAACAAGATCTCCTGCAGTTTCCCTAAGGACTGGCCTTGCTGCTCTCCCTCATCATCCCTGATAAAGGAGAGAGCTTCAAATCAGTTCTGTAGCCATAAGCTCGCAGAATGATCACTAATTTTTCTACTTCTATGTCTCACACTATTCCAGCTGTCTACTTCTTGTGTATGGGAACTGACCTCCTCCCCAGAAACTTCTTCTGTGTGTTCCCCATCCAGGACAATCTGTTCTGCTCTATCCAGGAAAACCTCTTGCTCCCTAATATCCTGAAGTGTACATACCAAAGCCTCCAGCTCCTGGACTTTCTCTTCCAACAGGGATACCAACTTCCTCTTGAAGGTGAAGTTACCCACATCCATTGGCAAGAGCATAAAAATATCACAGCTGTTACAAGTGACTGCAGCAGCTCCTTCACTGTCCATTTTCAGTAGTCTTAAGTAGATACTGAAGAAGGTCTCTGGGCTTCCCCCCTCGCCCCGTAAACACCCATGCAAAGCACCCTTGTTTTCTAAGCACACTTGCCAAGCCCTGTTACCAAGCTCCCAGAGCCTGAGACTGCAGCTATATAGGAAAGCTACTGGCTGCTAGTTCCTCCCCCAGCCATGTCTCTAATTCACTTCCTCTAAGTAAAAGTCCCACCTCCCTGGGACCAGATCCTTAGGAAGGGAGCTGGGGCTACACTCAATGGAACAATAGAGCACTAACAAGCACACAATCACACCACCACTCAGTTTACTCAGCAATCAGCCTTGACCCAACAGACAAAAGATCACCAAACTAAATTAGAGCAACAGAGACTATTGCTCACAGTGTCAAGCTTCCACTAAGCTCCAAACAAACCAGCCGGCCTTCCCTTAACTGACCCTCACTCTTGGCCCAACAAAAGGCTCTTTGGGGTTGGGGAGGTTTAACCCCACAGACCCCCAAGCTCACCATCTGCTGTCCTTCTCCACACCCATACAAAACACCCCTGTTTTCCAAGCTCCAGAGGAAAGCTTATGTAGGGGGATTCAGGGGATTCCAAAACCTAAGAAGCCCTCTAGGGTATGTTTTCATCTGGGGAGAGGAAAAGAAACTCCTGCCTTGCTGGCAGATGCCCATTAGTACAACTTTGGATGTAAGCCATAATGTAAAGCTACATAATTCAAGCTCCTGAGCACCATCCAGCTACAGGCTGGCAGGCAGGAGTAGTTCAGATTACTGAACATTCCTGTTTCAATGATTTGTCAGGTCTGCAGCAGCAAATATTACAAATGCTGTAATGTATGCCACCAAAAGGATAAGTCACTATATATGTTAATAGTCAATCACTCTAAAACCAAAGTTGTGTTTTTTTGGGGGGAAAATCTTCATCGGTGGAATTTTGAGGTAAAATCTATTGATCAACAATCCTATTACAACTACTTGGGTTTAAGATTTCAATCTAATTTGTCATGGAAAACTCATTTTGTTGCCACTAAGCTAAAATCATCCCTTTCTATAAATTCTCTGTTAAAATTTCATAGACTTCAAGGAGGTCACTTAGTAGCACCTACTATTGAGGTTTATCAAAGAAAAATTGTTCCCCAGTTACTATATGGAGCAGAAATTTGGGGATACAACAGTGTCTCAAATTTAGAAATTGTTCAGAACTTATTTCTAAGATCCCTGTTGGCTGTCCCTAAGTGTACCCCTGTTTCTTTTCTGAGAGCAGAAACAGGCCAATCTACTCTTCTAGCTGCTACACATACTGCTCTTGCCTTCTACTGGTTAAAGTTGTTATCCATGAGTGATTCTAGGCTCCCCAAAAAATGTTTTTCAGAACAAATGTCTCTTAATTCTCCAAACTCCTGGGTATCTATAGTTAGAACAATATTACAGAGCTATGAGATTAATGTGGACTCACTTCCACATTATGCCACCCATAGAGTCAAGCAACTGATTAAAGAGAAAATTTATCTTGCTTCCAAATGGGCCGATCTTCTTTCACTTTCAAGCTCTTCTTTTTATCTTTGGTATCCTTTGTACAAGACTTCATTTGGGTTAGAGTATTACTTTATTAATCTTACTCTGGCCCCTGCTAGAAAAGCATTTACTGCTCTAAGATTCCAATGTATGCCTTCTGCCTATTTGACGGGCAGATATAACAACACTCCTGTCCATTTAAGACTATGTATCTGCAAAACTGGGGAAGTGGAGAATATAGAACATTACCTTCTACATTACCCTCTGTATATATCTCCTAGATAAAGGTTTCTTGATTGTATTTTGAAATCCCTTTCCGGTAGATCTTGCTTTCAGCAGACTTGTGTCCTTTTGGCTGGCAACAATGCATTTGTTACTTCTGTGGTAGCAAAATTTGGTTTAGCTGCCAGCAAGATTAGAATTAGCTTTCTTGATGGGAATGATGGCTAGTTCCAGTCTAGTTTTATGGTTATATTATTTTATCTTTTTGATGTATTATTGGCCTTTTGTTGATGGGTCTCTTTTATTAACTTTACCATGTTGTTTTTGGTGATTTTTATGCTTTTTTTTAAACTCTGTTTTTGTATTTACTGTTTGGATATATTTTATATTGTGACGGCTTTTAGCTTTTAACAATAAATTTCTATATATATATATATATACTATATATTACTTATGTTAATCCCTGGTCATCACCTGTCTTGCTCTAGTCTTCCAAACTCAGGGCAATGGCTTTCTTGGTTGAATCAATCCTGTAGTGCCTCTTTTCCTATTGACTTCCACTGTACAAGCATTATTGTCTTTTCCAATGAGTCTCATCATCTCATTGTGACAGCTTTGGTTTAATCATCTTTACTTCTAGCAACAGTCACTTCCCTTTTTAGTAGTCCTTGATATACTCTGAACTGTTTTAAAACACCACATTTTGAATGAATTGATTTTCTGTGTGTCAGCTTTCTATGCTGTCCAATTTTTGCAGCCATATAAACAAACTGGAAATGCCATAGCCTGGCATTTTTCACTTTGCTCTCCCTAGAAGCAAAGTTGACTAAACTAAGGTTATTATATTTTAGCCATATCATGAGAAGAAAATATTAGTTAGAAAAGACAATAATATATGGTAAAGTTGAGGGCAATAGTAAAAGAGGAAGACAGTATACCAGATGAGTAGATTCAATCAGAGAAGCCAGTCATGAATATGTAAGAACTGAGCAGAGCTGTTTATGTCAAGGTTACTTGGAGGTCTCTCATTCATAGCATCACTATAGGCTGAAGTCAACTTGAAGACAGTTAATAATAACAACGACAACAACAACATGGCCTGGACCCTTTTGGCCTTGGGTGTCCATATGCAACTGGTTAAAAACCACAGTTCCATCATGCTAGCTTCCATGAATGTGAATATGGGGGTGAAAGAGATATAAATGTCATTGTTCTCCACTAGAAACAGAATGCCCTTATTAGTGTGCATATGAGCCCTGCTCAACTTGTCAAGGTTCTTTGATATATTTCTTCGCTTAGTGACAGCATGAGTAATAAGAAAGCACACTCTTGACAAGCAACAACATGCACACTGCTGTTCTGAGGCTGCACTACTATTCAAGAAGAAGCTTTAAAAAACAGCACAGCAACACTGAAAATTGTAATCACCTATTTGGTTTGATGTATTACAAATGTCGGCTTGAAAGGAGAAATCATTTCCAGGTGCAAAGGGGAATAGCTTGTCTTACTTCATATGATTGTCAAGCAAGTAAGTGGAATTATATATAGTTTTTAAAATGTTGCATCCTCAAATAGAAGTCCCTGTGGAAAACTCACTGAGATATTAAGTCTCAACTGTCACTGCAAATTTAGATTTTTCTAGTTATTCTGATATGATTACTCCTGGGAGAGCGGGTTTAAACTAATACTGAAAATGTCCCAATTAGTCTCGACCTGTGTGTTCATTGTTGCTGTGTGCCTTCAAGTAATTTTTGATTTATCGCAACCCTAGGGTGAACCTATCATGGGACTGAGAGCATGTGACTTGCCCAAGGTCATCCAGTGGGTTTCCATGGCCAAGTGGAGAATCAAATCCTGACCTCCAAAGTCAAAATCCAATGCTCAAACCACCACACCACTTTGGCTCTCTATTCATATACTCCAATAACTTCCATATGATATGTAAAGTGTGAGGGGGATGGGAGAAGGAGTTCATAGTAACAGTTATGAGATAGCAAAGAAGCAGGATCAAAAACAATTCCATTTTCCACTGAAGTTGTATGTGAATTCTTACCTTTCTAAATTTTTTTTTTTAATAATTTGCTATTTCTTATTAATCACACTATCTCTTTATAAGAGCCATGCTGGATCAGACCAAAAGCCTACTTAGTCCAACATTCTGTGCACACAGTGATCAATCAGTTGTCCACAGGAAGCCCACCAGCAAGAACCTAGTACAACGGAAACCTCAACCTCACATTTCCCAGCAAATGATATACAAAAGATTGCATGCTATAATATAGCCATTCTGACTAGTAGCCCATAGTCTATGAATTTTCCCCCTTTATCCAGGGCTCAAATCTGTTTCATAATCCCAACTAGAGTAGACTCACAGAATCAATGGAACTTGATATGTGTTGACTCATTGTTGACTAAGGCTCAAAACACACAGCAGTTTCAGACTGCTTTAACAGACCTGGCTCAGTGCTAGAGAATCCTGGGGATTGTAGTTTATTGTTGTACCAGAGCTCTCTAACAGAGAAGGCTAAATGTCTCACAAAACTACAGCCCCTTCAATTCCATAACATTGAGCCAGGGCAGTTAAGGCAGTCTCAAATTGGATTATTTCTGCAGTGTGTTTTGGACCCAAGGGTTGATTCAATGTATCTATTCTAGTCAGGACAAACAATAAGATTTAGGCCCATTTTGGCAACCATCACCATATCCTGTGGCAGTGTGTTCAATTTTTTTCACTATGTGCTGTGTGAAGAAGTACTCCCCCCCCCCAAGTATCCTAAATCTCCCACCATTCATCTTCACAGGATGACTTTATGTATGTTCCAGTATATAAATGCCAATGGCAGTGTGAATACTTACCTATTTTCTCTTCATCAATCATAATTTATGTAACTCTGGCCTGATACAAACGGGCCTTTCTGATACCCTCGTCATATTCTAGAGTTGCTTGGGGGGTGGAGCGCCCACACACCCACATGCCGCGTAACCCTTGCACATGACGAGGGGCACAACAATGGTGGCACCCTGTATACATGGGCACATGGCGCTTATGTAATTAGTGCACCAGTGGCACACTTGTTATGCTGTCATCGCGGCTTGAGAAGAACCCACTTTTTGCGGGTTCTTTTCCCAGCCGCATGAAGCTGCATGGTTTGGCAGCTGCGGCTTCCCTCTGGTGGAAAAACAGGCACCAGCAAGCCACCCGTTTTGGGTGGTCTGTACCACGCTTCTACCATGTTTCCCTTCTTTGTTTTACTAAGCAAAACAGGCCAAACAGTGTAACCTATTTAATTTTTTTTTTTATAAAGAAAGTACTTCAGTTCCTTGTTCATTTTAGGTTTTCTCATATTTAAAGATCTTTCCATTGAAATAAGGAAGAAAGTTATTGTCAAAATAAAACATGTGACTCTACTGTTAAGACAGCTCCATTGGATGACAGTTTGTTTTCAGGCATAATTTAAAGTACTGTTTGTGGCTTAGGTCCAAAATATCTGACAGACCATATATGAACCTGCCTTGGCCCAGAGATCATCAGTGGAGCCTTTCTCTCAGTCCTACCTACTACCATCACAAGCATGGTTTTTGAGGACATGATAGAGGACCATCTCAGTGGCTGCCCCTAGACTCTGGAACTTGTCAGAGATGCCAAAATGACCCCCTTCTTGCTCTCCTTCCATCACCATGACATTTTTATTCTTGCACATTCTCAAGATTGACAAATTTTCAAGAATGGGCTGAGGGTGCTGGATTGTTTTAGACTGAACTGCTTTAATTGCATTTTTAAATATTTTAATGATATTTTATCTTTTTAAGTATAGTTTTAAATCATTTTAATACTGTCAATAATTTAATCTCAGTGTAATGTCCATAGTTTTATATGTTTAGCTGTACTGTGAGTGAGATGACATTCTGCCCATGCTGGCTGGGGTGGCCTGAGAATGGTAATCAAAAAAGCTCTCAAGCTCTATCTGAATCACTGCACATTGTTATTGTTGTGGTTGTTGTTGTTAACTGCCTTTGAGTCAGCCTCAACTCATGGTGACCCTGCAGATGCAACATCTCCAAGACACTCTATTCTCCACTGCTCTGCCTAGGTCCTGCAGATCCAAGCCCATGACCTCCCTGATTACAGTAGGTCCAGTCATCTGTCATGTGGTCTTCTTCTTTTTCCGCTACATTCTACCTTCCCTAGCGATGGTGCGTTACAGACCGCCTAGAACGGGCAGTCTCGCACCGCTGCTGGTTGCTGCGTCCGGGATACACAGCAGCCAAACCGCGCGCTTCCCAGGCGCAGCAAGAAAGAAGCGCCAAAATGACACTTCTTTCTGCGCCCCAGAAGTGGCGCCGCAAGGCTCGAGGCGCACACTTGCGGCGTCACTTCTGTCACACGACGTCCGGATGCTATGCGTCCGCGACGTCAAAATGGCAGCACCCATCAGTATAGGGCGCCGTCATTTTGATGCACTCATTACGCGTGAGGGGCAAGGCACATCAGGAAGCGCCGCCCCTCACGCATAACGGAGGCGCCTCATGGGTCCATCTGTAATGCACCATTATCTTCTTTTCTAATGTGTCGTGCCTTCTCATGATGTGGCCAAAATACGATAGCCTCAGTTTCTCCATCTTGGCTTTCAGGCCTAATTTGTTCAAGTATGCTTTTGTTTGTCTTTTGGGTCATCCATGGTATCCTCAGCACTCCTGCATCCCATCTCAAATAAGCTGATTTTCTTTCCATCCACTTTCTTCACTGTCCAGCTGTACAATGGCTTGGATGATTCTGACTCTAGTGTTGTATCTCTTTACATTTTAGAATCTTGTTTAGTTCTTTCATGGCTGCCTTTCCATTTCTAGTCTTCTTCTGATTTCTTGACTACAGTCTCCATTCTGATCAATGTTTGATCCAAGGTATGGGAACTCTTTAACTATTTCAATTTCTTCATTATCTAGGTTGAATTTATGTAGATCTTCCAGTCATTATTTTTGTTTTCTTTATGTTCAGTAGTAAGCCTGCCTCTGAACTTTCTTCTTTGACCTTCCTTAGTAATTGTTAATCCACAATGTTTTCTGATAGTAGTATGGTGCCACTACACATAGGCCGTTGGAAATGGGGCACACCAATTCTGACTAAGTGATTTCTGTCAACATAATGGCTAAATTTACCAGACCATTTTTCTCCTGGGTTGCATATTTCTCCATGTTCAACACATTCCATCAATTAACTGCCTTTTAAATGTGGCCTAAAGCTTGCTCTTGCAAATTTGGCCCCCCCCCCCCCCCCCGATAACAGATGAGGAAGTAAAAATGTTGCAAGGGGCTATTCATGTGAATACTCTCCTCAGCCATGAAATCACAGCCCACATTCTTCTGATCTGACACAGGTTTTATTTATACATCTTGAGGATCTGATGAATATTGACCTTATTTAGTGAATGTCATTACATATTTTTTTTAAAAAAAATGATAAATCAAACTACTTGTGCCTTAAGTGCCTTGAAATCAGAGATATGAATTATCACAGGTTTACAATTCAGATTTGTAACAATTAATACAATTTAGTGCTGGGAGAGAAAGGAATGAGATCCTGTTTTGTACACAGATCAGCAAGAATCCTACCCTAATACTTCCCAGTTGTTGAATATTTCTTATTAAAGCAAAACTTTTCTTTAGAGAACACAAAACAAAACAAATTTAAAGCATGGCAATCTCTTGACATTTTGATTATAAGATCAACAACATTTCAAATATTGTATAACTCTTGGGCTTTTGAGAGGGAGGAATAGTTGGATAAGCGTTACAAAGTTACCTACTACACTTCTGCAGTTTTAAAATCTTCTCTCTGTTGAGAGATTCCAGGACGGTTTCCAGTATTGTGGAAAGTTGTTGAAAAGCCTTGCCTTGTTTGCTGTAAGATTTTTGGAAATCAATGAAAGGCAAAGTTTGAAAGGAGTGCATAAAATGTTGGGGAGGAAAAGGTGGGTATTTTCCCCTATGACATCATCTCACTCATTGCTGAAAATATTGTGCTGGCCTCCACTGTCTGTGTGGTCCACCAAAAGACCAACATGTATATAAGCAGCTTACATGCATCCACTGTGTATGTATACTAGTACATAGGAAAGCCAGTGTGCTGCAATGGTTAGAATGTTGGACTGGGATTTAGGAAATCCAAGCTCTAGATACAACTTTAAAAGTTCTAAGTAAAGTCCTACTTAGTTCTATTTAATTTTAAAGTTCTAAATGGAGAGCCAGTGTGGTGTAGTGGTGTGATTATTATTATTATTATTATTATTATTATTATTATTATTATTATTATTATTATTATTATTATTATTAACCTTTATTTATGAAGCGCTGTAAATTTACACAGCGCTGTACATGCAATCTTTTTAGTTAGACGGTTCCCTGCCTTCGGGCTTACAATCTAAAAAGACATGACACAGAAGGAGAAGGGAGAGGAGACGGGAAAGGGTAAGAGGTCCAGCAGTTCCTCTCAACCTCCGAGGCCTGGACCAAGGCAGATGGACTGGACTATGATTCTGGAGATCAGGTTTCGATTCCCTGCTTGAGAAGAAAAACCCTCTGGGTGACCTTGTGCAAGTCACAATCTCTCAGCCTCAGAGGATGGCAATGGCAAACTCCCTCTGAAGAAATCTGCCAAAAAAACTCTATGATAGGATCACTATAAGTCAAAAATAACAACTACAAATTCTACAGTCCACATAATCACGAAGATCACTAGATAACCATGGGCACTCAACCATTAGTAGCATAATCTAGTTCACAGGGTGGTTGTGAGGATTAAGTGAGGAGAAGGAGAGCCATGTTTGCTGCCTTGAGCTCATTGAGGGAAATCTGGGGTATAAATGTAAATAACACATAAATTGCAAATAGATAAGTAAATGAATGATTGAGTAAATGAGAGCCAGCATGGTGCAGTTGTCTGATGTTGGGCTAGGACTCTGGATACCAAGGTTTGATTCTGCGCTCAATCACAGAGATCCACTGGGTGACCTTGGGTGAGTCACACACTCTCTGCCTCAGAAAAACTCATGATAAGTTCACCTTAGGGTCACCATAAGTTGGAAATGACTTGAAGGCACATAACAACAACATAAGTAAATATCCTCATTACAGAAATAGAGGCTTGAAGAATCTGATCTTTGCAAATTTGGATACAAATGTATTTGATACACCCTTCCTTGGCACACCCCTTCCAGCAGGGGTAATAAGTGGATTCAGAGCTTAGTTATTGATTGTCTTTCAAACTTCTGGCACAGTTCTCAACTTTAAATAAGCATAGCAATATACATTTGAGAAGAAATATTTCACCATTAAGTAAATTTCACAATAAACATTAAAATATTTTGTATATACTTTGACCTCCATTTTTATGCACATGTTTTAAAGCACAGATTTTTGCAGAAATTAGTGGGACAGAGATGACATAAAAGTGAAATAATAACAACAACAACAATAATAATATTAATATTTATTTCCCACCTCTCCTCAAGTCTCAAGGCAGGGTTCAGCATGTTAAAAAACAAAACACAATCAAAAACACAGAAACCTATAGTTAAAACACAACACTGTAAAACAGCCAAAATATACTCATAATAATGCATATACAAATTAAAGTTCATGATTTAAATTTGACTGGGTCATCTTGCCAGAAGAGAGATGTCTTCAGTGCTGTTTTAAATGGAGTCAGCATTTTCAGCTGTCATCTCTTTTCCGGCAGCTCATTCAACAGTCTGGGGGCAGCAGATGAACATGTCCTCTGGGAAACTGTTATCAATCCTAGCCAGTTGGAGCAAACATGATAAAAATTCATACAAATGTCAGATAAATTCACAACCTGTTGCATGAATGGGGCAAAACAAACTAAAGACTGGATGAATAAGTAGCAGAAATACACTCCAACATGGACAAATTTATCCATCCCTGCTGGAAATTGGTTGATTCTTTCTCGAGCTTGGAAAGGTTACTTTTTAGAACTACAACTCAATCACCATGGACACTTATCATTCTGGCTAGGAATTTTGGATGCTCTTCTCAAAAAAATAAATAAAAATAAAGTGACTCTCTCAGGTTCTTAATTTCTCACATCCCTCATTGCTGGGAGGAGGTCTATAAAAATGGGAAGCACATACCTTTATGTTCATTGTGAATCCTTATGTAAACAAATAATACATCTTTTAAGGTCCTTAATTCAGTTAAAACCTAAGACATCATAACCATCTTAAATACAGAAAAGATCCATTAGAAAACATCTAGAAGGTTTTGAAAGAACTGACGGTTCAGTCCAGTAGGAAGCCATTGACAGAACCAAGAATCATCCTATTTAGATGAATAAAAGTTTTCTTCACAGGAGATCAGCTGACATAAATAGTGCTGAATACATAGCTCCAAGAGGATGAGAAACTTCTGTCACACAGCTCCCCTGAGTTTCTTCTAATTAGATGAGACTGACTGGCATGTGTGTATATTGTATGCAAAAATGTCCTATGACACATTTAAATACGTCAAATAGGGGTGGGGAAATTATTATCAAGTGACATATTATTATCACTGAAGCAACGTGGTTTGTATAACACAATAAATAATCTGGAGAGAAGACAGATGAAATTAGACAAATGCATTTTGGCACCAGTTGGCCGATTTAATTCTCAACCATATTAGTTTAACACTTAAGAGGCCTAAAGCTTCATTTCATTAATATTTATTTTTTGTCTGAAGTGGGTTACTTATTCTGTTGACAGAACGGATGGATATGCAAAACCATGCCGAGCAAGCAGCAGAAATGTTCCTCTGTATTATTGTAAGAAGGCCTTAATCCGCTTTCAACCCCTCTTTCTTTAAACATCTGTCACATAAAGTTGCCTCAAGCCAAAATTCCACATAATGTTGGAAATTCTTTGCTTGGAACACACACAAAAATATGCCAGTTCCCACTGGGGGGGGAAATCATTCTAGACTTACTTGGGAGGGTGCAAAAGAATTCAAGCTGTGATGTAAAGATTAACTGCCTTTCTTTCTTTCTTTCTTTCTTTCTTTCTTTCTAAACCTTCTGGAGGTTTTCTAATGGATCTTTTCTGTATTTAAGATGGTTATGATGTCTCAGGTTTTAACTGAATTAAGGGTCTTAAAAGATCTATTATTTGTTTACATAAGGATTCACAATGATGAATGTAATGTGAGTTGTGGTATGCCTATACACCATTTTCATGGACTGGAAATGGGGGAGGCAAGATGGTTTGATGTGCCCACTGCTTCAACTTCGTACAGCTATTAAGGCATATTCCTATTTCTTTAGCTGTCATGGTAAAACACATTGTTTACCAAAAATTCATGGGAAGCCTGCTGTGTGGGATAAGAACATTTAAGCTCCTTGCGAGGAAATCTAAGACCAGTGGGAGCCATTCTTCATTAGGGGAGAGGCTGTAGCTGATTGGCAATAACCAGAGATTGGAAAAGCTATTATTATTATTGGACTGTAGCTTCCAGAATCCATGCTGGCTAGGGGATTCTGGAAGGTGAAATAAAAAAATAGACCGAAATCCTGCTGGTGTTTTACGCCTGTGTAAATTCTCCTGTGGAAGTAGACTGATATTTTTGTTGGATGCAGAAGAGACATGTTCAGTTCAAGGTTGCAAAAGCTGAGGTATGGATGTGGCACAATTGTGTATGGGTCCACATTGCACATGGATGAACATTTGTGTTTTGCATGGATGTTTATCACACACACATTTGTTTGTGCAGTTGTCTGTGAAACATTGCAATTCAGTAACAAGGCAACATTGTGCAATTGCCACATAACTACCTAAGCATACATTTACACTCCTTAATGTAGGATCTCAGCTGTTAACACATGCAAGTTGTAATCAGCACATTTTGCAGAAAGAAGTTCTCAGATTTAATCTTGTTTAGAGAAGAACTGAGGAGAAGATGATGTGAAACATTCTCACTAACACCCTCCTGAGTCACTTTTCCTGTCAGAGTAGACAGTGTTGGGCTACAAGAGGAAACAGTCTCATCCCTCTAGCTTCTCTCAGAACTGAAATGTGTGAAGAGGAATGAATATCTCCCCACAGTCTCATCTGTTTTAAAGCAACTTCTGATGTTCCCTGAAGATTGCCACCACCTTTGTTGTCTACTGTTCTCCAACAGATATTGCTTTGAGCTACCTCACACAGGTTTTGTAGACAAATACTATATTTTCCTGGAATATTATACAGTGGACCCTTGTTATATGCTGGGATTTGGTTCCAAGATCCCCCGTGGATAACAAAATCAGTGGATGCTCAAGTCCCATTAAATATAATAACATAGCAAAATGGTGTCCCTTATAAAAATTGGAAAATCAAGGTTTGATATTTGAAATTTATACTTTTTTTGAACATTTTCAAACTGTGGATGCTTGAATCCATGTATAAAAAAATCTGTGTATAAAAAGGGCCGACTGTAGTTTAAAAGTGTGGGCCTTGTATGCTTCCCCATTCCTTCTCCTCCACCACTGCATTTTCCTCTGTTTTTAATCTCATCTTGATATTATATTTAAACTAGAATGAACTGTGGTTATTAATAACAGTGGCTTTAAACCAAGGTTTATAATAGTAACTTGTTTGAATAAACCATAGTTTAAACTAATCAAAGTTCCTGCTTTGGGCATAACAGCTGAGCTGAAAATGGAAACAGATATCTTTGATCTTGTGGACACAAGGGAAGAAAGGAGGGAGCATAGAATAATTCAAAATACTGAATACATAATCCTTAAACTGACATCCTTCAAGAAACTAATATGTACTTCTATGAATTCGGAAATTTGCTTAAGATTAATATCAGAGCTAGTTGTTAAATACTATCCATATGAAGAATATATTATTTTAATGTAGACTCTACTGACACTGAAATCAATGAGAGTTTCCCTAATAACCTCAACAGGAATCAAATCTCTATTGTAGTTATATTAACATCTGCTTCATAATTCGACCCAATGAGTGAATCATGCAGAAACATATTGTTTTGCTTTTTTTCCCCTTCAATATGTTTTTCTTGAATGTCAATTCCTTCCAAATGTTTGGCAGATTTGAAGCACAGATCATTGTGTACATTGCTTTAAACCCTTTTATATACTATAAATTAGCTAATGGATACTTAGGTCCCATGAGGAAATGCATTTATGAAAACATCTGAAAAGAAGCCATTGTGCTCTGTGTTGGAAAAAATAATAACAATATTTTGATTTTTAACAAAGACACTCCCCCCATATATATAGATATATGATGGTTGGATGATTATTTCCTATTTATAGTTTTTTTGTGGGTTTTTCAGGCTATGTGGCCATGTTCTAGAAGAGTTTATTCCTGATGTTTCGCCAGCATCTGTGGCTGGCATCTTCAGAGAACCTGATTCTCTGAATCTAATGGCAGGGAGCTGGGGAGATTTCTCCCTCCCCCCAATTATTCATTTATCTATGTTACTTATATCCCACTTTTCCTCCTAGCCCTGGGTCTCAAGGAAGCTTACAAAACATAAAAAGGGTAGAGCTCAAAGTTCACATCATTCAAAAATTAAAATATAAACTAGTTGCAGAATTAAACGCAATTGTCCATTTAAAAAGAAGAACAAATCTAGATGATACAGGGCATTATTAAAGTCTCTTTCCCTGTGAGTGACCAGTCTTCAAAGGCCTGCCAAAGCAACAAAAAAAAATTCAGCTGCCTATAGAAGGATAACAAGGAGAGTGGCAGTCTATACAAAGAGAATTGCAGAGCCTGTGAGTAGCCACCAAGAAGGCCCTCTCTTGTGTTCCCATCAGATATATCTATGAGGGAACAGAGAAAATGTCATCCCCAGAAAATCTCAAAACACGGGAAGCCTAATATGGGGGATACAGGCAAATTTATATGGGAGAATATGGGCAGGGTCATATTGGTCCTTCAGATAACAACCCTTCAGATACAGCCCTTCGAAAATGTTGTGATTTCATGTGCCTCCGAAGACTCCTGGACATATAGGCTTTTATATAATAATGAATAATAATAAAATTTTATTTATATCCCGCCCCTTTGAGGTTAAAAAAAATCCCATTAGACTAAAATCCTATGCATGTTTATTTGGAATTAAGAGTCAATATCTTGAAACCCTGCAAGTTGGGGGGGGGGGGGAACCATGAGAAGGCCATCAGCCACAACTCTTGCTGGTAAGTTTTCAAGGCCATCAGGCTGAGAAGCATTAGAAATTATTATTAATATTATTATTCTCTACTTATATAGCACTGTAGATTTGCACAGTGCTGTATATACAAACAATAAATAAATAAGAGTAAACCTGCCTATGGCGTACAATCTAAGAAATAATAGGATAATACATATAAAATACATAGCAATACAGGAAATGGTTCAATAAAACAGGCAACAAAAAAGATCATCAAATAGCAAATGATAATCAGGCAATGCCTGGGAACGGTTCTCTGAACAAGCTGGTCTTCAACTCTGTTTTGAAGCTGGTTAAAGAAGTGAAGGCCCTTGCTCGTGGGGGAAGAAGGTTCCAGGAGTGAGGGGTGGCAAGTGAAATACAACATTGCTTTGCACACGCAAATACTGAAATAAAGGTAGCTTATGTCTGAGTAAACATGAACAAGAAGTGCACAGTCAGTGATTTTTAGACTGGCATCTTGCTAGTGGCATACACTGGCAGAGGTCCACTTTATGTCTCTGCATGCCTTCTTTTGGTTGTTGAGGAGGTTATATTCCCTTTCTCTTTCTGCAACACCCCAAACCTACCACAGAGCTTCTGCAGCCACCACCATCAACCCCCCCCCCCAAATATCCATTCAGTGGCTGGTGGGGAGCAGATTGGAGAAACGTTATTAAGTCATCTGCTAAGACCTCTGAAGGCAGATCTCAGCAGATGATGTAAGAATTCTGCATCTGGTTACAAGAATATAGCCAGCTGCTTCTCTGACACCTCTGTCCCACATAAACACTCTCCACTAGGCACAGAATGGCCATGGGGATGGACTGCAGTCGCTCAACATTAAGCCTGTGGAGTGCTGAATGACCAAGTGCAGCATTGTTCCACATGCAGAAATATTATATTGTGCCACACAAGATTTTAGCCATTAATTGATCCAGCATTCAAGTCTTGAGCAAACATTATGCAACTGCAAAATACTGACACTCTTTAGTCCTTTTTCTTAGCATTATAGTAGACAGTCACACCCTGAATGAAAACATATTTCTCTATTCTTATTGACTGAATATAATCTGTCTTCCTGTGTCATGAGTTAGCATGGATGGCTGTGGATTACATTACTGCTGTCAGGCAACTGACTTCCATCTTCCTTAATGATCTTCTGATAGCTTTCAGAGTGTACAAGTGATCCATCAATATCCAGTCCAAAGAATGCCTTCAATTTAGTTTTAGCAGAGTGAGTCATTTGCCAAGGTGGATCTTCAGATTCTCAGCTTCATAGAGTTCCAAACACCAGCTAGTCTTTCTTGCAGTGATGACAGAGGCACCATATTGTGGAGCCAAACAGAGAACAAGATATGCTCATTAGCTGTAGTAGATTTGGGACTGATTGTGCAGTATTGGTGCCAGGTAAGAAACTGGTTACTGAAACCAGTTAATTGGGCCTTTGTCAAAACTGTAATTTATGACCAGCTCAAAGTGTACAATCTGAGACTAGAAGATGCATCCCAAAAAAAAGGGGGGGGGGATCCATCAGGGATGCTAACAAACTACTTATACAAGTTAAGCTATATTTACTTGCTATAAACAGCAATTGCCTTTTGAATCCTATGACTTTGACACATATGACAAGTTTGCATTACTACAATGTAATATGCTTTGTCTTAGTTAAGAGAGGGGCAACTGTGTGACTCCAGATATAATCCCTCACAACTATCTGCATTGGATAGGTATCATCATCATCATGTTCTTCTTCTCTTCTTCATATGAGTTAATATAACTAGCAGTTTTACATGAAAAAAGCTAAAATCACAAAATACAATTAAATAAACCCTAAAATGATGAACTACAATGATTGGAGTTGTGGGCCAAAGCTATATGAAGAGCAATAGTTGTCCAGAAATGAAGTGCCATCATAGAAAAGTCACCATTTCAGTCCATAGCCTATGTCACCTATGAAGCAAGGTGACCACAATGAAGGATTTCAAATGTAAATCTTAAGGTATGTGCAGATTTATCAGTTCGTCACAGATTCACACTGCATTCAGCCAAATATTCTGGGTCATGGCATATTTTCAGCAACAGAATAACTCAGTACTTATGTGTCCTGGAATGTTGAGATATATGTTATGGTCAAAGAGTTTCTGAATAGGCATCAGAAATAACATGGTGAATTACCTTCATATTTTCCCATTTTTCCAATGAGCTCAAGGCATTCATGGCTATTTGTCCAACATCCATTTCATCTTCATAATTTCCCTGTGAGGTAGGCCATGCTGAGAAAGAGTGACTGGCCTAACATTACTTGGTGATTTTCATAACTCACATTGACTAGAATATTCACCTCCCCTAATTCTATGTATTTATTAACTTTATACAGGTTGAGTCTTCCTTATCTGGAATTCCAAAATCTGAAATACTCCAAAATCCAAAACATTTTTTCATGGGTGGCTGAGCTATTGACACTTTAGCTTTCTAATAGTTCAGTGTATACAAACAAAATTATTTTAAATGATTTGTATAAAATTACCTTCAGACTATATATATATAAAGTGTACACATAAATGAATGTCATGTTTAGATGTCCCATTTCCAAGGTATCTCCTTATGTATATGCCAATATTCCAAAAATCAGGAAAAATCTCAAAGCCCAAACATTTCTGGTCCCAAGTATTTTGGATAAGGGAAATTTGACCTGTATTACTTTACAGCTATTATGCACATCTGGGTATAACTGGATTTGTTGATCATGGGTGTGAATATGTAAGCTCTGCTTAGTTTATACATGAATGAGGCTAAACATATACATGTTATCAAAGTGCTACATGCCATCAAGTTGTAGTGTTGTGAAGCACTTATGAGTGTTAAATTCGGCACAAAAAATGTGTCCTACTACTATCACTGCAAAGTCACACATCTGAAGAAATTTTTGAGAAGTCATAGGTGTTTAACTGAAATCAGAATTTTCACCTATCTCTGCAACATGTAGTTTCAAGTTTTAATTTAATAAAACAAGCATGGGGGAGAGAAAGTGAGTGAAAGAGAGAAATTGTGATATTTTGCCTGCTTTAAAGTTTGAGTATTCTCACTTCACTGGTGCACAAATAAGAAAGACAATTTGACAGACACTTAGAAGCCCAGAAAATGCTCCAAGACTTTGTACAAAGAAACATCTTATTCCCCAAACCCTCTTCACTAATCTCCAAAGCCAGAAAAATCTTGATAAGCACAACTGGGAATTATCCATCCATCAGCTAAAGCTGAAACAATTGATTCTTTTTGGCTGAGCTGAGTGAAGAGATAACCCACAATAAGGGTTTAGATTTTTTGGAATTTTTTTTATTGTTCTGCAATTGTGTGTCTTTGCTGTTGCTGTAACCTCATTATTCTTCAAATGATCTTGCCTCATTTTTTAAAGGTTTAGTCGGTGCCATATGGTCTGTAAAACTACAGTCCGTACAAAGAAAAGGTCAAAACACCAGTCATATTGCATTTGTGGGATTCTTCTTTATTATTGTTATTTCCTTAACTATTCATTATTTCCTACTAGTTGTTTTTCATTCTTTTGTAACTGTCTAATATTATCCTACCCAAGCAACTCAGCAATAATATTATCTGAAAGCTGTAAAAGTTTGCCTTGTTTCAGCATTTAAGCCACTTGCATTACCCAATTCCATTGGGTTCCTTTAACTAGATAGGTCACCAGAATAAGACAAAAATGGCTTATCTCCACTACCGCATTAACAGAAAAAGCTTACTATCCTATGGCTTGCTGTTTGGGGATGTTTACCAGAGAATTTAACTACTTGACCTCTAACTTTCAAGTGAAGTAAAAAAAAGGGGAGAGAAGAAATTCAGATAAAACAGATTAAAAACCACTCATACTGGGCTTCAGTGTTTCCAGAGGCACTTTGCTTCTGATCTCTATTGTCTGGAGTCCCTCTGAGTCTCTGAGCCTGACTTTACAACAGATGCTAGATCACTGGTTGTATACAACATGCTAAATGTTGCTACTAGGCAGAATGTTGTATGTCACCAAAACAGAATGGATCTATTGTTGTATGCCATGGGACAACTTGTCAAGTTAAATTTTCTCCTGGATTCAAATTCTTTCTGTCCCAAATATGTACTTGCAAAGTTTGGTACATTCTTCACAAATGAATTGAAACAAAGGACGCACTTTGAAAAGTGGAATTAGTGAAGTATAGTTGCCTGTGTGGCTGCACCATATCACATGACATTGTATCCAGAAGTTGGTCTGTAGTCCATCCATTGCTGGAGCACTTCTCATTGACAGGCAAAACCTATCAATGCCTCCCAATCATGCTACTTTTCCACTGCTGATAATGTATAATAAATTCCACCCAAAGCAATCCTGATATGCAGGCAATCACATAGTGCAAGTGGCTTTCATTCTTCTCTCCTCTCCCTTGCTGTTCCCAAACATGCAGGTTTTCTTCTCTTTTCCCCCCAATATCTTTTCTTTTATTATTATATTTTACTGGATGGATTACCATGGTCTTGCCGTTGTACTAAAAATAAAAAGAAATAAAAAGAAATATGGACCAAAAGGCATGCTGGACTAAAAAGCATGCTGGGAAAGGCATAGGGCAGAGAGGCAGGGCTATGGAGAATGGCACGTGGAAGCCAGAAGCTGGGGCAAAAACAGCACCATGGCAATTTGGAAGAGCTGTGCAATAATGACTTTCCCCAAACTGGTATGCTTGCTTTTCTTAGGAGATTATCAGGTAGGAGCAAAGTGGATTGCTCCCATCCTTAACCTCTGGTATTTGCACGATTGGGAGGAAGATTATCACACCCCTGCATGCTTATCCCTTTCGTAATGGACCTGTCATTTGGTATTAACAGAACCTCCCATTAATACCACATGATGGATCCATTACTCCTTACAGATGGGAGAAGAATGCACAAATACCACAGGTTAAGGACAGGAGCAATCCACTTTGCTCGTCCATGTGATAATCTCCATAGACTAATGCAATTGTGGAGCCTTATGAGCCTGGTGTGATAAAGAACTACATTCTCTACCCTGTGCTTCTGCCAGATTCAACAGTGACAGTGATTCTCAGTATGTTAAAGGTGAGGAGCCACTCAGGAGGTGGAGGAGGAGGAGGAGGAAGACGAAGGACAACAACAACAACAACAGCACCAGTAACACAGCTAAGAATGAGATCCACTATGGTGTAGTGGTTTGAGCATTGGACTAAGATTCTCGACAGCAGGCGATTAATCCCTGTTCAGCCGTAGAAACCTTCTGGGTGACCTTGGGCAAGTCACACTCTCTTGGCCTCATAGAATGGCAATGGCAACCCCCCTCTGAAGAAACCTGCCAAGAAAACCCTGTGATAGGTTCAGCTTAGACTTGCCACAAGTGGGAAATAACTTGAAGGCACACACAACAAACAACACACAAACACATACAGGGATTCAAAGCTGGATTTTGAAGGCAAGTGTTCAAAACACTCTACCTTGTTGGGTAGACTTGTCAGCCTTGCTTCTTCCCACACTCACTGTACTTTCATTTTGAAAAAATCTCTAGTGCTACCCATTTTGAAACTGAATTTGGGATGAATTAGAAGTGATAAGTCCTTATGAAAAATCAAATGATGGTTCCCAGTGATATATGCCTTGATTACATCTGTTAGGATTCCTGTAACACACTCTACATGGGGCTGCCTTTGGAAACTGTTTATTATTAGAATGCCTTTGGAAACTGTGCCTAGGCTGCTGCTCAGGGTTGGTTATAGGAAGCATATAACAACTTTGACGAAAGAGCTTTACTGACTACCGATCCATTTCCAGACACAATTCAAAGTGAAAATTATTACCTACGAGGCCCTATATGGCTACCTGAAAGCCTACCTGAAAGCCTTTCTCTCCCCATATGAGCCTACCAGAGCATTCAGGGGAGGACTTTCTCTCTGTCCCACCACCCTCACAGGCTCATCTGGTGAGGATACCAGAGAAAGCCTTCTCAGTTCCTTGGCAGCAAAACTCCCTTTCAAGGGAGGTTTGGTTGCCCACTGCCACCACTCTTTTTCTGTTGACAGGCAAAGGTCTTCCTATTGAAACAGGCCTTCAGCTATTCACTGTTTGGAGTAGAAGGATATGCAATGGATGGGCTGTCTGTTATAAGACCTGTGTATTTAATGTATACTTAATTGTTATCAAATCACTATTTTAGTAGGATTTAATAGGATGTTTAATGCTTTTTCAACTTTTGTATCACATATTGTTTCAGCTATTATATTTTGTCTTACATTATAAGTCACTTTGAGTCCTATACTGGGAGAAAGGTAGGATAAAAATAAAATAAAAACAATAAATAAGTTGCAAGAGGACTCTTCTGAAACCTGAATTGACTTTTCTTCTTGTCCCTGGGGGAAAGAGGGGGAAATTTGCAGAAATTTCTTGATCCGGATTCCAGATGTATCAACAGGTAGCAACACTTCTAAAGCAATTACGATCTTTGAAGGCCTACAGTAAACATGTGGGAGGTGAAAAGTGTTTTCTTCACCTATCTGGCTGTGTTACAACTGCTGGTGAATCACTGTCTGGAAATGCATCAATTGAAAGAATGGTTGATTTTTTTTTTCTTGTACGAATGAGTTCTGCTGGTTGGGCACAAACCGGATGTTAGAAATTACTTAGGTTTTAGTGGTTACTTTGTTCATTATCTGATCAGAATAGGTATAGTCTCCAAATCACAATCTGTACTAAACATAGAATCATAGAATCATAGAATCAAAGAGTTGGAAGAGACCGCAAGGGCCATCCAGTCCAACCCCCTGCCATGCAGGGAATCTAAATCAAAGCATCCCCAACAGATGGCCATCCAGCCTCTGTTTAAAGACCCCTAAGGAAGGAGACGCCACTACACTCTGAGGGAGTTTGTTCCACTGTCAAACAGCCCTTACTGTCAGGAAGTTCCTGCTAATGTTGAGATGGAATCTCTTTTCCTGGAGCTTGCATCCATTGCTCCAGGTCCTAGTCTCTGGAGTAGCAGAAAACAAGCTTGCTCCCTCATCAATATGACATCCCTTCAAATATTTAAACAGGGCTATCATATCACCTCTTAACCTTTTCTTTTCCAAGCTAAACATCCCCAGCTCCCTAAGTCGTTCTTCATAGGGCATGGTTTCCAGACCTTTCACCATTTTAGTCACCCTCCTCTGGACACACTCCAGTTTCTCAGATCAAGGGTTGACAGACTTAGAAGCAAGGCCTGTAACCATACCTTTAACAGTAACCAAATCAGGAGCAAGTATCATGTTTATCTCCATGTGGTCAACATTTCATTGTCAGAATGCGTGGGCCAAAGTGCTGTCAATTGGTAATTCTATGCATTTTTTAACCTGCACTGTCAAAGGCATAAGAACAGGCAAAATGTCATTGTTATCATTCTCACTGGCTAACAAAACAAATATTTCACTATTTGATATACTATATGATACTTCTCCGAGGCCTGATGGCAATGTGAGAGTACACTCCTTTCTCTGCTACTCACGTCACCTGTCCTGGTGTTGCCTGTCCTGGTGTTGCCTGTTGAATCTCTGCACCGATGGGTACTATATTGAAATAGGATGTACATACCCATATCCCAGTTTAAATATAGCATGTTAGAGGTTAGAGGTAGCAAGATTAACTTGTCTATACTATTTGTAGAAGCATCACTATGGAAATGCAAGGTGCAGGGTGCAGAAAGCACCACGTTACACCCTGGAAGAGGTGTCATCCAGTGAGGCAGTACACCCAGAGGGATTGGTGCAACTACTGGGTGAGGAAGAAAGGGCATTCCCCCCCCCCTTTTCTACTCACCCAGTAGCTGCACCATACTCTACACTGGGCCCTAATCTTGGAGTCACATTCTGAAGGCCTTTCTGGGGGCATGATGCCTTTTGGTCTGGCAGGGCTGCTCAGAGAACAGCCCTGTAGAATTCTGAAGGCCTTTCCAAGGCAGGCATTATGGGCAATCCAGAGGCCGCAGCACCACTCTCCTCAATAGAGAGGTCTGGGCACATGGATGGGTGGTAGGGCAAGGCAGTTTCATCCTGCCCTCCACTCCACACTGGGTGATACCAACCTCAGCAACACCACTGACTAGTTGCTGGGGCTTTTTATGCCATTGTAGGAGTTCAGGCATAACATGTAGAAATTCATAAAAGACCTTTGCAAGAACTTTGCAAGAATTCAGGCATATTTCCTGCCTGTTATTCATAGCTACACACACTCTCTTTGAGTGTTTTAAACTCCAAAAGGCCCGTTCAGTTTGCCCAAGGATTATGAGAAATTTCTACTTTTAGGCCCTGTACAGACTGGTACTTTGTATTGGCCTGTGGGCAGAGTCAGGATGCAGCATCCTGACACTGGACACCCTGACTCTGTGCCCAGGGTGTCATGATGCCACACATCATTCCGGAGGGTGTGCGGCATCAAGGCATGCCTCTGGTGCTGCATCCAGATGATGCAACACCGAAGGGGTGCCATACAGCCACACTGCTGTGGCTATGGTGCCCTTTTAGGGCGCAAAAAGGAGCCATTTTGCGGCTCCTTTTTGCACCCTTCAGAAGCCGGATCGGGGCCATGGCATGAGGTTTATGTAGCCATGATTCAGCCAGGAAAGGGGCATTCTGTATAGTCCCTTACTTCACCACTTAAGTCTTTCAATAAGTAGCATTTTATAAAAGGATTACTTAAAACCCACTGGAGTTTTTAAACCTTGTCGAGCTGTAAGAATGTCACACATTCTTCTCTTAGACTTGCTGTACTATCTCATGGAGATGACTGCCAGATCAAGGAACCATCTGGCAAAATGATTTAGAAGAGTTTCTTGAGTTTGAAGATAACCAGAGTTTTCCAATAAGGCTTGAATATGAATCTATTAATTACAACTATGTTTTATTTGTTAATAAGCTAATGACATCATCACAATTAACTGAGTTAATTTACATGCTAACCGCATTGCAGTCTGGTTTTACTCAGATTCTGGTGCTAAGTTAAAGATGCTGCTTTTATCATTTCAGCCTATAAATGTCCCAAATGGAAGCAACAATAGGATGATGAGGTCAAGGCCACATTTGTATTACATTCTTATGTGTGGAAACATATCCTTGAAGAGCTTCCATGGAACATATCATTTCATCAAACCCCTTTTCTGGCTCAAATTCTTATCTATGAAGAATATCAAGTAAGAAGAGGAGGAAAGGAAAGTTTCAGTAATACCCACATTCTCATGTGGAAAGTTAATACTAATATTTAATTACCTCCTAACAAAGCCCAGAGGTAAATACTTCTCTTAACATTTTAGAAGTATTTTGTAATCCAGTTTTCTAGAATAGATGTTTAGAACTGTATATTTTAAGCATTCTAACCAAGTAGGGATTGTGAAGGTTGTTGAGAAAATCCCAGGGCATTAAAATATTTTAAGAATAATTTTCAGCTTAGAAAATATCAGTCTTGTGCCATTTAAATTTAAACCAAAAATCTGATTATTAAGGTCTCAACAGATTAAGTTATATAAAGCATATAAATAAAGACATACATTTGGAAAAATGTGTAAAAATGCATGAAAAATTCCAGGCAGGATCCCCACCCCCATTTGCAGTATGAAACGAGGAAAGGAGGGAAATGCTCTTTAGAGAAACACGGAGAAAACCAGACAAATATTTTCACACAAATTCAGAAAAAAATACTTGGAGGCTTGATCCTGGCCCATTCTGACTATTGGATTCTTCAGGGATGGGTATGGAGTAGGATCCTGTTGGTGACATATGCACATGTGTGGCTTACGCACATAAATGTCTCTTTTTGGATGAGGTGCAGAGTGGTATTCTCTAGCCTTTTGTAACTCATCCAAAACATCACCCCCTCCACACAGTTGTCAAACTCCAGTAAGGTTGTTTCTGCTGCTTACCGGAGGGGTGTAGGGGAGAGGCAATTTAAACATTAAATATGTGGCTGGAATGGGCTGTAAAGGGAAGGAAAAGGAGGTTACATTCTACCCATGAGTTCAATCATGTGTCTTTTCCCCTCCAAACCAAGAACTGATGCTTCTGCATCATCTGAATGACCTCTTTTTTCTGTCCTTGTCCCATTGGTAACCAGAAGCAGTGACTGCTCTCAAAACTGATGGGGTAGGATGAGGATGTGGTCATACATGGACAGAGCATTACAGTCCACCTATATGTTGGATCTAGACCATGAATCCTCAATCCACCTGCCTGTGTGCTTCTCTTTTGAGTTCTGTTGGGCTTTTATACAGAATATAACAGTAATAAATTTTGCAAGGATCTGCTCTTTAAAACAGGTTACAATAGCAAAAAATATATCTATTATTTGGTGTGTGTATTTACTTCCAAAATCAAAAAATCTGCCTCAGAGCTTTCCTTCCTCCATGATCCTTCTCTCACAGAGTCTAAATCCAATTATTAATCCCATCTGCAAATCCAATTACTAATCCAGTAGACCAATTGGCATGCCCTCCAGCATTTCACAGATGAAAACTGAAATATATGTGGCTGAGAAATAGCAGGGTGGCTTTGCCTTTCCCTGCTTCTTGAAGCAATTTGGAGTCACACAGTACAGGTTGTCCTGTTCCAATGACAGAAGAGACTGCAGCACTTTGCTTTTGCCCAAACCCACTGGGAAAGACTATCTCCTTTCCTCCAGCTGAGTTTTTGAATGCAAACTATTTGTACACTTTGAACCTAATTTGCAGCAGTTGAAACAAGCCAAGGACAAAAAGGTAAATAGGAGGAGGAGGAGAAAGAAAGTAAAACATTTTAAAAACAGGTGAGAAAATGAGACAGCTGAGAATTAACAGGCTGTCTGTGTCAAATCAGAACATTTGGGATGTAAGCCCCATTTGAAATTAGGGGGTGGTTCTTTCTTAATTATTTATTTTAAAAAATGACATTGTCATGGTCATGTGCCTTCAAATCATTTCTAAATTATGGTGACCGTAAGGCAAACCCGCCATGGGGGTTTCTTGACAAGATTTCTTCAGAAGGGCTTTGCATTTGCCTTTCTCTGAGGTTGAGACAATGTGATTTGCCCAAAATCACATGGCCCAATGAGTTTCCATGATCAAGCAGAGATTTGCACCCTAGTCTCGAGAGTTGTAGTCCAGCACTAAAACCACTACACCATGTTGCCTTTTAGTATAAATCTTCCATGGTGGTAATAGTCCAACAACATGGTTAGAGACACATCTTCTGCCCATTTGTGTGTTATAGTGATCAAGAAAATCCAGCTTTGACTTGTCACTCTTATCTATAGCAAAGTCTGCTGCCCATTTGTGTGTCACAGTGATCACATAAATCCCGCTTTAACCTGTTACTCTTATTTATTACAGCGCACAAACAAACAAATTATATGAAGTCAAAGGTTTTCACGGCTGGCATCCATAGTTTTTTGTGGCTTTTTCTGGCAATGAGGGCATGTTCTAGAAGAGTTTATTCCTGATGTTTTCTCTGAAGATGCCAGCCACAGCAGCTGGCAAAATGTCAGGAATAAACTCTTCTAGAACATGGCCTCATCGCCCAAAAATCCCACAAAAACTATAAACATAAATTATTCTACCTCAAATCCTGTGTTGCTGTGATGTGCCTTTAATAGAACTATGACCTGGTCCATAGTGTTTTGGCAACATTTATTGAGAAGAGGTTTGCCATTGCTGCCTCTGAGGCTGGGAGAGTGCGATTTGCCCAAGGTTACCCAAAGGCTGAGCAGCCATTAAAACCGTGGTTTCTCACAGTCCTAGTCCAACATTCAAACCACTACACCATACTTTCTCTCTCAGATCCCTTTAGCTGTTTAAAAACCGATTACACAATGATTGTGTTAAGGAAGTTCTCAACTTCTCTTTTGTTTACAAGAGAAAGAAGAAGCATAGGATGGTATCCCATGCTGGTGTTGCCTTAATTAAACACCCTTCAGCAAATTGGTGCCCCAGCTGCTGTTGTGTCTCCCTTCTCCACTGAAGTCAAACAGCTATTCCAGAAATCTTGCCATTGTAGGTCCATCTGGAACGTGATGGTATTTGGCGCCTAAGTATTGGAAGCTTCAGGGGGGAAGTCCCCCCCCCCCAGCTGCATGAATGAAAACACTATCATACCTGACCAATGACTATGCTGTCCAAGGAAGCAGGCATGCATCAGCATCAAGGGGATAGCAGATTTCTAATATTTATGCAAAGGCAAAGATGTCATTGAATGCAACCTGTGGAATCATTGGAGACAGAATTTTCCCAGCAATGACAAATAATTACATTGTGTGAACCCCAAATTCTGAAGTTCTAATATATATCTCAAGGGAGCACAAAGAGAGAAAGAAAGAAATATGCCTGCATGTTTTCAACGGGTTTTGTCTCTATATTTGAACCATTACTTGCTTGGCAGCAATTTGAGATGTTTACTGTTCTATATCTCTGGCAAAGTAAGTCTTGAATTATTTATTCAATCTATGTAATTAATGAGGTGTCCTTCCATCGCCCAAGTAAGTCTAGCCAACAAGAAAAGAACTGCTTCAAGGTGGCCCAGCCTTGAGATGCTCTTCTTTGACATGATGCAAACAAGGATCTTTGCTTTCAGAAGCAACCATAGCAACCAATTACATGCTGCCTCCTAAGAAATTTATATGGGATTAATATTCCCATTATATAGAATGAAGACAGATAAGGCAGTAAATCGAACTCAGTGACCCAAGGGGCCTATGTTTTAAATCCAGTTCTTAGACCCAACTAGATTAGACTGTTGAATCAGTCAGAATGTGGTGAATCAATACTTAGCAATTTATGATTTAGCCATCAAATTACAGGGTATATTGTAACTGGAAATAAAAAGGAATTTATGCCTGTGACAGACTTGAAATGTAAGTTCTGATTACTTGACCCAAGTGCATTTGTATTTGTCTATAGAGAATATCAACAAATATAATTACATAATGATGATAGTCCTCTCAATGTGAGTCCTGGTAAAGAGTAGGAAAAGATTTCTCAATCTAATGTTGCAAAAAATTGTCTCTTTGTTTTCTTGGCTAGAACCATTGCCTATGCTCTGCTCATCTTTGTTTTGTCTATTATAGTTGTCCTAATTCACTCTGAGGAGAGAGAGAAAGCATGTGAGTAAATAGCCATGAGTCGGTAGCCAAGAAAACCATAACAGAAGGCTTCTTTTCTTCTTGGAGAGAAGTGACTAGCGGGGTGCCACAGGGTTCTCTCCTGGGCCCAGTGCTATTCAACATATTTATCAATGTCTTGGATGACAGAATTGGGGGCATACTTATCAAATTTCCAGATGACACCAAATTAGGAGGAGTAGCTAATACCTCAGAGGACAGGATCAAAATCCAAAATGACCTTAATAGAGTACAAAGCTGGACCAAAGCTAACAAAATGAATTTAAACACAGAGAAATGTAAGGGCAGAAAAATGAAATGCACAGATATAGGATGGGGGACACCTGGCTGAACGAAACTACATGTGAAAGGGATCTGAGAGTCCAAGTAGACCACAAAATGAACATGAATCAACAGTGCGATGCGGCAGCTAACAAGGCCAATGCGGTTTTAGGCTGCATCAATAAAAGTATAGTGTCTAGATCAAGGGAAGTAATAGTGCTGCTATATTTTGCTTTGGTCAGGCCACATCTGGAATATTGTGTCCAGTTCTGGGCACCACAATTTAAAAAGGATGTTGAGAAACTGGAGCGTGTCCAAAGGAAGGCGAGTAAAATAGTGAAGGGTCTGGAAGCCATGCCCTATGAGGAACGACTTAGGGAGCTGGGGATGTTTAGCCTGGAAAACAGAAGGTTAAGAGGTGATATGATAGCCCTGTTTAAATATTTGAAGGGATGTCATGTTGAGGAGGGAGCTAACTTATTTTCTGCTCCTCCAGAGACTAGGACCCAGAGCAATAGATGCAATCTACAGGAAAAGAGATTCCATCTCGACATTAGGAGTTACTTCCTGACAGTAAGAGCTGTTTGACGGTGGAACACACTCCCTCGGAATGTAGTGGAGTCTCCCTCCTTGGAGGTCTTCAAACAGAGGCTGGATGGCCATCTGTCGGGTATGCTTTGATTTAGATTTCATGCATGGCAGGGGGTTGGACTGGATAGCCCAACTCTATGAGTCTATGATCAGTTTCAAGTTTAGAAAAAACAAGGAGAGCTTCGAAACTGTCTTGGAGTGGCTGATGGACATTGCTTCAACATCTGATGAGTATTTGATGCCTGCCTTTATCCACAGTGGCTGACTATCCAGTGAGAACACCTGGGACAGCTCCAATTGAGCTACAGATAGCTGAACCCTTCCTCAAACATTTCTTGCACTACTGATATCTCAGAGGGAGACACAACACAAACTTTCCTCTCTCTCATCTTTTCTTTGTGACACAGCCCTGCCAAATGCTTCAGATTTTTCATCTTTCAGACTATACATTTGTTCCCAGGATCCAGTCCTGAATTACCCCTTTTTAGCCCTTGATATCAAATTAATATCAGGCAGGTAGCCAAGGTGGGGGCTCTCTAGCAAAACAAACCACCATATCATATGATGAAATCTAGATGGCTCAGCATGGGAGAAGCCAAAGGCACTTAGTCAAAATGAGATCTTCAGCATTGAAATCAGCATAATCCCTTCCCTAAGGAATGTCAGAGCTGGACCTGGAAATTGCTTCTGTTCCTTCTGGGGAGGACATTCATGTTGATTACCCAGTAATTCTTCCATATCTCATTCTATTCTTCTTCTCTGGGAAAATCATTTAACTCTTGGAAAAGCCATTTAACTCCTGAAACACTGCCCAGGACCCATTTCTTGCTATAAATACATGTGCCTGAACAATAGCCATTCAGTCCAGTTTTGCAGTCAGACAGAAACTCTGTCAGGTTCATGACTCCTCAATACTGCTGTCTGTGCCACACAGGAAGCATACTAGGTCACATTTAATTCTCAACTTTTGGCCAGATTGGAGTCTGGCTTCTGTAACTGGTAAGCATTGCCCACTGAATCCTTTAATTTGGTATCTACTAACACCTTTTTATATATCTTAGTTCTTGGGTGTGTGAGTGCTTTGCATGTATGTTGATTCCCCCTTTAACAGTTTAATAAATAAATTAAACTAATTTGGAACCTGTTTCTGGAGTTCTCTGGGTCCAGAACTGGTATATAAAGGCTTAAGATCTTGGCTCTTTGTTACTGAAGCCCTCTTGCTGCTTCCTATTGAGTTAAATACATTTCCCCATTGAATGCAATTTAGGTGCCTCCTTGGGACCTATTGCCCTATCTCAGATCTCCCAACTGTGTCCACATCTCTTTAGGCCCTAATATAAGATCCAGATCCTTAACTTGATCCACTTTACCTTGCCAAGCATTTTCCCCAGTACAATACAACTTCTGATTTGCTTTTCTAAGGCCCTATGTAGCCCGGCCTAAAAGACCAGCCTGTGGGCGGAGTCAGGGTGCAGCGTCCTGATGACCCATGCCCTGATTTTGCCCCAAGGCACTATGATGCCACACACTGCTGCAGATGGCGTGCGACATCATGGTACACCTCTGGCATTGCGTCAAGATAATGCAGCGCATCTTACAGCCATGCCACTGCAACTGTGTCACTAGCTCTTTTGTTACATGCCTCTACATTTTGCCATTGACTAATCCATGGGTCATATCAAAATCTATAATTTTGGCCACAAAACCTGCCCTCGACTTATACATGAGGTCAACTTATAATCAAGTATATATGGTGTGTGTGTGTGTGTGTGTGTGTGTGAAGAGATGGGCTTTCTGTTAGAAGCAGATTTATTTCCCATCTATTCATCATCCCCACCCATTTGGAGTATAGATGAGATTCTCATCTGAATATGTACAAAATGGGTCATCGTCTGCTTTCAAGGGGGAAAAAGCCTTTGTATTAGAGGGAACCGATTTACCCTGCTTAGGCCTGAAGAGCAAGACATCGGTGCTTACTTCCCCCACCCAACTTTTTAATTTGGAGACATTCCATCTGATTCCACCTAACAGGTTTTTGTTAAGAATGCATCCCCCCCCCCATATACCAGTACTGGATTGTTACCCATATACAAAAACAAACCATAATCTGTGGTGGTTACCTTCTTGAAATGGCCCTTATAGAACAGGGTGAGAATCATGAAGCCCTTTAGGTATTGCTAAATTGCAACAGCCAGCATTCCAAACCATTGAGTATGGTTGGGGCTGATGGAGCTTGCAGTCTAACAGCATCTTGAAGGCATCATGATTCTTGGTGAGAGTTACTGAATATTTCCCATTTATTTATTTTTTAAAAACATTTTTCAGGAAGGATTCTCATTGTTTCCCAATTGTCCTCAGTGTGCATATGTGTGTAACAGAGAGTGGGAGGGAGGGAGGAGAGAATGAGTCACAAAAGATAAGCAACAATTGAGAAAACTGTTGGATGAATAAAAGCACAATCCTTTCCAAGAGGTCAAAATTAATTGCAGCAACAAATGTTAACAATTTGAAATTAAAACAAGAACAGCAACTATATGTTGGGAAGTGACACATCCTAGTTAATGAAAGTGTTCTCTGGACTCTGAGATTTTCCTTTCTTATTTTTACAGCAAGTCAAGTTAGAAAGAAATTCTTTCCCACTCCTGTCCACTGATCACATTACTAAAATATTTGTCAATGCTACACTCCTTTCCTATAAGGAAAGAAATGGCAAGCATACCCAGTGGTATTTATAGTACTGTCACTATTTATTACTGGAAGCTTATGTTCGTCTGTTTGCGGAATTAAAGCAGCACCATGCCATGAGATGGTGTAATACAGATATTCCTTTAGGCATTTGGGGACTATGTAGGAAATACTTTTATCACACCATCCTAGAAGAGGCTGCTGGACTCCATCAATGTCCAGGGTCATCCAGAAGCTTCTCCGTGTTTTATAACATGTGCATCAACAGTGGAAAAGCAGCCTAACTGGGGACTCCTCTGCACTGCAAAAATAACGCAGTTTGACACAACTTTAACTGTCATGGCTCAATACAATGGATTCTGGGATTTGTAGGGGTTTTTTTTTTTTTTTTTAGATATTTAGCCTTCTCTGCCAGAGAGCTCAGGTACCACAACAAACTGCCATGGCAGTTAAAGAGGTGTCAATTTGCATGATTTCTACAGTATAGATGCACCACGTGCTAGGTGGATCAGTGATGTGGACAAGGAAATGGCTTATGCCATTTTCCTATGACTTGTAGAGACATACCATTCCATATACAGAGAGAGAGAGAGAGAGAGAGAAAGAGAAAGAGGTGCACACATATCTTTTTGAGTCTACATGAATTCTTTTGGAAGAAAGTTACAGAAACAGTGAACATATTAAAGGCAACATATTCTGGCTATTTCCAATACACTTTTTCCTGGAAAACAAGATGACAAGCCCCTCCCTGAAGGCATACCACAGCATCTTGAAAATCCATGGGTTTGCCTTTCACACCAAATGCATCTCCCACTCTCCTCTCTTCTCTCTCAAGATGTACTGAAACTGGGAAATAGGGCATCTTAATCATGCCAGCTGCATACCCTTGGGCAAATCTTATCTTGCTTTCTCTTGCTAAGTTTTCCACTGGCACCAGCTTCCCTTTTCTTTAACCAAAGAGTTCCGGATAAATAAAATGCACAATTGTTCACCTCAGATGAAGCAACAGGGTCTTGAATGGTTTCTTGGAGTTCATAGCAAGGACAGAGGCATCAGTGTTAATGGAAATTAAAGGACCCTCCAGACACCACAGCTACAGCATTATTGTTCCACTTTAACTGTCACAGTTCACTCCTATGGAATCCTAGGTTTTGTAGTCTTTTGGGCCATGAAAGCATTCTGGCTGAGAATTCTTAATACTGCCTACTAAACTGCAAATCTCAGGATTCCATATGATGGAACCATGGCAATTAAATAGGAATCATAGCATTATAATCAGTGGTATCACTAGGGATGGCATCACTCTGTGCAGTAACTCATGGTGTCACCCCTGCCATTGGCCTCCTCCCATACCACACCACACAGAATTCTTAGTAATGTTTTTTTTCTACTAATGTTGCTCGTAAATCCTAATTCCTGTATATCACCAAATCTAATGGCAATAGTTCTGACATAAACAATTAGCAAAATTAGAATTACACCTTTAAATTGTAATAACATAAACACACCCTAAATGCATTTACATAATTTCATGCGATCAAAGTGAACATTTGATAAAATGTGATGTCTGAAAAGAAAATTTTGAAAGAGTAAAAAAAAAATTAAAACCCTGAGGCCTCTCCTTTCTCTACTCACTGTGCTTTGCCCCAGTCACTCTTCTCTTCTGCTGAGCTCCAGGATTTTAAAGGGATGTGGGTGAACACCACAGCCCATTTATACCAAAAAGTAGATATTTCAGGACACGTGGTGTCCCCACCGCTAAGGTGTCACCCAGTGTGGTCCGCACCCTCCCACACACTCCTAGTGATGCCCCTCCTATAGTTGTATAGTGTGGATGATCTTGAAAACTAACAAGTATCAAGAAAACTATCTAGTGGCTACCATATCAGTGGGACGGTGAATCCTCTCCAGGTTATACTTTGACTTTTAAAAGCACTGACTGATGTGTTAAAGCAGTTTTGTGGCTCGGGTTTGGCACCTTGGACATCACCTTTGAATTTCAGACTGAAGATCATAGTATATTCACCATCAGCATCCACCTGGAAGTCATCAGCATTACCACCACCAACCTCTGGAGGACCAAAGGGTTCTGTAACCCTGCTATATGGCACCAAATGGCTTTCCCAGTCTCCCTGAGCTGAAATGATTGTTACCTTTCAGTATGATAAATACTTAGCATGCAGTTTAGGATCACTTGCTTTTCAAATTGTAAGTACATGTGTGATGCCCCCACTAGTCAAGAGTCATTTCTGGGGAGGACTTTAAATTCCACCAAAGCTTTTTCCACCCAAAATCTGCCCTACAGGATTACCTGAGAATAAAAGGGTGAGTGAACCTAAACTATAGTCTCTTTATTTCATGTAGTTTACCCCCAAAGGCAGAGGGAAATCAGTAAGCTGAGGGTAAGATTTGGTTGTATTATTGGAAATGTTGCAATAATGAAATGCCCAACTTCCCATTTAGGGGCACAGTTTTTCCATAGATTTTTTTTGGCAAGTTTCTCCCATCTGTAAGAAATAGCTACTGCTTATTTTTAGACAGTCTGGTTATATCATCAGCATCGGGGGAAGGGGATTAGCCTAGAAGCCAACAAGAAATTTAAAATGTTTTTTAAAAACATTAAAGGGTCTGGGATTTCTCAAGTAAAAGGAAAGTGCCTTTTTTTCAAGCCTCCAGGTCACCCACCCACCACCACTTTTCAAAAGATTTTTGGGAAACAGCTCAATTTTCCCCCCATTTATGTATGTATGTATAATATTGTATATATGTGTCTCACATCTTCCTTAACTAACGTACAGTAATGGATTCGACTCAACAATGCTCTTTGGCATTTTACTCCCAGTCTCTTTCCAGGCTTGGATTGTCATCCTCACCTTCCCTGGCCCCAGCCTCTCTCACCCACACAAACCACACAGATCTATAGATGCTGTGCTATACAATGAAGCAGTTAAGAGGCCACATTCTCACTTTTCTTAGCAGTCTAAGGACAGCCAGACAGGAAGCAAGACTGACATCTGCCTGTTCCTTCTTTTAAAAGGTCAGATTCCACTACCACCTGCCCACCAAAATTCCATAACTAAAGAGGGAGGAACAGAGTTTCAAAAGGCAGACTCCAGAGCCAGAACTAGAAAAAAATGACTTTTTGCCTACAACTCCCATAATCCCTCAATTCTCATAATGCTTGAGGCATTCTTGGAATTGAAGGGTAAGACAAATAATGTTTCCAAGCTCTGTGCTGAATATGCTCATTATACAGTGGTCCCTCCACATTCACTGGGGCTGCGGGCACAGGACCTCTGTGAAGTAAAACAAATTAAAAACTACTAATTTATTTACCTGAGAGAACAACTCTCTAGGAGACTCTAGGTCCTCCAGCAGAAGTCTTTGATCAACATCTGCACCAAGTTGACTAGAGAACTGCATTGGAGGGCCTGCAAATGTCTAGATAAGTGCTTTCTCTAGGAATCTCTAGGTCCTCCAGCATGTCATGTCATGGACATTGACCACAGAGCCACGTTGGAGGACCTAGAGATTCCTAGAGAGAATATACTAATTAAATCTGTGAAGAATCAAATCCACAAAAGTCAAAGCCACAGATGTGGAGGACACACTGTATATTCGTTCCAAACCCATGCTTCTGTTTGAGCAGTCGCCATAGGTCACTTCTTCTGCCAGTCCACAGAAATCAAGCAAGAACTTGAAAGTATCTAGTTGCAAATATTTATTTAGTATTCTGTTTTTCTCTCAGTGCAAGGCACAACATTACCTTAGTAATTACAGCTTAAACTATTCATCTCACTGAAGGAGAATTTTAAAAACAAATAAGTTATGAGATTAAAATCAAACATTGAATTAAAGCCATTTAAAAGCATTCCAACCATAACAAAAAAGAAGAGAGGAGCTACAGTACCGTCCATTAGAGACCAATCAGCAACAACCAGTTAAGGGCTCAATGACCATCTAAATAATAAAAATAATTGAAACTCTTAATGCAGATAGATAGATAGATAGATAGATAGATAGATAGATAGATAGATTGCTAATTTTGTTCTCAGAGGACACAAGCAATACTTTTAGCAGTTTTCTTCCACCTGTAAGAATGACTTTAAAAACTCTGCAGTTTTAGAAGAATATTCCCGGTTTGGGAATTGTTCTTTGCAAAATTCACACATAGCCTTTTTATGCAAAAAAACTGCTTTAACTCCACAGGAAACTTATTTCTGCACATGTGTGTCATGGTTGTATTAGTGCAATAACCATGAATGCTCCCCCAAAACCTACTTTAGAAGCCAAGTAGTTCCACCAGCATGGGGATTTTCAAGGCTCTGGGGAATAAGTAAAGAGTCATCCACTCCTCTACTGGCAATGAAGCATTTTGTGACAAGCAGTTGCAACAAGACCACACAGAGGGGCCTGTTAGAAAGTGTGTCTCTGATGGAAAATCAGTGGCTACTTCTTCACTGACCAGCCAATACTCCTACATATCAGAAATTCCTATGTTGTTAGTGCTGCCTAGCTTCTGAGGTGGATTAGGGGGAGCGGTAACATTGGGTAACATATGTTACAACAATGAAGCTCTGTCATCATAACTACATCTCACGATGCAAGATCTTAGCTTATGGATAACTTGGTTTGACATAAAATTATTCTGAATTAAAATATAGATTAGAATTCACATCTTTATTAGTGGATTTACATCTGAGGAAACAGAGCTGAGCATACAGAGCTGAGCATATCTGTATTCAGCAAGATGCTACTGTTACAGCAATGTGACATTTGCACATCAGGACAGATGCAGAATGGGACAGATGTACTACAGGACCTGATGCACATTAACCAATGTGTAATGGAACTGATGTGCATTATGACTGATCCACAATGGGACTGATGTGCATTGAATCACTAGCTAGGGACTGCCATCAGAACTGGTATCCCTTTAGGCATCTTCACATTTTCACATCTCACTAATAGGGTTTCTTAGAATCATAGAATCATAAAGTTGGAAGATATCACCAGGATCTTTAAGTCCAACCTCCTGCCATGCAGGAACACACAATCAAACCACCCCTGACATATGGCCATTCAGCTTCTGTTTAAAAACCTCCAAAAAGCAGACTCCACCACTCTCTGAGGCCAAACATTTAGGTAGAATCAGTTTTCCTGTAATTTGAATCCATTGCTTCGGGTCCTATTCTCTGGAATTCTCTGGAGTTTATTCTCAGAAAACAAGCTTGCTCCAGTATGACATTCCTTATTAGTGCCTCAGCTACAGAGATGGGTACATAGACTGTGATAAAGGATTCCAAACATTTTTTTTCCAGAATATAAGTTGAACTTACTTTTTGAAACATTTATGTTTAGTTACAAATGGAGCCACAAGGTCCTGATTGTAAGGAACACCTAAACCATAAGGAACATATTTGGTTTTGCCAATTCCAGAATTCCATCAGGTGGACTCATGACAGTTAAAGGAGGATCAAACTGCAATAACTGTCTTATGTAATTTCAGTACAAGTCTCTTTCTAACCAATTAAGCTTGCACTCCTATAAACATTTTCCTGGAGATAAGCCTCATGAAACATTATGTTTATTTCTGTGTAAACATGTAAAGATTTGAGCTGTACATCTCTGAATCATACAGACAGAAAGAGGACTTTGATGGGATACAGTGTTTCTTCTTCATGAAGATTCCTGTTACTCCCATTTTGGCACATCTCTCCTAAATGATTCAAAAATAGTATCAGTATCTCAGATATCTGGAAATGATAGAGAGATCCAGCTTCTCTCAGCTTGAAAGAATCATGAAGCTGCTAGTCAGCATAACACTGATTACTCTGGTTTAACCAATTTGTGTCTCACTGGTTAACACAGAGCCATACAAAGAGTCATGGAGCTTTTAGCTATGTGAGAACCAGCTGGTTGGTCTTCTTTGCAGAGTCTTCTTTAATCCAATGAATAAATAATATGCTAGCCTGATTGAATATCTCATTATGCTGAACTGCTTAGGGGGAAAAACATTGTGTAATCACAATATTTTAATCCCTGTTCGAGCCTAATAACTACATCCAGATTTTGCAACTTTGCTTTGAACATCCATGGTACCGGAGAGAACGGACATCCTAACTATGGAGTAGTAATAATTGGGCTCAGGCAGATCAGCAGTGGAATTGTGTTGTTTAAATGACAATGAAATTACCACTAAAATCACTGCCCCAAAGCATGCACACCTGCTAGATGGTTAAAGATCCTGTTCACAAGACTTAAATCTATTTAACTGTAATAATAGTCCAGTTGTAGAAAGTCTGCATGGATATAGCAACACTAAAGGGCCAATATCAGGACCCAACCTGGCACATTCTTCTGATATTGTGGACTGTGCCAAATCTTGCAACAGTGCAAGTTTGAGGTAGTGGAAATAGCTACTGGGAGATGGCTATCCAACCTCTGTTTAAAGATCTTCAAAGAAGTTTATCACCCTCCAAGGCAGCATATTCCACTGTCACACTGCTCTTACCAATTTTGCCATTTTGACAACACTGATATTACTTGACCACATGTGTCCTGGTTGTCATCTCTAAAAATCTGGAGGGTATAGATAGGTAATGCAGGCCTATTTAAACACCCCCCCCCCCCCGCAAAGTCTTGTGAAAGGAGGACTTCTTGTTAGAATTCCAGGCTGCTTTGAAATTTCATGTCTCAAAGAACCCCCCCCCCCCAAACTTCTGGAAACCTGGAAAGGGGGTGGGTTTTAGTGCCTCTAAGCTGAAGCCACTGCCCAGCCTGCAATGCAAAGAGCAGGTGCCACCTACACACACAACAGATTCCCCTCACCAAAAAAAATTGTTGTGTAATTTGAGGGCTGCATGTATCAACAATTCCTCAAAAGACAGGATTTCTTGTGTCATTTTAAAGGTTCATATGGGATAAACTTCCTGGTATTTAAATTAAGGTCATCCCCTTGGTACAAAGGGTCACCTGGCAACCCTACTGTCAGGGTAACCATCAGGTTTTGTAGCAGGAGCACATCATGTTTATTTCAGATTCTGTATTTTCAAGCCATACCATACACTTTCATAGTGATAATTATTTCAAGGATTTTGCAAGCTTGGCAATAGTTTACAACATTGCTAGTTTACAACATTGACTCTTCATCTCTCTGTCTGCATAGCTGTATTACTGATTTGTGGTTCACTGATACTTTGACATGAAAGAAAAAGAAACCAGTTGTGACTTGTCTAGGTGAGTGGCTATTTAAAAGTTTTATTATTGTGTGAGTCTATCAGCATTCAGAGCCTGGAAAAATGACTTTTCCAGTTGATAACTCCCAGAATCCCCTGACCAGCATGCCTTGAGCCCTGGTATGGAAATGTGAAGTGAAGCTAAAAGTTAAGGAAGCTGATAGGTTTCCCCCCCGCCCCCCCCCCAGTGCGTTCTCAATGAAGGTGGCATCTGAAAGGCAAGAGTATGACACACACACACACACACACACACACACACACACAATCTTGCTGAAAGAATGACAAGGAGCCTTTTCACACACACACACACACACACACACACACACACACAGGCTCTATTGACATGAAAGAATAGCTGACCGTTAGTCTGAATAAACTGTTACATAACAGTTAAGTTATAATAAAACCCTGATTCCAAATCAAATATGTCTCCTAGACTGCTCTCAAGTGAGTCACCAACAGCTTTATAAACATACAAAATACTTGACAAGGAAGTCTCTGATAATTTTTTAGCAATTATGTCTGCGAATTGTTCCTTGCTGACATCACCATTTGAAATGGTTTCCCATAAGTTTGTGTTACCTCTTCACGTCTGCTCATTAATCATTACAGCTTGGAATATTTCTTTTTCTACAAAAAAAAAAAAGGGGGGGGGAGAGAAAAGAGAAAAGTTATCAAAGAGTTTTAATGGCTCTGAAGCCGGTTGATATGTGGGGATTCATAATTATCAGTAATCCAGGAAAATGTTTTCCGAAGGAATAAGAATTTGTACAAATAAAAATGCTTAGAGTACTGTAATTGTTTGAAATCTTGCTGCTATGAGAAGAACAAATCCTATGGCACCATAAAAACTAATAAATGTATTATAGCATGCACTTTTGTGGACTGTAGCCCATTTTATTAGAAGCCCTTCTGCTGGGACTTACCCAAGACTGTAGACAGGAGCACTTTGAAGGGTTGGCAAAAGGAGTCATCTCCCAGGGATGATAAGAGATCAGGGACCCTATAGCTTGCAAGAGATACCAGAAGATGGTGACACTGATCACCACCTTTATTTGTCTTTGGGTGGATGCTTGCTCAGATGTGTTCTCCAAACTAAAATAACCAAGAAGGACACAGAAACAGCACTATATGTTGGTGAAGGCAGTTTTTGAGCAAGGATCTGGATGCGGAGCCTGTAGCCCTTCAGATATTGCTAGACTGTAAAACTCTCATTCTTCATGATTTGCTGCCCTGACTGGTATGATGGGAGTTGCATTTTAGCATAATAAGGAGGAACAAACATTCCTCACCCTGATGGAGAATATAGTAATGTCAGGTCACCATCTGGCTTCAAGCTCTAAGCATAGTTTTTTGCTCCACCTCATTTGGTCCCAAGGCCGATCCCACTTGACTGCTATTTACACAAAGGGGGAAAAAGTATGATAAATTCCATTCACACAGTTAACGCTGTGTCTAGTTTTGCCTTGACCTTGGACATACCTTATAAAGAAGTATGTAAGTGCAGTCCCATCAAAACTTAGAAAGGTATACTTTTGGGAATTAAAACTATGAGTGGTAGTTCTGGCTGGATGATAGTAGGAGCTGTAGTTCAAAGAAGTACCTTCTCTTGTCCTGGGTTATAGAGAGACATTTGCATTTTTCCATTGGCAATACAATACTTGAGCTGATTTCAGTGGAGGGCACAGGTCCTTGGGCTGAGTCTTAAGTAGCCCTTCCTCTAGTCAGTCTTTGGGAAAAAGAAAGGAGAGTAAAAAAAAAACAACCCATTCCATATCCTGCACAATTTATCTTCCTTATCTTGGACAAGTGGCTGGACATTTTACAGTAACATATGATTAGGCAGTAAAAGCAGAGCCAGGAACTCATGTCAAATTGTAAGCTCCTTAATATGGTCTGGCAGAACCTGATGCAAGTGAAACACAGATTTTTTAAAAAATATATTCACACACATACATCCAAGAGAGGAAGGAAGCAGAGCCGGAGGAAATGGCCTCATCATACGGAATGTGGATTTGAAAGGCACGTGTGGTCCATCCATTTCTTTAGATCTGTGCTTGGGAACTAGAAAGTTGCAGAGTTCAAATAGTGATCATGGCCACCAATCAGTGTGTGACCTCAGGTGAGTCACTTGATGCTCACAGAGCCTTAGTTAACCCTAGATTCAACTGGAAACCAGATGTTGTCTGGGCACTGAACTATCCTGACTCAGTTAGATTTAGGAATATATCTACTTTTGTATCTATGCAGATCTAAGCAGGGTGCACTTTACATAATCAGATTTTAGAGAAGTTAATTTTGGGGGAATACATCCCAGAGTCTTTCAGTTGACCTTACTATGCATGGCCACACAGGATGGAGGATTTGGGGTACAATAGTCCAACAAAGTAATATTTTCAAGTTTTATATAGAATTACCAATGTATGAATCATTATCTCTTAAAGTCTTGGACTGATGTTAAAACAGAGATGTAGGTAAAATTCCAAGTGATTTGGATGACAACTGCTGAGGTTTGACCTGGCCAACCTCAGCAGAGAGAGGTTTTAACATCATCTGTTTTAACATCTCTGTTTTAACATCAGTCCAAGACTTTAAGAGATGATTTTTTCCCCAAAAAAATCACTACACCAGGTAGAAAAATGAGGGATAGGAGGGACTTCCCTAACATTAGGTAGAGTGTAGCAACTGCATCAAACAGTATATGTTGCGGGTCAGCAGTGAAGTCTCCTGGCCATTTCCTCATTTGGAGGACCGAGTTGTTTGTGCCATATCACCTATCCTACCTCATCTAAAGTAGCTTCCTACATTCAGGTGCACTATGTAGTGGAAGTTGGTATCTCCAATAAGTAAATGGAAGGCCACCCTCTTGTACTTTGTTTCAGGCAGTGAAATATAGGAGAGCAGTGCCTAGAGGATTAGGTATGATGTGGATTCATAGAATGCTGGGCCTGTTAGGGATGTGTGATCTTTCCTTGCCTCATCTCAGAATTGGTTTGGTCTTCTTTGAGCTTTCTTGGAATGTGCTAAGAAAAAGATTGACCTGTTTCCTCTTTTTTTCCTCTTGCGTAGTGTTGGTATATGCATGGTACTGTATGGTAATGTTTCACCTAACTGTCAAGAATATATGCAATTAGTATGATGATGTTATTTTGATACGAATGGTATATTGTAATTTTAAACTGTTCAATAAACTTTTTTTTTTAAGGATATATGCAATTACCTGATTGGAGTGGTGCTCTGATGCCATATAAATGGAACATTATTTCCATGTAAAGCTTTTATAACATTCAGAATGGGAAATGATTGGGCTTTGGTGTGTTAATCTATTTGTAGCTCTGTGAATTTTCACCTTTCAGTCAAGATAGGAATCAAGTGTGCCAGAATTTGTGAAGTACTTTTGTAATGACTGGGCCCTCCAGTCATTTGGGAACTTCCCCTGAACCACAAAGGGTTAATCTGGGGGGGAGGTACATGCTAATGAATGCTGACATCACATGCTAATGAGCAGCTCCATCATAGCTGATGTAAGGCTCACCTGGCCAATCAGCAGTGCCAGAGCGGCCTTTTCAAGAAGGTTCCAGGAGAGGACTTTAAATACCCTGTAGGGCCATGCTTCCTTTGTTCTCCATCTTTGTGTTTGTTTTGGGGAGCCAGCTGTGTGCTTGCCCTGAGGCAGGCAGGAGGAATGCAGGTGGAGTTGGCAAGGAGCCAGCTCCCTGCATCCAGAAACTCAACACGAACTGCAAATCCCATCACTGTGTGAGTAGTTAGGAAATGTGTTAGTTAGTGCGTCTAGGTTTTGTTATGTTTATCTAATAGCTTGCCTGAAATGAACATCTTTGTAACTGTGTTTTCTGACCTGCAAGGCAAGGAGGCTTTGCATGAGTGATATCTCCTATTCTATTCTATTTTTTAAAAAATAAATATATTTCTTTTAAAAGTATCTGCTGTCTCT
>NC_056522.1:40399724-40415311 GCF_019175285.1 Sceloporus undulatus | reverse complement strand
GTTTCTGGATGCAGGGAGCTGGCTCCTTGCCAACTCCACCTGCATCCAGAAACTCAACACGAACTGCAAATCCCATCACTGTGTGAGTAGTTAGGAAATGTGTTAGTTAGTGCGTCTAGGTTTTGTTATGTTTATCTAATAGCTTGCCTGAAATGAACATCTTTGTAACTGTGTTTTCTGACCTGCAAGGCAAGGAGGCTTTGCATGAGTGATATCTCCTATTCTATTCTATTTTTTAAAAAATAAATATATTTCTTTTAAAAGTATCTGCTGTCTCTCTCTGCTCCTGTACACGCGTCTTAGCTCGGTTGCGAATTGCTCAAGTTAGCAAGGAAAGGAAACTAGATCTCTCCCTAGCAAGTCCCAGTGTGTGCTTAGGGAAATGTTGTGCATTGAGATTCACTGGGTGGTGGCAGCGAAGAATAGGACCTCAAGAGGTCTCATCCAGCTTGGCAGGGAGTGGGAATGGAGACCTAGGAGATCCTAGAGGGGAAAGTGTGAAGGGGACGCCCTGGGAGTAAGAGCCACTCACAGGGCTGGTTGCTCCAGGGATCACCCCCAGAACACCACAACCTTAAAATGCTGTCTTTAATGGCAATAGATGCTATGACAATACAGCTGATACAGTCAAACAGTGTTGTATTGATTGCTGCTGTATCGTCTTATGAAACTGATTCTATAGAGTAAAAGACAAATGATATTCATGGGTGCATATATTCCTTTTGCAACACAGAAGATTGGTGTGCCGGCAGAAGACCTTCCATTTTATAGAGTTCAGGAAACATATTCACATGCAGCAAAATAGGACAAAATCCAAAATCTTCAGCTCAATTTTTTCTCAACACATTCCAAGAAAGCTCAGAAAAGACCAAACCAGTTCTGAGCTGAGGCAACACCTTTATTGGCCAACCAAAATGCATAAAATACAGCATGTAAACTTTTGAAACTCCATTGGTTTCTTCATCAAGCAAAAGATGTTTAAAATCATACAGGAGAAGAAGAGCCACAGACCTATATTTGTATCAGATGTTGTTTCTGTTGTAATTCAGTTGGTTTGGAGGGATGTTATGGCAAGCAGAGGCTCTCCCTTTCTTGACAATGTGAGGACACAGACAAAGGACATTAAAATTTAAATTCCATTAGCAGCAATAAAGTAAGTTCTTTTTGGATCCAGGTTGTCTCTGTCTACAAGCCCCTTTCTTAAGCAAATAATACTGGAAATTTCAAGAAATGGTGTAATGCTACATCGCTGTACAATGAATGAAGCATGATAGTTAAGAAATAAACATCAGAAATACGACAAAGGGGAGAAAGTATAAACACAATTTAGAAGGCTGTACAAGCAATGCACACCTTTTTATTCATTTTTGTCGGATGAGCTCTGTTGGAGATCTCTGAGATTGAAGAAAGAAAAAAATCAACATTTTTAGTTAAGAGGAACTGAAATGAGTTGCTAAATGAGGAATAAATTCAAATAGCTAATACAAAAGGCTAATAGAAATACAGATGAACCTAGAAAATGATCAAAACCCTGCTGAAGAAGAAATGGGATGAATTCCTACTCTGAGTCTTTTTGTTTGTTTGCTGAGCATCTGGAGCTGGGTTTTTCATAGCAGCTTAGTTTGCAGTAAATTCCAAGTGACAGTAATATTTGCATGCAACCATTGGCATGGGGGTAAATTTAATGTTATAGTAGACCAGTTGAAACAAGTGGGGCTTGTTAGTCAAAACTAACAAGTCCCATTGATTTCAGTGGGTCTGATCTAAATGGGACTTATGTTGGATTTAGTCCATGTTTGTTGTTGTTTTTAACAGCCCATGAGTCGATATCAACCCATGGCGACCCTGTGGATGAGACATCTCCAAGACACCCTGTCCTCCACTGCTCTGCTTAGGTCCTGTAAACTCATACCCGTATTCTCCATAATAGAATCCATCCATCGAGCATGTGTCCTTCCTCTCTTTCTACTTCCCTCCACCTAGCATTATTGTTTTTTCCAGTGAGTTCTCCCTTCTCATGATGTACCCAAAATATGACAGCCTCAGGGGCTTGTTGTTTTTATTGTTGTATATTGTACAAACTTGTTGCTACCTGCCTCAATCCCCAAAACGGAAGAGGCAGGATATAAATAAATAAATAAATAAATAAATAAATATATTATTATTATTATTATTATTATTATTATTATTATTATTATTATTATTATTATTATCACCTTGGCTTCCAGGAAGATCTCTGGCTTGATCTGCTCCAGGACCCATTCGTTTGTCTTTTTGGCTGTCCATGAGATCCTCAGCACTCTTCTCCAGCACCACATCTCAAATGCATTGATTTTCTTCCTATCCACTTTTTTCATTGTTCTGGCCTCACAGGGATGGCATCTCTCCTCTAGATGCCTGTCTGGAGTCAGTAATGGTCTGGGTGAGGGAAAACAGACTCAGACTAAATCCAGAGAAAACGGAAGTACTTGTGATAGGTTCCCCGGGTCCAGGTTTGGAGATTTCTCCACCTGTCCTGAACGGGGTCACGCTTCCCCTGAAGGACTCTGTTCGCAATCTGGGGGTGCTCTTGGACTCGTCGCTCCACCTTACATCTCAGGTGGATGCGACAGTCAGGAGTACCTGTTATCAGCTTCGGCTGATACGCCAGCTGCGACCCTACCCGGGCCGGGGGGACCTTGCGCTCTGGTAACCTCTCAGTTGGATTTCTGTAATGCGCTCTACATGGGGCAACCCTTGTACCAAACCCGGAAGCTACAGTTAGTGCAGAACATGGTAGCCAGACTGGTCACTGGATGTTCCAGGTCCAGCCATATAACACCTGTTCTGCGAGATCTACACTGGCTGCCTATTCACTTCCGGGCACAATACAAGATGTTGGTTATAACCTATAAAGCCCTAAATGGCTTGAGCCCAGGGTACTTGGAGGATCGCCTCTCCCCATATATTCCGCCCCGCACACTCAGGTCAACCGGGAAGCAATTTCTGAGGGTTCCACCCTCGAAACGCTCTACAACTGCACAGAGGGCGTTTTCTGTCTCAGCCCCGCAGTTATGGAATTGGCTTCCCGAAGAGCTCCGCTCGACCCCCTCCCTCGACCAATTCAGGAAGAGACTCAAAACCTTTCTCTTCGAACAAGCTTTCCCCCAGTTGTAATCGCTTTTTCTCCCCTCCCCCCTCCTTTTGCACCTGCACTTTGGCTAGTTTTTGTAAGGTTTTTAATCTTTGTTTTTAATTCCTTGTTTTAATCTCTGATTTTGTTTTATATTGTATTGTTGATATTTATCGTTTGTTGCTCTATGATGTTGTAACTCGCCTTGATCTCATGGAAAGGCGGGCTAGAAATAAATGATTTATTATTATTATTATTATTATTATTATTATTATTATTATTATTACCATCCATACATGGTGATAGGGAATACGATGCTTGTGTAATTCTCATTTTTGTGTTTAGTTGTATATCTTTGCATTTTAGAATCTTTTCTAATTCTTTCATAGCCACTCTTCCCATTCTTAATCTTCTTCTGATTAACCCATGTACCACTTGGTATAATTTGACTGAAAATTCGGTAGCTGAATACGGCTTGGTTATCTCACTCCACCATCTTAGAATTTATCTATGTTTGTGCTGTATAAAAGCCATTATCATGATTGGTTTTTTTATATATGACTATTGAGTATGATCAGATGACACCAAGATAGCAGCTGCTCTCCTTTGGGGTTAGTGTGGTTTTCTGGACCATTTCATAATCACAGCCCCCCATAAACTCTTGCCAAGTGTCACCTGGGAGCTATGTCCACCAGACTCTCATCTTTCCCTATAGGTAAAAGGTAGGGAAATTGTGGCCCCCAAGGTGTTTCTGGACTACACCTACCCTGATCCTTGGCTATTACCATGCTACTGTGGAACTATGGGAGTAACACTCCAATAACATTTGGATGCCCATAGGCAATGTCTATGGTGATGTTGCAGGCTGCAGCAGATGTCAAGATAACCAGGTTAAGAATATATCTTTCCTATTATAGCAGTTATTTCTTCCTCTTTTATTCCATTTCCTTTTGCAAAAGCAAGGCAAGATGTGTGAGGGAGATAAAAATTTTGGAATTCATGACTAGCTGGTGCTGAGGTCAAATTAATTAGCTGGTTGCTTTTTCCTGGAAAGTTTGACATTGATTTCAAGTGGATTGTGACAAGTTCCTAAACAAAAGCTTAGGAAAGTGACTTTTGGCACTACAATTCCCAGAATCCTTCAAATGGCATGACCACTGGTTACGCTGGCTGGAGTTTCTAGGAGTTGCAGTCCAAAGAGTAACTTTTCCAAACTGCATGAATTAGAACCACCTCTTGGAAAATCATTTGAAATTCTAGCATAGTGTTGGCTTTGAGGATCCAGGAATTTTTATGGTGACGATGACTGAAATGCGCATTTTCACAGCAGCTAAGGTCAGCTCTGGATGATGACTCACTTGCACCACTGATCTACACAAATAGCATGTGCTAAGATTATCATCTGGTATAACAATCTGCATTGCAAGGCTCCACATTTCCTCTTACATAGCGTACATCCACGGCAGGCCTAAAGGAAAATCTTAGCAAGTTTCCCCAAGTCGCCTTACTGAAAGAACAGCAAAGTTTACATGGAGCTGGGAGAACAGGAGGGGGAGAGGGGCTGAAAAAAGAGAAAGGAAAATTGTAACGCTTCTCCCTTATTGTTGCCTCAAGATGAAGAAGAAAAATTATTTAATTTGCCATTTTAATGAAATGGAATCTATGGCCTGTTACAGACAGCCAAAATAAAGCTGCTTCGAGTCACAGTGGAGGTATGGTGTTTCAATGATGCATGCGTCCTAAGAGTCCAGAAGTCGCACCAAAGCCACACTCCAGTCCTTAGGGGCTGGCGCATTGCTTTGGTGCGACTTCTGGACTCTTAAGACGCATGCCTTCATTGATGAACACCCATATCTCCCGAAGCAGCTTTATTTTGGCTATCTGTAACAGGCCTTTGTAATCAATAAAGTACCTGAAGAAATTCTAGAGGGAGGTTGAGGGCCTGTTTTTGTAAATGCTCTTTGAAATGCAGGGGGCATGTTTCACAGAACACCATATAAAACAATGCTCTAGATAACATTGTGGCATAATCTCTTCAGGCCTTACTATTATGTGCCTTCCCTTCTCACTGAATTTTTACAAAGGAGAATACCAGATAATATCAGGTGCTGAAGAAGACACCCAACAATCTTGCCATGAAAAGAAAAGTTTCCATTCATTTGTATAGGATTTTCCTCCCTCATGTATAAAATAACATTGTTGTAAATTAAATAACAGTAATTTTTTCAAGAAACCCCAGATTGTTAAGCTTTCTTGGTTGCCAAAATCTGCTCCTTGAGGTGGCCATCTCCTTCTGTCAGATCTGCATTCACGCCTACCAAAATGAAATCTCTTCCCCTTCATGAATTCATAAATAGAGTTCCCAGATATCAGGGATTTAAAAAAATCCCCTGCTGCTGGCCCCCACTGCTACTGTCAACTGTCCAGGAGGTCTTGTGGCCAACTCCTTCCCTCCTCCTTCTCCCCTCAGCATTTTTCAATGGCAGCTAGTAAATACGTATTTCAAAGGACGGAGTGATCACCGCAGGGAAATACTGAAATGCCCTGGTATTTGCTGTCCAGGAGATCCTGAATACAGTACTACAGGATTGCTGCTTTATGGCTTTTCGTGTTTTATTGTTAAGATGGGGTTCACTGCACTCTAACTTAGTGGGCCCATGTGCGGGTTCTGATGTGCCTGTGGGTTGCCACAGTCTGGTATGAAATACTTGCCTTAAGTAGGTAGAATTCAGAGAAAAGGCCATGTTGGTATGGAACATCAATATGGAAAGGGATCATGTAGCTCCTTTGAGATTAACTGAGATTAACTGTGTGAAAGAAGTGTGTGAGTACCGATGATGTGGACAAGATCCTCGGAAGTGTTCGGAAGACAACCTGCTCTCTCAATCCCTGTCCCTCATGGTTAGCGGCCCAGGGGGGACCGGCGGTAACTTTATTGTTACGCCGGATTATTAAAACATCTTTGAGGGATGGGCAATTTCCATCGGAATTAAAATTGGCCACAGTAAAACCTTTATTAAAAAAGCCCTCCCTCGACCCTCTGGTACATAACAATTATCGGCCAGTTTCGCTGCTGCCATTCTTGGGTAAGGTGATCGAGAGGGCGGTTGCAATCCAGCTTCAGGCGGTCTTGGATGAAACGGATTATCTGGACCCATTTCAAACTGGCTTCCGGGCGGGTTACGGGGTTGAGACAGCCATGGTCGCCTTGGTCGATGATCTCCGTCTGGGCATCGACAGGGGAAGCGTGTCCCTGCTGGTGCTCTTGGACATCTCAGCGGCTTTCGATACCATCGATCATGGTATCCTTCTGGGGCGCCTGGCAGAGGTGGGAATCGGGGGCACTGCGCTCCAGTGGTTCCGGTCCTACCTCTCCGGGAGGTCCCAGATGGTGCAGCTGGGAGACGTGTGCTCCGATGAGCGGGCCCTTACAACTGGGGTCCCTCAGGGAGCCATTCAGTCTCCCATGCTATTTAACATTTACATGAAACCACTGGGAGAGATCATCCGGAGACATGGGGTGCGGGGTTATCAGTACGCTGATGACACCCAAATCATTTTCTCTATGTCTTCGACTGATGCAGTGACTGAGGACGGCGTCTCTCCTCTCGTGGCCTGTCTGGAGTCAGTAATGGGCTGGATGAGGGAAAACCGACTCAAGCTGAATCCAGAGAAAACGGAGGTACTTGTGATAGGTTCCCCTGGTCCAAGAATGGCGGTGGTTCCACCTGTCCTGAATGGGGTCACGCTCCCTGTGAAGGACTCCGTGCGCAGTCTGGGGGTGCTTCTTGACTCGTCGCTTCACCTGACTGCTCAGGTGAATGCGACGGTCAAGAGCACCTGTTATCAGCTTCGGCTTATCCGCCAGCTGCACCCATACCTGGCCCAGAGGGACCTTGAAACTGTAGTACATGCTCTGGTAACCTCGAGATTGGATTTCTGCAATGTACTCTACATGGGGCAACCCTTATACCAAACCCGGAAGCTACAAATGGTGCAGAATATGGCAGCCAGGCTGGTCACTGGTATCTCCGGGGCCAGCCATATAACACCGGTGTTGAAAGATCTTCATTGGCTGCCTATTCGCTTCCGGGCCCAATATAAGGCGTTGGTGATCACCTATAAAGCCCTAAATGGCTTGGGCCCAGGATACCTGAAAGACCGCCTCTCCCCGTATATTCCGTCCCGCACCCTCAGAACATCTGGGCAGCAATTACTGAAGGTGCCTGGGGCCAGGCTCACCTCCACCACGAGGAGGACATTCTCCATCGCCGCCCCGGCCCTTTGGAACATGCTGCCCACTGAGCTCCGCTCGGCTACCTCCCTGGCCCAATTCAAAAAGGATCTAAAGACCTTTCTATTCCAGCAAGCATTCCCCGTTTAAAATCCTGTGGGCCTCCCTCCTCTCCTGTGGCAAAGAGGATGGGCTAATGGGGCTGTTAGTCTGTTTAATTTTTTTTGTATAATGTATATGTGATTTTTGATTTTATTATTGTCTTGTATTGTATTGCTTTTATCTATTGCTGTAAGCCGCCCTGATCTTGGGAAGGAGTGGGATACAAATAAAAAGTTTAAAAAAAAGAAAAAAGAAGTTGTAGCCTAAGCTTTCATAGACTTGGGCTGCATCTGCACTGCAGAAACCATTTGGATTGCCTTGGCTCCATCCTATGGAATCCTGGGATTTGTAATTTGTTGTTGCCCCAAAGCTCTCTGACAGAGAAGGTGAAATAGCTACACTACGAATCCCAGAATTCCATAGCATTTAGCCACGGAAGTTCAAGTAGTATCAAACTGTATCATTTCTGCAGTGCTAATACAGTCTTTATCTACTTCCTCAGAACCATCTGAGGAAGTAAACCAAGACTGTAAGAAAGCTTATGCTGCAACTTCTTTCGCACAATTAATCTCAAAGGAACTACAAGATTCCCTTGCCTTATGTGTTAGTCATTGCATTTTTTAAAAAAAAAAAATGAATGGCATGTTCTGATGCTTGATGCTTCTTGTATCATGCTTAATGACATCACCCTCTTTGACATTGCCAGAGGCCATTCTTAGGTCTCAGGCCCTTTTGGCCCTGAAATCGCAGGTCCTGGGATGCTCCTGACCTGGCAATCCTATTTGTGGCCTCTTTTCAAAAGGCAAAAAAAAGCTTTCTGTGCTCTCAAAAATTTAAAACATGGAAAGAGGTAAATAAAAAACAAGATAATAAATACCAGGCATTATACAAACATATGGAGTTGCTGAAAATCCTCTGTTTCTGGCAAGGAATGTCCTCAAGCTGAAGAGGTCAGTGATGTCTTTCCATGGAAATAGTATACAGATCATGTCAACGTACAGGAAAGGCCACAATGAGATTACAGGGATATCAGCTTTCATAAATATTTCATTCAGATCCTTGGTGATTAAAAAATGAACATTTCAAGAGTGGCTGGTGGGTAGACTGTCCTGTCCACCCCAAAAGTATTACACAGGATCAAAAAAATCTTCTTGTCTTTGCTCTTTATAGCACTTTGCAAATATAAGAGGAGATGACCATATAAAAATCAACACTGGTGAAATAACACACAAAGTGTGTAATGTATAGTGTAGAATTCTTGGACCCTGCTTCCTTAATAATAATGCTATGGGCATGTGAGAGTTAGTGTATCTACACTATACATTTATGAGAGTTTGCTATCACTTTGATGGCCATGACTCCATCCTATGGAATTCTATGATTTCAAGCTGCTATATGGTGTAGTGTAGACACTCAATCTGTAAAAACAACAACAGCAGGAAAAAAACAATATGGATGTGTAAGAAGCTGGTTGGAGTGCTTGTTTTCCTGTGACTTTAGGTAGGGAGAAAGTGTTCTATTACACAACATGCATTGTACTGTGATAACAGCAAACAGTGCAGTGAGTAGTTGGAGACTACTCATTAACTTGCTGAGCTTTCTGAAAGAACCCAGAGAAAATCATTAGCAACATACCTATGTTCCTATTTCAGGCCTGGGAGATTCTAAGGGTTGTCGTCCAAACAGTGACATTGCCAATCCCAGTTAATTGGATGAATTGCTATTTCTTACTCTGCTTCTGTCAGTTTCTGACCTATCCTACTGAATATATAAACCTCAGTCAAGATTGTACATCACACAAGGCAGAATATAATGATCTTCCCAGGGACTTCTGTCCAGATACTGCTTCCTGTGTGAGCAAGTCTGCTTGAAAAGGCAGCTGTACATTTCTTTTGCCATTTAGTGACCAATGAACATTTCAAAAGTGGCTGGTGGAATGCCTAGAAGGCATCTAGCTGCATTTCGGCAGTAAGGAGCAAACAGCAACTGTCTACCTTCAGGATCTTTAGTGGGGATCATGGAGATCCAGGTGAGAAACAATTGCTCTTTTCTACAAGCCATTGAATGTCCAACTAAGAGTGTGCCTGCCCATTGCAGAACACTTTTGGTCTGGGGTGAGGCACTGTGCAAGGAGCTACTGGATAGATCCTTGTACAACACAGTTAAAAGGACACACACACACACAAAAGCCATAACTCCATAACCTAATGTTACACAGCCATAAAATATTTCCAGAAATGGTTATTATTATTATTATTATTATTATTATTATTATTATTATTTCTAGCCCGCCCAATCATGAAGAACCCGGGTGGGTTACAACAATAAAATACATCAGATTACAATAGAGTTAAAAATCAAACCCTAGACCTACCCCCCCCATTCCCAGTACTAAAACAGAATTAAACAGTAATAGTATAAAAACATTAACAGTGTATAACCAATGCAACTGATTTTACATTACTTTTGTAGGTCAGTTGTTTGACTTTCATAGTTTGGTTGCAGTTATTTATCTGGTAATATCTATGTTAGACTGCTGTGGGGATGCCTTTGCAAATGGTTCAGAAATTCAACTGATTCCAAATGTGATTGCAAGGTGATTAACAGGGATCTCCCAGTAGTATGAAGACTGGTAAGAGTTCCAGATTCAATTTAAACTACTATATTTAACCTTGACATTATTATTTTTTTAAAAAAAAATAGCCAAGGATCAGGACACATAACGCAGCACAGGAAAATGTGGCTTTACAGATGTTGCCAAACTGCAGGTCCCACAGTCTCCCATCATTGGCCATGCTAGCTAAGGCTGACGAAAGTTGCAATCCAACGATATCTAGAGGGTAACACTTGAGCTGAATAATAATTTATTCTCAAAGAAAATCTGCTTAATGTGTTAATCCTCTTCTAAGTGAGACCTGGTTTTAGGTGCCCCACTTCCACCTAAATCTGCACACACCTAATAAGATAAATTGTTAAGTACTAGGGAGAATGATTTTTCTGAGGTAGTGCTGCATCTCTTAAATACTCTTTTACTTCCCAAATTCAGGTGGTTGTTCATTAATGATATTTAAATGCAATCCCAAATGGCTAGATGGCCGAAGATTATCTGAGCTGATAAGCTATCTGAAGGTGTTTTGAATCCAACCCATACCCCAGATGCAGCTGGTGGTTCCACTACTTACGGACAGAGAATCCAGTCTTGAATTTGACAGAGGCTTATCATTTCCACCACAGTGGCTCCCCAGCAACTCTGTGTTATAGAGGAGCTATCCAGGTGCTGAACTCTATCCCCAACACACGTGCAGCACTTTGATAGCTCCTGTTCAACCTGGACCAACTGTGGATATGCTATCAAGAAAACTGAGAGGGTGAGCATGCTGTTAAAACTAAAGAGTGATTCCCCATCACACAGTAACATAATCACCCTCTGCCTCTACCCCTCCCAGTGTAAGGATGCTGGGAATTACTTAGGATTACCTTTGATGTTGAGGTTGAGAACAATAAGCTTCAGTTTTCATAGGAGTGTCCCTGCAGCCACTCCAGATTGTATGGGAGCTGTCTAGGTGCTGAACATGTGTTAGGAATAGAATTTGGCAATTCAAGTGCTACTGTTTAACATGGGGTTGTGGAAGCCCTGTTATGGAAACTGAGAGCTGCCACTAAATCCAAGGGCAGATTCCTCATTCCTCCATAACAAGGCTGCCCATCACCAAGAGATGCTGGAAACCAGGATTACATGAGCTGTTGAATGTTGACCAATTGAGAATTTGGCATGGACAATCCACGAGCAGTTGCTAAGGAATCTACATATTGTTTTACAGAAGGAATCTCTAGAATATACATCATGAAAACGCCTGTAGGCATTCTACCAAGAAGATAAAATCTCCATAACAATTTACAGAAATGTGTTAATTTGTATAACACTAATCAATGACAGAAATAATTGGGTTTGTATTTATGCACACCAAAGTTTATCCAGTAAGTCAACTTGTCAGGGACAGACAAACATGTCCTTTTGGGGGGGTACTACAGGGACTGACACTCCCTTCTTTCCTCCACAGTGCCCAAGCCTACTCCCCACAACTTACTAAACAACTTCTGAAGCCCACAGCATAGTCATTCCCTGCTCCAAGGAGAGTGGGCAGGATTGTGGAAGCATCTCCCCATAGCCTGATGTAAAATAATATCAATGCCAGGACTCCTTTGCAGGTCTCAATATTTCTATAATCATTTCACATCTGACTATGAGGATGTAGCTAGACATTTCTGTGATCTGCCCTGTTCCTCATGAAGCAGGAAATGGCTGGGCAGGGAAAAGAGGGCTTCAGAAGCTGATCAGTAAATCAGTGAAGAAAGAAGCTAGCAGCATGAGCTTTTGTAGAGTTCAGTCTACTTCCTCAGATACACAGGTTTTTAAAGTCAGACTTTTAAGAGCTAAAGACTCAAAGTTCTTTGCCTGGATGAGCAAATCTGTCTATTCCACTTTCTCCTACCTTCAAGTTCTTTCCACAAACTTTTGGGAGAAATTGGTAAGTTCAAGAATGTTCTTGTCCAAAAATGTACAAATGAAATTCTTACCCAAACCTATTTTACATATCATGTGCATAACCTGTACAGGCTCTGATAGTGAACAGCTTCACTTTCACCAAAGTTTAAAGTGGTACAAAGATAATTTAAAGTTGATGTTTTTTTCCTTCTGAATGAAACAAAGAAGTCTCTCTGCATGTATATATTCATTCCTTGATCAGTAGAAATCAATGGTTGGGACTTAGAGTGGCCTTGTGATGACTTACCCACAATGACATACACAGCCAGAAAACAGCAAAACAGCATAAGAGACACCAGCTCTACCAGTAATTCAGCCTCTTACGGCGCCCAAACCAATTTGTAATCCCTCCCCTCCCCCCTGCATCTGTCAAGTTTTGTTGAAAACATTGCCATCCCTGTATGAAACCATCTATTCCCATGGAGAATTATATTACAGAATGATACTCCGTGCGAGTAGTAATTTTGTTTTATTTGCCTTTCACATATGGGAATATTTATCTTCAAAGTTTTCTCCTCTGGCTCAGAGGCTGCTTTGTAAACCAGATGGTCTTGTGTGGCCTAATTGTACGATGATTTGTTGTGTGATTCAGTAGCATTGTTTATTTGTACAGTGGTTTGATGGAATTTGTACACTGCATAATATTGTTCCACAGTGCTTTCCTTCAGAAACAAGTCCCATTTCTTTCAAATGTTTGTGGCTGAAATTGCAATTAGACGAGGGTACTGAGAACACTTTGATCACAGTTCACTTGCTGTAGTGAACCAGCAAGAAGGCAGATGTCTCTCCCTACAAACTTCCCAGTATGGCTGCTGGAGCTGGAGATTGCAAGTGTTCTCTACAAGAGTATTTATAGTGCTTAGAAATGTAACTTTTTAGACTATAATTCCCCTAAATTCCTAGCCAGGAACTGAAAGGGATGATGGTGATCTTGGTGTGGAGGAATCTTCTGTGGTTGCATTGTCATGGACCGATCATTATCTAGTCAGGTTTAGACTAACTGGGACTCAGAACGTCTAAACGGGTAAGGTTAAGGAGATCAAGATGGTCTGCCCCAGAAGTCTGATGGATTCAGGTGGTTTCCTGAAAGCTCTTGGAAAATTTTCCCAATGCTAGTGTTGACTGGGTCAGTTAACATTGCTCCACTGCTCTGACAGTTCCACTGGCTGTTAGTCTCTTTCCAGGCACAATTCAAAGTGCTAGTTATGGCCTATATATCAGGCTATCTGACAGACTGTCTCTCCCTGTATGTCTCTGATAGGGCTCTGAGAATCTTAGGAAAGGCCCTTCTTTCAGTCCCACCAGTTTCACAAACATGGCTGTTGGGGATGAGAGATAGGGCCTCCTTGCTTGCTGCCCCAAGACTTCAGAACTCCCTTCGTTCTGGGAGACCAGAATGGCCCCCTCTCTCTAGTTTTCCATCAGAAGGCAACTACTTTTTATTATTCCAAAAGGCTTTCAGAACCTTTTTTTATTTTAAAGAAAGAGGGTGGTCATTCCCAGCTAGAGTAGATCCATTGAATCATTGGCTGAATGGTGAGTCAACGGTTCTACTTTAATCAGGAATCACAATAAAATTCAGACCGAGGTTTTTAAGAGGGTACTGTATTGTTTTGGTTGAAATCTTTTCTCTTGCTTTTGATCCTTTCTAGGATTATGTTTTCAATTGCTTTAATGTTACGAATGGTTTGATTATATGACTATGACTCTGGAGACCAGGGTTTGAATCTTAGCTCAGTTATGTAAACTCACTGGATGAACTGGAACAAATCACATTCTCTCAGTCTCAGAAGATAGCAATGGCAAATCCCCTCTGAAGAAAGCTGTCAAGAAAACCCCATGATAGGGTCACCATAAGTCAGAAATGACTTGAAGGCACAAAGCAATAGCAATAGGACTTACATTTCAATACAGCTTTATAGTGCTAAACACTCTCTAAGTGATTTACAGTGTGTTAACCAACTGCCTCAACAAGCTGGGTACTCATTTTACTGACCTACAAATGGATTGAAGGCTGAATCAGCCTGGAGCCCTGCAGGATTCAACACACAATGTTTTGGCTGAAATACTGAAATTTAACCACTGCACCACCAGGGTTCTTAACAACAAAGAGCAGAGAATCAAATTGCCCTCAGGTTGTACATTTTTTTAGACTGACCCCCGCCAGGGTTTCAGCCAAAAAAGTCACAACTCAAGACACACAAATGTTACACAGCCCCACCCTGAAAGAGAAAAAATCACCCCAACATGCCCAAAAAAAACCAGCAGGGCATAATGCAATGTAACTTCCAATTGCCCAGACCCTTGGGACTTTTGTATTGGTTGGAAATCATGTCATGTAGCCTGACACTGTCCCAGAAAGTAATGTGGATGAAGTCTCCACAAGGACAAGAATCGTACAGCTATGGCTCTTTAGGGGTCTTATGTGGCTGTTGACCGCTCCTGCTCTCCAAAACTCTGGACAAAAAGCCTTTTGTGTGTATGCGAAAGAAACAGCATCTGGAGTGTGTGGATTTGACTGCAATTGCTGTTTTTTCATGGCACCCAACCCAGAATAGAAAAAAAGATATAAAAATGAATGAATGTGACTTCTGGTCACCAAAACATCACTTTTGCTCACAGCCAAGTATACCTGTGCACCCTTACAGAGAGCTACAAATGGCCATCCTACCCTAAACACATACCCACTCTCTCTATAAGGTGACAGCAGGCTATGAGAACGGTTTAAGGATGACTGGGATTCAGTCAGAACAGAAGGGCCCACTCAGAGCCTCAGCAACAGCACTGATAGTCACCTCCATCTTCAGCACAGCACAGCTCACCACCCATCACAAGTGGGAGGATTTGCTAGATACCCAGTACCCCACCTCAGTTTTTATAAAATCAGTCAGAAAGCAAAGAATGCACTGTATTAGCTGACCTTGGAACGGGGGTATGGGATGGGGGTGGATCTGTTGTGTGCCTTCAAGTTGCTTCTGACTTATGGCAACCTTAAGGTGACCCTATCATGGGGTTTTCTTGGCAAGATTTGTTCAGAGAAGGTTTATCATTACCTTCCTCTGAAGCTGAGAGCATGTGACTTGCCCAACACCACCCAGTGGGTTTAATTACTAAGCTGTGGATTTAACCCTGGTCTCCAGAGTTGTAGTCCAACACTCAAACCACTACACTTGCCAGAATACTCTGGGCTGCCTCCAGAATATTCCTGCCCTGAGCTCCCCCCTGAATTCTCCCCTTACCTTATTCTCTTTTGCTGTGGGTTTTCAGCTCATGCAGTGGCTGCTTTCCCACACAGTCCCATCCATTGCCTGGTGCCACTGCTGAAGTCAGAACGAGGCACCCATCCACACACTATTGACGCTGGGTGCCTCATTCTGACCTCAGAGCAATTCACACCCACAGCAGCAGCACTTGGAACTTGCAGGGACATTAAGTGAAAAGGTAGATGTTGTTGTCGCTGGAAAGAGTGTCAGAAACCCACTGCACAAAATGAGTTATTTAAATGAAAGTTGGGGGAGAAAGTCCCAAATATGGGGCAAGCATATTATTATTATTATTATTATTATTATTATTATTATTATTATTATTATTAT
>NC_056522.1:40394665-40399714 GCF_019175285.1 Sceloporus undulatus | reverse complement strand
GCTTTATTTATATAGTGCTGTAGATTTGCACAGCGCAGTACATACAAACAATAGAATAGATAAGAGTAAACCTGCCCATGGTGGTACAATCTAAGAAATAATAGCATAATACATATAAGTAATACATAACAATACAGGAAAGGGTTCAATAAAACAAGCAACAAATTAAAAACATCAAATAGCATAGTGAAAACAGTCCAAACCTGATTCGGGGTTTTGGCCCTGCATCATGTAAACAAGACACGGTGAACCTCAAAGAGTTTGGAGTAAATCAGCCATACAGACAATCTCTTAGTAGACCTTGGAAAGATTACACTTACCCAAACCATCCACTGGCCATGCATTTCTATGAATTGTAGTCCAAAAATAATAATAATAATAACTTCTCCAAGCTCTGGCCATTAAACACTATAAATAGCAGGTTTGTATAAATTGCAGAATAATTATCAATTCTTGTTGATTCAAGCCTCAAATGAGAGAACTCCTTTTGGGAATTAGAACTATGAGGCTATGGACACACTCTTTTCTTCTTTTATCAGTATTATTCTCAGTATTTACTTTGGAGGGCTGTCCGTGTAAATGTTTAATTTGCAGTTTCAGTTGCAACAAACAATGAGGTTATTTGTTGTTGGGTTTTTAAAAAAATCTCCCACATTTGGAAATTCAGAGAAGCCAGTTCTAAGGCTGATTGATGTTACACAAGAAAGGAGAATAAAAAGTGATAATTGATATTAATTTAGTTTGATTTGGGATTAGGTAGTAGACTTTTATGTCTATGTGCTTGTCATCTACTGTAAAAATATTCCTTCCACTGAAGGTTGCTGATTTATGAACAGGAACTGGATTGTTTGGAAGTTGTGATCAATCTTCTTAATGAAGGGTAGTTGTGTAATTCTTCTTTGAACATACATTGATTAATATTCCAAATCCTTTTATATCTTTTCATCAATGTTGGTAAGAAAATTATACATCTTGTAATGTATCCCAAACTCTGCTAAACTGATCCAGACCATACCTAACCTAAGAGGCAAGTGAAAAGAAAACTAGTTTATCACACTTCTTTATGAAGTTGTACATGAGTGTATTTACATTTTTCCAAGTTTGAAAAGTAAATTGTCAGCACATAATTAATCAATTGTAATTGTGTTAGTGTGAGATTACTCCCGGTAGGATGCTTGTCTTCTGAATATTCCCCTGTGACATAAAATGACTCAATTTTAATTCAGTGTACTGGAAGCTACATCTATAAAACGTTGTCCAGCTCCCTACTCCCTCTCCCCAATCCCCCTGTTTGATTGTGGGCTCCCTCTCAGGACCCTGGTATTTTTGGTAACAATGTGAACTGTTTATTTTTAATAAAGAGATTCCTGATAATCTAAGATATAAGGTGTAGTTTATTGAATCTGTGTGTAAATTTGGTATTGCCTCAATATTTGAAGTTAGGTCTTCCTACAGAAAGCTTAGGAAAATGTATATTCAAGGGTAACAAAGCCTCTGGCTGTGAATTTCCTTTTTTACAAAGTCCTTTTATGCCCACCCAGACCACTTTCGTCCTCTTTCTGTCTGGAAGTTGCTTTTTTTATTAGCAGCATCAGAACTGGAATGATGATGAAGGAGAGATGGAGAGGCATAGATGTTCAGTGCTGGGTTGCAGCACTACACAATGCAGCAAAGCTAATGCTGAAAAAGAATGGGATTCTACTCTAACTAATCTTCCTGTGGTAGCTATGCATGCATGCTTACAACAGGCAAGATCAATAGAAGCTACTTCCAGAGTTCCTCACTTTGTGTGAACAGGAGATCAGAGAGAAAAGAATGAGGCAGATGAGGCTGCGTCACCAGCATGTTAAAGACATATAGTTTGGCCACCAAAATGGAAATCCTAAGTGGAGACTGGTGAAAGATAAAGTCATCTCTGGATGCATTTTGGAAGAAGCCTCCAAGTGCTCTCTAGAAGGTTTGAAATGCTTTTGCTCACTTATGCAAGGCTTGCGTGTGTATACATGTGCCTTCAAGTGACCTGTTGACTTAGGGAAACCCCATGAATTAAATATGGTTTTCTTAGTCAAGTAATACTCATAGATGGTTTTGTCAGCTCCTTCCTCTGAAATATGGTCTACAACACCTTAGTGGACTCCTATCCAAGTAATAAATAGGGTTTGCCCTGCTTAACTTCAGGATATGGTACCTTTAGGGTATTGGGGCCTGATTTTTTTTTCATTTCACATATTGTTTATTTATTTTATTTATTTTTTGAGGGAGGTACTAAAGCATCTTGAACTCCCCTTCTTCTTTTGTAGTGCAGGAACTGACTCCTTTTCATGTTTTTTCTGCCGTGGGTACCAACTTTTCTGTTAAAGAAGTAATACCCAGGAACATGTCTATTTTGTTAACTGAGGTATACCTGCATGATCTCATCTCCTTTTGCCACTGCTAGTGAAGTGGGTTAGCTAGATAAGATAGCAACTTGTGTCTTTCATGGCTATTTTCATGGCTATGCAAGGATTTGAACTTCGTCTACCCTGGATCTAAACTCCCCAACTCCATCTGCTATAAAATACACACACTGCATATAAACTAGAAGGAAAATGCAATAAAGGGGACAGAACATACTCTGAAAAGAGTTTACGATGTAGAGATGGAAATATGAGAGCCATCCCATCACAAAACAATGTGTACAAGGAGTTATGTATGCATCATTAAAAAGTGGCTGCTCATGCCAAATATTAGCTTGTATTTCCCCTTGCCCTACACAGAACATTCCTCCTATATTGGTTGAATCAAAATGTGGTTAATAAAAGAAGAATATTTGATATAGGGTGGATAGGGTAAACCTAATTATATAAGTATCTTGACCCCCCCCCCCTTTTTTTTTTTTAAGTCCAAAATCTGCCTCTTACATCACACAGAACAGAATCTATCAGGAGCCATGAGTTCTGGGAGAAAATAAATGGTGAGGTTATGTAATTATATGTGGTTATAAAGTTGATGTGAAGTCATGTAGTTGGCTTGTCACTGTGTATGGGTGTAACAGTAATTTCTTCATTTCTATAGAAAAAATAAAATAAAATGGAACAGACAACTGATGAGAACTCCCAATCAAATTTGATATGCTAGTTTAATGAAGTAACCTGTTGGAATCTAGGAGTCAGCCCCAGGAGCATGAAGTCAGCCACATTGTGGTGCTCCAATAATCTAATCTTGCCTTTGTATGAACCAGTTCCTGCCAAACCAAAATGTTGGCAAGACAGGGTCAATGACCACTGTTTCCTGCTTCTTCCACTCCCCAACCCTTTGGTTCTGTTTGCATATAGTCCAGGATTACTTATTCTTTATAAAGCAGATTTAACATCCAGAATCTGTTATGTTGGTTTTTTTTGTTTTGTTTTGTTTTTTTTACAGTGTGTCTTAAACCTGGCAGACTGGTTGCTGTTATTTAAACTACTAAACCAGCAGCCAAATAGGAGAAATGTGCTCAAAGCCTAGAAAGTTGGCCTTTGCATTAATAAATAGAATTCATATTTGGTTTTCCAGAGAAGAGATTCACCAGTATGCATTACTAGACCTGCACATCTACTAATGGCTCATCAAGCCATTATACCCAAGCCCTGCACTCTCCTTGGGCTTGGGTATAACCATGGACTCGTGTTTAAAACATCTAACCAAATTTTGGGATGCTTCTTTCTTCATCCCACCACTTTTTACTACCTAAGCTAGGATCCAGTTGGTAACATACCCCAGTACAGTGGCATCATTAGGGGTGTGGGTGTGGTGGTGGACTGCACCAGGTGACATCCCAGAAGAGGGGTGACACTGATTGGGATGTCCTCCCACTGGGGGAAGAGGTGAGTGCCCCTGGCCCTGCTTCCTTGTAGTGATGGCAGTCCCCTCATGAGGAGACTACTACCACTGTAAGGAAGGACAAGGCCAAGCATGCCCAACTTTACTTCCTTGCAGCAGCAATGGCTCCTCACAAAGAGACCACCACCACTGCAAGGAAGGAGAATGCTGGGTGCACCAGGCACTGCTTCCCCACAGCAGCAGCAGTCTTCTCATGAGGAGGCCATCACCACTGTGGCAAAGGAGAAGGGGTGCCCCCCTGCAGCCCTGCCCCCCCAGGTCAGAGTGGAGGGATGCCACAGTGTAAACCTCATCTACCACAGTGTATCTTCTTTGAATGACATTGCACAAGGAGGTATTCCGTACCTCTCCACACAATGTTGTTACCTCCAGTGTGTAAGAGCAGCTGGAGGATTCTAGCAGCAACTTGGGCTCCCCTTGAGCAACTGCTTAAGAAGCAGCCTTACACTTTGGGCCCTGCACCCAGTCAGACGTGATTAGATGGAACTGCTGCTGAAAGGCTTTAGTTGCTCTTATGCTCTAGGAAATAAATATGGGCATTGTACCTCCACTACCTCTGATGGTGGAAGTATGCTTTGTCAAGTTGATTGCTGGATCTAGGCATTAGTTTGATTAAAAGTGCTGAAGAAGATGTACACACTACTGACCAGTTATAGTGGGTCCTAACACAAAAATTGCCTGTCTGTGGGTTCTGTTCTGAGGAATCAATGTAGCTATCTTTATTCTTGTTATCATTATTTGTTGTTATTGCTCAACCATGGCTCAACCATAACTTTTTATTTTTGGAAGTAAAGTATGAGATGGTACCAACTGACTTCCTCCCCACCACCAGGTACAGACAACTCAGTAGCAGATGATAGGGCAGTGGTTGGAGGTAGGTTTCATGGCAAACACAGCTCAGCCCTCCAACCAGAGGTTGGAACATTGGTAGATAATGTTTCATGTCTAGTTACTTGTTAGTAAGTGGGGAGGGGAATTTATTTTGATTATATTTACATTAGAAGGAGGGGAAAGTGACTATTGTGTTAATGTTACATTGCCACTTAACTTAAAAATCTATAAACCATCAGAATGAAATTCAAAAAGCTCCATAATCCCCTTTCCCTTTTGCTCCATCTTGAGCTTGAGAGAGAAGGAAATAATAATAATAATAATAATAATAATAATAATAATAATAATAATAATAAT
>NC_056522.1:40340088-40394655 GCF_019175285.1 Sceloporus undulatus | reverse complement strand
GTTATTCCTCCCAGTACAGGGAGTCAAGGCAGCTCAATAGCTGCACTGAGTTTTTGAATAAAATCCATTTCTCATCAACCATGTCCAAACCCTCCCCTTGCTTGCCCCTTTCCTCCATATTTACAATAATATCTCTTCACCCTGCCTCTTTCTTTAGCTTACTAATTTCCACATGGATCCCAGCAAAAGTTCTTTGGTTAATAGTTTTTTGGGACAGACGAGAAGACTCTATATGGTGCAAAATGCAGAAGGCTCACTTGGATTCAAAGAAGACCAACCCTCTTCCAAAATCCTGTATGTGATTCCACATACAGTTAGAAATCAAATTACAGTGGTACCCCGGGATACGAATGCGCCGCCTTACGAAATTTCCGGGTTACGAAAAAAAATCCAATTAAAAAAACTGTTCCGGGTTACGAAGGTTTTTTCGGGTTACGAAAAAATTTTTGGTGCTTTTCGGCGCTATTTCACACGAAATCGCGGCTTTTCCCCATTAGCGCCAATGGGTTTTTCGGCTTGCGAAGTATTCCGGGTTACGAAAGCGGCGGCGGAACGAATTAATTTCGTAACCCGGGGTACCACTGTATAGTGCTCCAGCTTCAGAATCATGTTGGTGCACAATGCTACAGAGTTGCTATATTCCCAGGGTTTCACCATGTTGGTGAGGGAAGGCAGAAAATCTCTGAGTCCTATTGGTTAATACCAACTCAAGTAGACTCACTGAATTCATTGTTGAATACTAAGTCAAAATGTAAATCAATCCCACTGATTCAAAAGGTCTACCTTAGCAGGAACTAACAAAAGACTGTTAGTCCAAAATCTGCTGGCAGTGAATAGCCTGTTTCTCCAATGCATTACTTCCTTCCTGGCTGCAGCACCGATTGCCTTTCCCCTCCTGCTGCTCTTGCTTACATTGGCATAGTTACAGCAACATAGCTCACCATCAGCATAGGAACTCTATTTTTTTTTCACAGACCCAAGTAAGATGCACAATAGATTTTTCAATGGCAAAATGGAGGAATATAATACAAAAGGGACCTGGCCATATAATTGACATAATTTATTTACCATTAAGAGCACCACAAACACTGACATGGTATTAAAATACAGAGCTGAGCAGTCACTAATTTCAATACAGTTGTTCTTATGCACATGTTTTTTTTCCTTTTTTTTACATGATCTGTGTAATTTCATTATTGCTTATTAAACATACAGGAATATTTGCTCTGTCCCACTTGGAGATTCATGACAGTTTCCACCTGAGTTCCAATCTTCCATTTGAGCTTGGTCCTGCAAATATATCAAAGAACCGGGAAGTCATGAGATGCTTTCATTTGTATTGATATTTTTAAAAATCTGGAAAAAAAATCTGCAAATCTGTGGAATATAACAATTGGCACAAAACTGTTACATTATATTAAAGATGCATTTTAAAGTAACTTTGAGGAGTACCAGGTGTTAGCTTGTTCCTACAAATTTCAGGCAAAATTCTGTAAACATGAATGGTGAAGAAAGCTCAAGAGAATTCAGCCCAAGAGATTTTGCAGCCCTAGTGTTGAAGTGAAGCTGAGAGGGACACTTAAAACACAGAAGACAACCGTATGTTTTTTTTTTCAAGGCAGCAACTTCATTGGTTGTAGCTGAAAGGGTTAGCTTAGCACAGAGTAAGGATCCCAAAATCAGACAAGCTGCCTGCTAACCGATGACCAGCAACCATCAATGCTGGAGGGAATACAGAAGTGGGGGGATTCCACCTGGGTTAAAATCATTGTATGATTTTCCTGTCATTTGGAAACAGGTTAGGCCCACATCATAAAGTTGGGCATGTGTCTGTATAACTCACCCCAAAGGTCCCTTAAGGGGATACCAAGCCAGGGATAATAGACATACAGGCCAATTCCAACACCTCCTCCCATAATATCTGTTTTGAGACCAAATAAAGCATTTGGTACTTTCACCATTACAAGATAGCACTTGGTACAAAACAGAACCCCAAGCAACAATAGCCATGCAGCCATGAGACAAGCCACTCTAAAAGCAACTGAGGAAGAACACCTTGGAGGGAAATTGTAGCTGTCTTGCACAAGAAGATGTGGGTGAGGTAAAGCCAAGTATCACTCCTGCTAAAGCCATGCATGTTGGCTTGAAGTAACTCAGCATTTATAGGGAGATGAGGGCCTCATTAGGATCATGTTTAGTGAGTGTAATGCTGCTCACACATTGACTGCATGCACAAGCACTTCTTGTGAAGGCAGCTGATCTGTACATATTTTATCAGTGTTCTAGGGTCTGCTTCATACATTTTGAATTGGCCTCAGTTCAAATCTCTCTCTCTCTCTCTCTCTCTGTTTATATCCTAGGAGCTTTCAGAAATTGAAAGAATTCATCTGAGATGGTCAGAGATCATACATAAATGTTAACATTTATAGACACACATACCTACCAGTAGGAGAGAGATGGAATGCACTTGCCAAAAACTATTGTACCAGCTTTAAAACAGTATAAAATAATTTGAACACCATTGAGCTTTTGTGTCATTCTGTTTACTTCTTTTAATGAACAAAGAGAAGTGTTCTCAGGGTAGTAATGAATAAATTAATAAAAACATAGCAAAGCACAAATATAAAACCTGTTTCTGTAAATTAGCCTTCCCAAGCCTGGTGTCCTCTACATTTTAGACTACATTTTTCATCAGTCCCAGCCAGTCTGGCCAATGTCCAGGAAAGATGGCAATTGTAGTCTAAAACATCTGGAGGTTTGGGATTGGGAAAGGCTGTTGTGAATTATCAGAGACCATAAATGTATCAATGGTTCATTGTTTCCAGGTAAGAAAGGCAAAGTTCCCTCATAATAATAGCTTTGAGTTCCAATGTCTGTCACAGAAAAATCCGACAAGTAGGTTTTGCCCTTTGTTGAAGATGATATTTTTAGGCCTTAACTTAGTTGTGTGAATTCAATATTTGCAGACTTGAGAGAGGCATACTAGTAAAACAAATTTATCCCCTTTGAATATAGTGGGGACTTACCCCCGAGTTAATATGAATAGGGTTGTGCTGCTTTCCTTATTGGGCTATGTTTGATAATTACTTGAGTTTATTTTCAAAAGATGTCTTTCATTTAGTATTATTTTTATAGTATTAGACCTATTAAAAAAAGATACCTGAGGATTTAGCTCAGCATAAACCTCCACTTGTGTTCTCCCTACCTCTACTATTTTTCTTCAAACATTCTGGAAATATGAACCAAAAACCTTGATCCTCAAACACTAATGCCTTCCCATGAGCTAATTATAAAGTGGCTATTTGGATTGGTAAAATCAAAAAGAATCACACCCAGGATCATTTTCAGCCTTAATATTTGGACATGTATGCTAAATCCAGCTGGGGGCCAGTGTGTATACTGAGCAAGGTGGCTCAGTATGTGTATCTGTAAATCTATGTTGCTTGTACAATCCAGCCACCAGGGCTCTATGCTTAACCCTTTATTTAAAAAACAAAACATCCTGGAACTCTGTAGACTAGCATTTAGGGGGCGGATGGGAAACTGGATTCAGTTCTCTTCTGTCTTTTTCCTAACAAACTGACTGATTTTTTTTCTCTTTAATGAACCACTTGTGTGCAATACAAGATGCATTGCAAAGGATATGTTGGAGCACAACCTGTCATTGCCTATCCCTATTTCTTTTAACTGAAGATATGACTGACTCCCAAAAGCCTTTTATAAAATTAAGCATTTGGTGTGTTGTTGTTTTTTAAAAAAGAAGAGCAAGTGTTGGAAGAGCACAGATTCCCCTGACTGCAGGAAAATATATGCACTCTAATGGAAGAAGGGAGGATGCCGAGCATACAAGTGGCCTTCCCTGAGCATGACTGATGCATATGCTGATCTTACATTTGGTTTCCCATCAGAAACACAATCAGAGCTTGGAGAAGTTACTTGTTAAAACAACAGTATCCAATTTTTCCAACCAGCATGGCCATAGAGAGTTGTGGTAATTCTCCCAAACTCTTACCACATTGTTCATCAGTTCACAATGCTCATTTTAGACTAGATGCTTGTGACTAAGACATGAACCAGGAAAAAAATACTTCTTCTTTTCTTTTTTTCCTTAAAAAAACACACCACACAACAACCCCTTTTTAAGGAAACCTATGATATCACAATCCAAGTCAGTATTGACTACAGAGGTCTAAGAGAGTTAGGTGCTTGTTCTAAAATAGCAGTTTGAGATTTCCATGTCTAAATGATGCCTATTTTTTTTTTTAAAAAAAAAACCTGTATTTTAAATCTACCTTTTTAAAAATATGGAACAAAAATGTAGTCAGGTAGCCTATGTCATAATGAGGAAAAACAACATACAAACCACATGTATATAGCAAGTATTATAAAACATGTATTTGTAGTGCAAGTTGAAAATACAGGGACTCTACTCATACTGGCCAGCTAGAGGGAAACACATGGTTCTGAGTGATCAACAAGAGCCCCAAATTCAAATTCTTCAGAGTTAACAGAGTACAAAAATATGGTGAAAATTTACACATTACACATTAAGTACTTAATTTTTTAACAGTTTACATTAGAGACCTACAGATATGTTTCCAATTAAGCTGGCTTCTTACTACCCACCTATTGTAGTACTATAGGTATGGTTACATATACCAAGAAACAAAAAATCCCAAAGCAATAGCTATACAGCAACATATTAAGGTCTGAGGATTAGACCAGTACATGTTAAATATTTCACTGGTTTACTAAATGGACAGTTTATTCATTTACAGTTTACTTCTTTTTTTAAAAAAGATTTTTTAAAAAAATCTTAAACTTGTCTTTGAGACTGAAACAAAATGTCCTTTATTAATAAGCTTTTCAGTATTTTTTTAAAAAACACAATGATATGAGGCTTTACATAAAGCCATTCTAGGCTCTTGGAAAGAAAAAACAAGATGTATGTGACTTTTTTAAAGGCAGACTTTCTTAGTAATGTAATAACAAACTACTATTTTAATTGAGCTGAACTTGTCATTGTTTTCAGGACCTTTTTGAGTTCATGTTTCCGAGGCATTAACCATGTTTCTAACAGTTTATTTGGTCTGCACATTTGTGTCTTTCCCCGCTTGTCCCCCTCCCCTCCCATGGCAATAACATATTCTCATTTGAGCGTATTACACAAAAATAAATAATGTGCTGTTAATTCTGAAAACTACAAGGAACAGATCGAGCGTCTATGGCATGAAAACACAGAAGTCAAGTAAGCCATGGGATAGATACAGCAACTCCACTTAATGGGATTTTTATTCCTGTTTTTTTCCTTTCACATAAGAACTCTAACAAATTCTTCCAGTGTTTATTTTTAAAAGGTTTTTTTCTATTTTCTTTTCTTTCTTGTATTTTTTTATTTTTTTTTTTTTTTGCTTTTTTTCCCTTTAAAAATGCTTCTTGTCTATCTCTCTAACCAAGTAGTTGAAATGTAGGATAAGGCCTTCACGGTTTTGCATCAGATGATGGTTTAAAAACAACACAAAACACAAATCAATGAAACAAACTCTCAAACAAGTCGGACTTAGTACCGCTTTTTTTTTTCCTCTTTTAAAAAAACACTGATGATCCTATGTGTTCTTTGTTGTAGTTGTTGCTTCTTCCTCTTTGTATGTTCCTTTTTCCTCCTTTCTTCTCTGGGGAGAAAATGCACATAATGTGGTATCCCTTAACTGCATTTGCAAGACTTTACAATCATGTTAGAAAGCTGTTCAATTTTGGGTGTTTTTCCAATGTAATACAAAATGGTGAGGGGTTCTAGATCCTGGGATACACAGCATGGAGATGCAGATGCTTCTGGATTGATAGTATTATACAAGCTGAGTACCTAAAAGGAAAGGAAACAAATGTTAAAATATTGCTGCTCCACATATATATCATCACAATTCTGTAAATTCCATGGATTACAAGTTATTATTATTATTATTATTAACCTTTATTTATGAAGCGCTGTAAATTTACACAGCGCTGTACATGCAATCTTTTTAGTTAGACGGTTCCCTGCCCTCAGGCTTACAATCTAAAAAAGACATGATACAGAAGGAGAAGGGAGTGGTGACGAGAAAGGGTAAGAGGTCCAGCAGTTCCTCTCAACCTCCGAGGCCTGGACCAAGGCAGATGGACTGGAGGGAGGGCAAGGCTTCATAATGGATGGTTAATCATTATCCAGGGAAAATACATAATCACAAGTAGGATAATACATATACAGTACATAGGAATACAGGAAATGGATCGATAAACAGCCAACAACAGAACATCAGATAGTAAGCGACAATTATGCGATGCCTGGGAAGGCTTCTCTGAATAGGATGGTTTTCAGCTCCGTTTTGAAGCTGGTTAAAGAAGTGATGGCTCTTGCTTGTGGAGGAAGAAGGTTCCAGGAGTGAGGGGCAGCAAGTGAAAAGGGACGAATCCGGGATGGGGCAGAGGAAATCCTGGGCTGAGACAGCAGACCTTGACTACCAGAACGGAGGGCCCTGGTGGGAAGGTGAGGAGAAAGAAGGTCTGATAAGTAAGGAGGGGCCAGTCCATGGAGGGCTTTGAATGTCGACAGCAGGAGCTTATACTGAATGCGGAAAGGGAGAGGGAGCCAGTGAAGGGATGCCAACACAGGAGAGATGTGGTCAGAGCGGTGGGTGGAAGTGATAATGCGTGCAGCTGAATGCTGGACAGAGATTAAAGGACGGAGGTGAGAAAAAGGAAGCCCAGCCAGGAGGACATTACAGTAATCCAGTCGTGAGATCACTAGGGCATGGACCAGGATCTTGGCAGTAGAGGCAGTGAGATATGGTCGGATTTTGGCAATATTGTACAAAAGGAATCTACAAGCCTTGGCTGTGGTCTGGATCTGAGGGATACACGACAGAGAAGAGTCAAAGATAAAGCCAAGACTGCGGGCTTGCTGGACTGGTTGAATGGAAATGTTGTCCACAGAGACAGAAAAGGAGTGTTGAAGGTTGGGCTTAGGAGGAAAGACAAGAAGCTCCGTCTTGGACATGTTGAGCTTCAAACGCCGATGGCGCATCCACTGTGAGACAGCTGTAAGGCAAGATGAGACTTGCTGTTCAAGCCTTGGAGAACATGTAGTTGATCCCTACCTGAGCTGATTAAAGAAGACTGCCATAACTATGAAGTAGAGTAGACTGTCTAGGCCAGTGATCCTCGCACATTTGTCCTCCAGGTCTTTTGGACCTCAGCTCTCAGACACCCTAGCTAGCTTGGCCAATAGTTAGGAATTCTGGGAGGTGAAGTCCAAAACATCTGGAGGACCAGAGTTTGAAAATTGCTGGTCTAGGCTCTAGTTCAACATTCTGCTTCCCACAGTAGTCAGTCAGATACCCACAGGAAGCACAGATGAAGACATGAGGTTAAGCACTCTCCCACAGAGTTTGGAAAAAGCCATGCTAGCTCAGGAATTTGGGGAGTGATTGTCTAATAAAATAACTTTCCTATGCTCTGATGTTCTTCGACAACTGGAATTCAGAGGCGGTGTTCCTATGAACCAAAAGACAGAATAAATAGCAGAGAGGAAAGGCTCAAACAAGAGAGCCAAGTGTGATGTGGTGGTTTAAATGCTGGACCTGCAGACCAGGGTTTGAATCTCTATTCCATGGCTATGGAATCCCACTGGGTGACCTTCAGCAAGTCACAGTTTCTCTGCCTCAGAGAAAGGCAATGGCAAATCTCCTCTGAACAAATCTTGTCAAGATCCCTCCCGGTAGATTCACTGCAAGGTCGTCAAAGGTCCAAAATAACTTTTAAGTCACACAATAACCGAAAAAGGATCAAATATTTTTAAAGATAGCCTGTTTTATTAGGTGACACTGCAGAAACTGTGTACTGAGCAGTACAGATCCAGACCTTTTTTTTTTATTCCTGTGTATATATATATTGGATACCTCAAACTGCAGACAATCTAAAGGTGATCATATAACACCCATTCTAAAATCTCTCCGCTGGCTGCCTATTAGTTTCCAGGCACAGTAAAAGGTGTTGGTAATAACCTTTAAAGCCCTACATGGCTTGGGTCCAGCCTACTTGCAGGATCCATATAATCTGCCCCTCATGCTTAGGTCCTCTGGGAAAAACTTATTAAAGCCAATAAAAACTAGGTTGTTTACAGTTACCCAGAGGGCCTTCTCGTCTGCCACTCCCAAATTATGGAATGGCCTGTCGGAGGAGATCTGTCAAATTACCAATTTTGATGACTTTAAAAAGGCTGCCAAGACAGATAACTTCTGACACTGGCCTTCCCAGTGTTATAGATTGCTTCATTGCCTGTGATGCCTGCTCCTGTCATGTTATGACATTTTAATGAGTTTACTAGTTGTTGTATTATAACTGTGTGGATTGTTTAAAAGAAGGGAGGGACAATGGGATGTATTTTTTATTATATTATATTATATTATATTTTGTTTATAAACAGAAATTCCACCCAAAAAAAAAAAAGAGCATAACAAACACACAAACATATGAACATATGTAATGGGGAAAAAATCTAAAGACAAAACAAAATTACATAAAATGCTGCTATGTATATTATTAACCAAAGTATTAACTAAACTTTTGAGATGGCTTCTCTAACCTCTTATTACTAGTGTACTTCATTTCCCATATGATATAACAACTACTATCTTAAATATGTTTCCTAAGCCTAATATGTTATAATACACAACTCTATGCTTAACAAAATTGTAAACAACACTGCAGTGATATTTAGTGTATTTTATATTTGAATGTCTCTGTCTTGCTTTTTTAAAATTATAGTTCTTTATTTCCCCTCTCTATATTTTATAACACAGGACCAATCTTCTTCTATTTTTTCTTTTGTATTTCCTTTCATCAGAGCTGTCAATAAATCCATCTCCATTGTCTCATTGTCAACCACTCTTCTATTGTTGGTATTTCTGGTCTTTTCCATGATTTTGCAAAAATTATTCTGGCTGAAGTAATGATATATAACATAAAACGCTTGTATTATGTTATATATTATTACTTTTCTTTTCAGTCTCTTTGTCTAATTCGGAAGTCATATTGAGTAAGAACAGAAGTGGGTCGAAAGGGATCCTCTCTTCCAAAATCTCAGATATTGTTAAATGGATTTTTTCCCAGAACTTTTCTGCTTCCTTACACATCCACCACACATGAAAAAAATTTGCATCAACTCTATGGCACTTCCAACATGCTGCATCCCGCTTTTTATAGATCAAATTGATTTTGTGGGGGGAAATGTGCCAGTGATGTAGCATTTTCAAGAAATTTTCTTTATAGCTCCGGCAAAGTGTGAAATTACTAGAGTTCTGCCAAGTTTTTCCCCATTTCTCCAACTTTATGATCTTACAGACATCTTGTGACCACTTCACCATAGTATGTTTTATCGTTTCATTTTCTAAATCTCTTTTTTGTAAGATCTTATAGTATTTCGAAATATGTTTCTTGCCTTTATCAAATATGATTTCATCTAGTTCTGTTTTGGTCTCACTTATTCGAAAATGTTTGCAATCTGTTTTAAACCACTCCAGTATTTGTCTGTATGAAAACCAATCATTAATTATTTTTCCGACTTCATTCATTCAAATGTTTTTAATCTGGTATCTTTTCTGCACTCCAAAAGAGATTTATATGTTTGTTAGATGGGTGCTTTACAGACGCAGTCTGCCGGCGCCTCCGTTTCCGCCGCCAGGAAGCCTCAGCCTCCAAACGGCAAGGGTTCCTGACGGGGGGAAAAGAAGCTGCAAAGAGTGAGTTCTTTTTCTGTTGTGCTTATGATGCCGCAAGGCGCCAATGGCGCACTTGCAGCATCATAAGTGAGCCATGACGTGCGGACGCTAAGCGTCCGGCACATCAAGATGGCGGTGCCCATGTAGAATGGGCACCACCATTTTGTACGCGCTTGGCACGTACTAGGGTTAGGGGCATCCGGAAAGGGCAGCCCTTCCTAACCCTAGTACGTGCCGAGCATGTACTAGGGTGCCCGTGTGGAATGGGCCTTAGTTTCCTTGTTCAATTTAGTTCGTTGAAAGAAACCCTCTTTTGGGGAAACCCACAACAAAGAAAAGCGTGAAAGCCAAATCTTAATTTAATGCTTTCTAAACATAATATTCTCCTATTCTCCAGTCTTAACTAGTCCTCTAACCATTCTAAACAAGCTGCAAAAAAATTAAGTTTTAGGTTTTGTAAAGCACATCCTCCCCATGTAAAGTTTTCAGTTAGGATTTTCCATTTGATTCTTGCTTGCTTTCCCGACCATAAGAACTTGGAGAGTTCTTTTTGTCACTAATCAAAGTAACGCAGATGCGAAACAATCAGTAGATTTTGAAAAAGGAACATATACCTGGGTAAGACATTCATCTTAATGAAAGCAGCTTTACCCAGAAAAGAGAGTTGTAATTTAGACCATTTTCCCAACTCTCCTTATATTTCTTTCCATGTTTTCTGATAATTATTGTGGAATAAGTCTATGTTCCTTTTTGTCAGGTATATACCCAAATATCTTACTTTTTTTCCTACTCTGAAGCCAGACAGCAACTGAAGTTCCTCATCTTCCTTCTGTGATTGATTTTTAGTCAACATTGAGGTTTTTTCACAATTGACTTTAAATCCCGATACTCTTCCATATTCTTGCAGGTCTCTCTGATGCGTTCTATAGAGGACTTTGGATCTTCCAAATACAAAATAATGTCATCTGCAAAAGCTCTTAGTTTGAAACAGCAATCTTTAATTTGAACTTTTATTATTTGGTCGTTTCTTATTTGAGTATTTAGGATTTCTAGTGCAATTATAAACAACAAGGGTGAAAGAGGAGATCCTTGTCTTGTGCCTCTTTCAATATAAATGTTTAGTGTTCTTTCTTCATTTATAATTATTTGGGCTTTTTGTTCTTTATAAATAGCCTCAATGCAATTTAAGAAGTTCTCTCCAGTGTTCATTCTTTTGATGGTTTCCAGCAAGAAGTGCCAGCTTACTCTGTCAAATGCCTTCTCTGCGTCAAGTAATATCATAGCCATTTTTTTTCATTATGGTGTATGAAATATTCAATTATATCAATTGTCACTCTTTATGTTGTCTTTTAAGGACCTTTTGGGTAGGAATCGCTTTCATCTTCCTGTATTATTCTACTCAATATATTTATTGTTGTATAATGGGATGTATTTTACTATGCTGTGTGTTTTTCTATTTTGAGCTGGCTCAATCATACTGAAGAGGCGGGATACAAATAAAATTTATTATTAATTAATAAATTAAAAGAAATTTATTATGATTCAATTTCTCTTTTCTGCCTTGGTGTGTTTGGCATGACTAATACTCATACTCAGATATTGCTTAATTTAACATTTTACTTAATCAAGGAAATGAAAATATCTTTGGTTGGCATATGCTTAGAATGATTTCACTTTACCTCTTTTATTACTCTTTGTTGAAGAAACCAATGAATTTTAAAATCATGGTTTGGACCCTAAACCAAGCATGTTAATTGTGTACCTATGCCATTAATCTGCATAATGGCCAATAAGTGAAGGATGTGTCCAAAGGAGGGCTACTAAAATGGTGAAGGGTCTGGAAACCATGCTCTATGAGAAACAACTTAGGGAGCTGGGGATGTTTAGCCTGGAAAAGAGAAGGTTAAGAGGTAATATGCTAGTCCTGTTTAAATACTTGAAGGAATGTCATATTGAGGAGGGAGCTAACTTGTTTCCTGCTGCTCCAGAGAACAGGACCTGGAGCAGTGGATGCAAGCTGTAGGAGAAGAGATTCCATCTCAACATTAGGAGGAACTTCCTGACAGTAAAGGCTGTTCGACAGTGGAACAAACACCCTCAGAGAGTGGTGGAGTCTCCTTCCTTAGAGGTCTTTAAACAGAGGCTGGATGGCCATCTGTCAGGGATGCTTTGATTGTGAGTTCCTGCATGGCAGGGGGTTGGATTGGATGGCCCTTGTGGTCTCTTCCAACTCTATGATTCTATGATTCTAAGAATGTGAAAAAAGAATATTCTCGAAGGGCATTTTGCTGATATGCATTCACTTTTGATATCTCTGTTCTCACAGTCCAAGAGCATCATCATACTGGCTTTGGCATATCATTAAATTCATTCTTCTTAAACACAGAATGCATCTCATTGGATCAGCCAGGCTTTAAACTGTCTTTCAAATCTTATTTAGATTGAGAGAGAAGATGGTAAAAGGTATGGAAACCAAACTGCATAAGAAACATCTTAGGGAACTGGGTAGGCTTTGTGTGGAGAAAAGAAGACTTAGAGGTGACATCATAGCCATACTTAAATGTGTGAAGGGATGTCATGTAGAACATGGAGCTAGCGTCTTTTCTGTTGCTCTGGAGACTACAACATAAACCAATGTATTGGAATTACAAAAGAGGGGGGAGGGAGGGAGAGAGAGAGAGAGAGATATTCCACCTAAACATTAGGAAGACTTTCTTGATTGTAAGAAGTTCCAAAAGGGCTTTTAAAGAACCCTTTTTTATGCAGTTGACACAATTTTATAATTTCATTTGTCAGGCTGTCTCTAACTTTCCTTTTTTTCCTTTTTCTACTGTACTTCTTTCACAATGAACTGACTTCTGATAGTTTTCATGCAGTCCCATAAGGGGACCTGAGAAGAATCCAGGGATAATGGTCTATGACAACCTGGACCCGCCTTCAGTTGTGCTAGATTGGGGCCGCGGCCCTGATCTGGTCTTTTCAGGGTGCACAAAGTAGCAGCAAAAAGCAGCTACTTTTTGTGTCCTGGAAAAGGCATGATTGCCTTGGCATATCAGCTTTAAAGTGGTGCTGGTTCATGTGGACACAGTGTCAGAGGAGCACCATGACGCTGCATGCCATGTGGGGTGGCACGTAGCATCACACTTCCCTGGGGGCAGAGTCGGGGCATGCATCGTGTGAATGCCACGCCCCAACTCCACCCCCAGGCCAGCCTTTATGACTGGTCTGCACAGCTCCTATGTCTGAAGGAGTGGTGGATTTTCCTACTTTGGAGGATTTTAAGAGATCTTTCAAGAATCCTTCAGTTGTGTATTTCTACATGGCAAGGGCTGGACTAGATAGTCCCTGCTTCCACATGGGTCTCTAAATCCACTGAAAACTTTCCCCAGAGTCTGCTTGACTCTTTAGCCTAAGCAGGCCTTGCTGCCAGATCTTTCAAACTTTTCTTTGCAATCCAGACAAACTAGGTTTTTCATATATTGGGAATGAAAGCCAAGCTCCCCTCCCATTTTTATTTCTGAGGCTGTCTAACTGCTTACTAGACATGATATCTGTGCTAGATTTTCCCAAACCAGCACATGGCATGCATCCAGTCTTTAGTGCAGCTGCCCAGGAAGAGAATTCCTTTCCCTAGAACAGGCTAGCACAGCATGCAACTCCATCTGTTGTGCAGGTCTGCCCCAAAATGACTTCCACAGGCTAAATCAGCAGATTAGTACTGCATGGGTGCATTAGAACTATGTAGGTCAGGGATGGGCAATGTTGGTGGGTCCAAGAACCAAGGTTTTTTTTTTAAACTGCCATGCCTGTTGAGTATGCTCAGTCCTCAATGGACTCTCTCAGGTGCCCCCACCCCTAGCCATTATTTGTGTATGCATTTATTTATTCCCTGCCTTTTCCCCTGGACAAGATCCAAGGTGGCTTCCAGCAGAACAAATCAGAAATGTTTACAAAAAGTTCTGCTGACCAGAGTTGCCAGTTCAGGATCTTCCCTGGGCTAGAAGTCTTAAATAAAGGGGATATTAACCAATCAGGGTGAATGGAGGGAATTATTCCTTCTTGCCTACAGAGATAAGGAACATTTAACTTAGCCTACTTGCTTCTAGCCAAAATGTTGATGTAGACCAGAGGGTGAACACTGGCACCAGAATGACTAGGAGGAAGTTGGAATACACAGACTGCCTCCCTGGAAAGTCTTTGTAAGTGGTACCAAAAATCAACTAAGCCTTCCAAATTGTAGCAAGCTGAGGTTATAGTGCTTCAGCTGAAGATGTGCACACAGCTCTTTCCTCTTGCCTGGAGTTGAGACTACCAAAACTGGAGAATTTTCCATCTTGTCTCCTCCACTGAGATGACCCTGGAAAACTGGGTGACTCAGCCAACCTCAATAGAGTTGAGATGTGGCAACTCTATTGCACACCACTGGTTTCCCTAAATGTGCTGACCCCATCAGAAGGCTTTGATGGTGATGTTTTAGTGACATATAGACTGGTACTCAGAGAAATGAGATATTTCTGTTTCTCTCTAATGGTTTAAAATGGTGAGTAATGAATTGTCTTTTGGAAACATGTGACTATACTTTGGTTTTATAGATATTAGCATAGGAGGAAAGAGAATATTTTAAGAGTGGAAGTAACATTTCGAAACTGATGGAGTGATTTTTCAGAGTTTGGAAAAATTACTTTTGGGGGCTCCATAGGCTAGAATCCCCCTGATTATGCTGGTCGGAGGATTCAGGAAGCTGTAGCTAATGTTTTCAAGCTCTAGATATTTGAAATATACACTCCTTACCCTGCCACTAGTAACACCCCCACCCCTACTCCTACACACATCTTATGGTAATACTGGAGTTAATGGCTGGGTGTTCCTGAGATCTGTAACTCACAAAGTCACTTTTCTGAGCTCTATAACCTTTCTGCTGGGGAATATTCCCAATGATTCCCACACATCATTCAGCAGGGCTATGAAATGTCATATACTGAGGAAGCCCTTGAAAAATGTTCTACAGCTGTGTGGATGGATTTCCTTATCTAAATGGCTATTTAGGATTGGTGAGCTGCAATTTTTATTGTCTTGAAAAAGAATTGTGTAAATAATGTACTACTGTACTGGCAGCCCATTTTTATACCAGAATTCTGTCACTTTGGACATAATAAGAACACCTTTTTTAGACTTCTGAAATTGTTTTTACCTTGCTTTCATCCCACTACTGTTACCTTCAATACCCCATTGGGGGGAAAAGCCAACATTTCTAAAGAGGGAGACTTACTCTACTGTGCTGAGTATCAGAGCTCCATAAATAAGGACATGCTCCGGCACAGAAATTTGCATGGTATCCTTTAGGTTCATGTATCCATTTCCACCCAAGATCTCGCTTGAAGTCAATATAAAATGGACGTAGGCAGCAGTTATCTTGAACATTTCTGAAAATACAGATACAAACAAATATATTACTATAAGAAAACAGGAGATGAGCTGGCATTCTTAATACACTTCTCCCCATGGGGAACTTTAAGGTGAATTCAATCTGAGTCCCAAAGAGAGTTTACTTTATTTGTATATTAAAATGTTTATTTCCTATCTCATAGCAAAAAATCTGAGTTTGGGATACAGATGTAAAAAGGGTTAAAAACATGTAAAACAATGTAACAGTGTAAAAATGTTTAAAACCAGGTACATTATAGTTAGGACATAATCCCTTGACCACAAGAGCTTTGATGAAAAGTCAGGTTTTAATGTGGCATGTTAATGACACCAAATTTGACACAAATTGGGCCTGCAAGTGCAAGGCATTCCATGGCTGGGCACCACCAGCAGTTAAAGTCTATTTCAGAAGCAAAATTTTGAACTATACTATAAACATTTCAGTTTCTAAAGCTGCCTTGAGTTCCAAACATAGGGAAAAGTTGAGGTATAAATTAAGTTAATGATAATTGTTTTTCCAAATGATTTTACATAGGTTCAAGGCTCACCAGATTTCTAGGATTCTTATTCTTATTAAACTTTTTTATATAGTGTTGCAGATTTTACACAGCACTGTACATACAATAAAAACTGTTAAAAATGAAACCTGCCAATGGTGTACATTCTACAGGAGAATAACAAAATACATATAAAACAATAGATAATAATACAAGATAGCATTAGATAGAATAAGCAAGCAACAAATTAAAAACATTGAATATCCCATATGAAGCAAATATCAAATAACAATCAGATAACAATTATGTGACAACTTCTCTCCTACATACAATTATATTTACACTGGGGGCTCTTGTGTCCTAGATGGGGCCTGTTCCCTGTCAGTTCCAACTACACATTCATCACTGGGCGGCAGTGGTGTGCCCTGTCTCCCATGTTAGTGGAATGGTGGTAATTTGCTTTGGATCTCACTCTGAACCCTAAAGGATGTCCAAAATCTTATCTCCAAAATGAATAAATAAATAAACAATTATTCAATTTTAGATAGTTCCTTAGGGGGGGAAACAGAGAAGATTCATTAACCCAAGGATATTGAAAGAGCCAGCCTTCACTGGATGGTGGCATTATGAATCAAACTTTGGGCTACCTAGGCTAGTATTGTCAACCCTGACTGACAGCTATGGCTCTCCAGGATTTCAGGCAGAATTTATTCCTAACTGCTTTAGGATTTATGGCACTCTGTGGTAATCTCTGTCCAAGTACTAACCCAGGCCCAACACTTCCTAAATTAGAACCCCTGTGGATATCAAAATCCATGAATGCTCAAGTCCCGTTAAATACAATGGCTTAGTAAAATTGTATCCCTTATGTAAAATGGAAAAAAATATCAAGGATTGCTTTTGGGAATTTCTAATTTTTAAAAAATATTTTCAAGCCATGGATGCTTGAATCAGTGGATAAAGAATCCATGGATATGGAAGGCTGCCTGTATATTCTCAGTATTGTGGTGGCTATTATGTGGTGTATACACAGCAAGATATAGGCCCAAATACCCTAACAGCACTGAATCCCACCTGATTTTGGAAATCCAGCTTGCCTAATAGTTCGATAGGAGACCACCAATGAATATCAGGTACTGAAGGCTATTTCAGAGGAAGGAACTGGCAAAACCACCTCTGACTATTCCTTTCCTAAGTAAACCCTATAAAATTCATGGTTGACAGGTGACTTGAAGGCATGCGCGCACACACCTAGCAAGAAGCATGAAGCCAGATTTATTTTGAAGAGGTCTTCCAGTATATGTTTAATATTATTACAGGGAGCAAGCAGCATACAGTACTTCTTTTTCTTATGCTTATTACTGGACAGATTATATTAAAAGTTAAGCTCTTTTTGAAGTCAATGCAGCTTATAAATGCATAATCATGCCCATTAGGAACATGATTTCATCTGTGCCATTTCAAATGTGAAAAACTGACATGGAACTGTACAGGCCCAATGGAAAGGAGCAAAGGAAAATACTCTTCTGAACAAATTTGGAATAAACTCTTGATACATTTTGGAAGCTTAGGGATGCTTTTGGATTTAAAATGATTAAAATTCATATTTCAAGATCCCCTTTTTAATACTGCTATCCCATTTTTCAGAATTAAATCAAAAACTTTCTTTTGGCAAAGTTAAAAAAAATTAACCCAATCTAAAGTCAAATTCCTCAAAAAATGGGCGGGGGGGGGGGGAGCCATTACTTGAATCTAGTTTTTCTTCCAAAAGAATCTTAAATCTAAAAAATTAGTAATACATAACTTTTTCTAAACTGATTTCAAATAAACCATTTTCAATTTTATTTTTTAATCTTTAACTTAAATTTTAAATATTTGAATTGGATTGCAAATTGAAATGTAGTGTCCAGATAAGACACAATCAAACTTCAGTCTATTTGTGCCACAATGATTTCACTGAGAAAGCTAACCATATGTCTAAATATCTTCCTTTGAAATCAATGAAGTCGTAGATAAGTAGGAATGTGTGTGTTATGAATGAAAGAGTAGAGAGAAAGTTTTAGTTTTTAAGAAAAAATGGGGGAAAGGCAAAGCAATTGACTGACTTACAAAACAAGAATACGACAAGAAGAAAAAATAATGAAAGCAAAGGCTCAGGTTAAAGAATGAGAAGTTAAAGAAGAAAAGAAAGAGAAAGAAGAGGACCAAGAACTAGTGACTCTCATAATGTAAATAAGAAGCTCAAATATGACTTTGCCTTGAGGAAAGAAGAGATTATATTAATCTAAGGAATGTAGTGTGTGTTATGTATTTTTTAAAAAACTAATAAAAATTTGTCAATTAAAAAAAAAGAAATTAATGAAGCTTGAAAATGCTTAATTTTTATAGACGTTATGTGATTTGAGGGGTAGCACTTTTGCCAATCTACTTCTAAATCATCTAGAAGTCTAACAGACACACCCAACACATTTACCTTTGGCCAACATCTATGTTAAGTACTTCTGTTCATGTGAACTCAAAGAAATGTTCTGTTTACAGAAAAGGTGGGCAACAGTGGTGGGACCAGGGGGTTTCTATTTTCTATTACTTCTGAACTGGGTCATGGTATGTTTTGGTAGATAGGATGAAGGATGGGTGGTAAATGTGATTCCTGAAATCCAATTAAACAAAAACAACAAATAGCTTCATTTATATATTGCTTAATTCTGAACTAACAGTGTCTAAGCAGTTTACAACTGTAAGCTAATTGCCCCCAACAATCTGGGTGATCTCAGAAGGATGCAAGCCTGAGTCAAGCTTGAGCCCCTTCGCTGGAATTGAACTCGCAACCTTATGGTTTTGAGTGAGTGGCTGCAGTACAGGCATTTAACTACTGCGCCACCAGACTGGAAGAAGATAAAAGAACTTACTGTAAATTATTATTATTATTATTATTATTATTATTATTATTATTATTATTATTATTAAACTTTATTTTTAAAGCGCTGTAATTATACACAGCGCTGTAATTATACACAGTCTTGTTCCACTGCTTCAGTTGTAACAGGGACATTGACTGTGTTAGAATACTACTATCCTTTATGCATACCTAGCAATGGGAACACCATGCATATGAAAATGCTTTGTAGCTTATGTTTGTTGCTGTGCTTCTCTTCTGTTGAAATGTTTTGTAGTAATTTTAATAAAATATTATTGAAGTGCATTTTATGACATGGTTGAGAAACTACTGGGCTGCATCTATATGACATAATGTTAATACATTTCAATGCATGCACATAGATATGTAGCATCTCAATCCATAATTACCTAAAACAATAGGCTGCATCTAGAGCACGCTTCTTCCGCCGACTGGATTGTTGCGACTCAAGTCTGTAGGAGGGTAATAACATTAGCAGAAGATGTGGGTTCTTCCCACTGTATTTTTTCCTACTGGACTTTAATTTCTCACCACTTGGATATGTGTAGTCATCAATACCTTCAAAAAATACATTTTGGTAATAAATATTGTGTTGCTTGTTTGGAATAAGTTATATAAACCATCTCTTTACAAGAAACCCGAATCCTCATAAAATCAAGGGTGCTGGCATCAGCCAATGTGCTTATGACATGTTGGTATGCACATGTGAAAGTATGAGTCTCCAACTGAGTTAAATGATTATATGATCCCACGTTTAGCTCTGTGGCTCATTTCAGACAATTCTTCAAAACATTTGGAAAATCAGAAACACGAGATGAGCATGTGAAATACTGTACATCTCCTTCTTCATCATACACCAATAACTTCCTCCATTTTAACTCGTTGTAAGCCACTAAGAATTCCATTTGGGAGAAAGGAGGGATATAAGTAAAATAAAATAAATAAATAAATTGGGGCACAAACTGAAGGTTAATGCAAAGCTCCAAAGCATGGTTTCAAATATTGGCTTGAAGTATCTTTGAAACTGTGAATTGAAGATTAACACTAACCATGATTGCTGGATATGAGTATCATGGGAAAGATTTTAAAAAAGCTACATAAATGGAGGAGGGAAGAGGTGCACAAGAGGAGAGAGAAAAGAATATGAGCTGATAGCATGTTTACAGTCCTTTAAGTTGCAGTTCTGAGGTTCATTCAAATTAAACCAATATTTTGGTTTTAGTCTCAGTCTAGGGGGGAAAAAACACCTTGATACCATTCAGGATAAATCAGTGGTAGGAAACTCTTGACTATATCATTCTTTCCACCCATATTAGCAATCAGCCATCTGATCAGTTGTAATACATGCTATAAAAGTTCCTTCTTTCACAGTTCAATATAATATGACCCTGGTATTTATTTAATTTTAAAAGTAAGACTCATTCTTCTGATATACTGTATTCCTTACTTTTTCATATTATACATCTTAACACACCCTAACCCAGATGAAGTTAAGCATGATGTGAAATGCAATCCTAAACATAGTTATTTAAAAGTAGGTCCCATTGGGTTTTTATAAAAAACAACAACTAGGCAGTCTAATGGTGAAATCAATAGTAAGACTCCCATAGATTTTAATGGGATTAACTGTATCAAGAGATTCAGGAAATCACCTCTACAGTGCAGTGAAACTTATTAAAGTGTTATTACTAAAGAAAAATACAAAAATAACTACACACAAGCCATCTTTTCAGATTCCTTTGGACCAAACTATAAGCAAAGGCAGTAAGGTCATATAGGTCAGATCCAGTGGCATGCAGAATGGGGATGGGTGCACAGTTAAAGCACAAAATGGTATGGTCACATAGGGGTCCTTATGACCAAGATCTCTTTCTGGTCCTTACAAATCTCTATCTCATCTTCAGCCTTTTACAACTCCACCGCATATTTACATTAACTATAGAAACACCTCTTATTCATAATAATGTTGTTCTAATGCTTTATTATTACCTGCAAATCTTGCCTCTAGCTCTTCACTTTTATTTGGGATGATAAAATTATTTGAAGGCACAAACGTGCAGCATGGACAATGTAAACTTATCTTAAATCCAAGATTTCTATCTGCAAAACAGAAGAGAAAGGGATGTTGCCTTTAGCTCATAGGAACACATGAAATTATTCAGAATTTTAAATACATATATAGGCCTGTAAAGGATAAGATATTATGGTATAGTCACCTCTGTGATGGAGCCATTCTTGCACTGTGTCAGTTACATCAAAAGATAGCCATTCACCTTCAGCATCTGTCTTAACTACTTTGCTATCAATGTAACGTTGCATTGGTGATGCTGGATCTTTGTTTTTGAGAACCTGCAAGGAAGAGAATATATCTATATGTATATAGTCTGTGTAAATTCAGGGTTTCATTGGGGGGGGGGAGAGCTAATGGGGACACAAAGCAAGAATGGCCATGCTACAGAAAATAACTACAATACCAAGAAATTTATCCACCAATGTATAAGCATACATAGTATGAAACTGAATTTTAAAATTATCCCTGAATATTTTACTGTGTCAACTTTGATACAACAAGTAAATTCTTGAAGGTTTTTGTCCTTCTATAATTCGTGTCAGTATGATTCAAGATAACCAGCTGGTGATTTTGCTACTTATTACACAAAGAAGCAATTCTCTTGGAATTGAGGATTCTATGATTGTAGGAAGCTTTGGACTGTATTTATGTATTATTTTATTTTATATTTCATTTTTATACCACCTTTCTCCCAGAAGGGGACCCAAGCAGCTTACAAGATAAAAACACTTTAAAAACTTTACAACAAAATTTTAAAACAATTAAAATAATCCAGTTAAACCAATATAAAATAACATTAGAAACACACAAAAGTTAAAAGCATGGATAAAACATCCTCATCATAGGAAAGCACCCTGTCATGATTTTAAAAAGCCGGCCTGAATAAAAATGTTTTTGCTTAACTAAAAAAATATTTTTACTTGCTGGTAAAAACAAAGCAGGCAGAGGGGCCAGTCTAGCCTCCCGTGGAAGGGAATTCCAGACGTAAGAGCAGCCACCAAGAAGATGAAACTGTCCAAAGGATGGCTATGTCGATTCCCACCTTGCAAATGAGTATGGCGATGTAAGTTTTCAAGATCATGCTTTCTATCCAACTGCCAGTCAAGCCTAATGAAAAGATACTTTACTCCTGTGAAAAATCCAGTTCAGTGTCAAAACAGACACCACCAACCTCACTAGGCAAATGTGAGTTTCTGTCTATGTTTGGCTAATGGTGGAATATGAAAACCAGAATTTCAAGACAATTTTTACTTTGGGTACAATGGGCTAAAATCCACAAATGTTTGTACCAAATATGCTTGTTAGTCCTTAAGTTTTATTTTTGACATGATCCTCTACCATCAGCCACCTTAGATTTTTAAGGTGCCAGAAGATGCTTTGCTGGTTTAACTGCAACAGACTGATGCTGTTATTCCCCTGGAAATTTTTGGAAAAGAAAAAAATGTGAAGGTATGCTGTACAGACTGTAGTTGCATGTATAGCATTTCCAAATCTCCTGTATATTTATGTATTCAGACTCGTCACATATCTCAGGAGATCACTGCCCGAATTTATGTACAGTGGGTTATCACGCAATAATGTTAAACCCCAATGATTGCGTTCAGATTGCCATTGGATTATACTTCCAATTTCCCTTGTCTGATAAACTCCACTATCCCATATCTTTCCCCACTGTTTTGCAAAACTACTCTGGGGTACAGGAAGGAGACTGACAGTGCAAACAGGAAAGGGGGTGGGTGGGAGAAAGAAAGCATCAATTTTCCCTCTTAAATTTAAAGTTCCAGAAGTCTCTTCTGTTGGGATAGTGAGGGTTGGGTGATCTCATTCAGCACAGGAATTAATAAGGAAGTGAAGGGCATTTTTTAAAAAAGTGTGTTGATGTGGAAATGGGAAGAAAAGCCCAAAGTGACATTCAATGTAGTTGATTGAATTGGCAGTAACTGTCAGTTTAGATAAGCCCTAATTGTGACAAAGATATGCTGCCAGTGGAATGTAGAAGTAGCAACACATTTGGCTGGCAGCATGGGACCAAAATGTTCAAAGCTACTTTCAGGTGTCCCTGAGTGCAGAAGACAGGGTCACAGAGAGTGCACATTCCACACACTGCTCAGGTTGTCTGCACACCAATCTGAAGCCAAGGCAGAACCAACAGCAGATGACTGTCTGCTTGTTTGCTGATTTAGGAATTAATTTGCCCAGCCCTTCCCTGAAAAAAGCTGAAGTCGCTTACACAAGGTATTATATTGACAACAGAGAATTTTGTAAGACCATGAAGACTACGCATTTTTATTTTGCATAAGCTTTTGTGGACTACAGCCCACTTCCTCAATCCTAATAAGCTGCTGTTATTTTAAGTGACAATAATGCAAAATAACAATACAGAAAATATAGTAGCAAGGAACCTAAAACGTAAAGATTTGATCACAGATTTAAATGTTTAATACAGAACAGCAGTAATGTATTCAAGTCTTTTATTTGAAGTCTGGAAACCATGCCCTGTGAAGAAAGACTTAAGGAGCTGGGTTTGTTTAATCTGGAGAAGATCAGGTTAAAAGGTGATATGATACTCCTATTTAAATATTTGAAAAGATATCATGTTGAGCATGGAGTAAGCTTGTTTTTTGCTGTTCCAGAGACTGGGATCTAAAGCAATGGGTGCAAGCTACAGGAAAAGAGATTCCACCTCAAAATTAGGAGGAACTTCCTGGCAGTAAGAGCTGTTCAACAGTAGAAGACACTCACTCAGAGTGTGGTGGAGTCACCTATTTTGGAGGGTTTTTTTTTTTAAACAGAGGCTGGATGGCCATCTGTTTCGGGGGGGGGGGTGTGCGCACTTTGATTGTGCATTCCTGCATGGCAGAATTGGGTTGGACTGGATGGCTCTTGAGATTTCTTCCAATTGTATGATTCTATGATTCTAAGTCTCAAATCTTTCCTCTAAGTTTCAAGTCATGATTCAAGTCTTTTATTCCAATCCTCAAGTCATGCCTCAAGTCCTTGCAACATGCTTTCAAGTCAAGTCTCATGTGATTGCAAGATACTTTCAGATTGCAAGAGTCTCAGGTCAAGTCTCAAGTCTAGAGGTCTACTTTTAACAGAAAAAAAAAGGAGGCAGGGTGCGTTTCTCAGAGGGGAACTGCAAGTTTGTTAAACAATGGGCTGGAAGCAGGGGTTGAGATCAGCTTGGCAGCCTGTCTCCACTGCACATCAGAGGAGCCTTCTAAAGCTTTTAGAAAGCTTTATAAAGATCCTTCTGCCTCAGGTCTATTGCCTAACACATTTGCTTATCCCCTCCAAGAAATACATCCCACACTCTGGGGGCAGATTTCACTTGCTGCTCAAAGTGAATGACGCCAGCAAGTCACTCACTAAAAATATACACAGCACAAGTCAAGTTGAATCAGGGCATCATTTATTGCTGAGTCAAGTCCAAGTTGAGTGACTGAAATGACTTGAGTCCAACCTCAGTACAAATCAATTGACCCAAGTCTACATCACTGCAGAACAGCCATAAAGGAAACATTTTTCTCCATGAAGATTTCACAGAAACAAATGTAAAGCAAATTCCAGCCTACTGACAGGAAGCCCATCCAAGAGACTGGGGGGGGGGGGGGGGTACACTAGAAATGGAGTACAAAACCTAGGCATAGTCTTAGGGAGTGCCTTCTTCTTGGTCTCAGAAAATATACCTCTGATGTTGGTTGGACTTATATAGATGTACTCTTTAAAAGCCCAACTGAATTTCTTCGTTGTCTTAAGCAGTGAGTCTACAATACATTTCCAATTTTTGGTGACCCTAATTTTCTTGGGAAGTTTCTTTAGGAGGTGTTTGCCATTGCCATCATCTGAGGCTGTGATGTGCCCAAGATCACCTAATGGGGTTCCATGGCTGAGTGGAGATTTGAACCTTGGTCTCTAGAATCATAGTCCAATGTTCAAACCACTACACCATGCTGGCTCTCAGTTATTAGACTTAGGGAAGCAAAATCTCAAAGATGGACCTTCAAGTGTTCAGGGTAAGGAGATATACTACAGTGATGGACAGGAGGATGCATCCTTACAATGAGTAATTTTGAAAATATTGGTGTGTGGATATCAACAAGTAATTTTGAAAATATTGGTGTGTGGATATCAACATTACCAAAACAAAAATATTAAAATGAAAAAGAGCAACTGTACCACATACAGCTTTCCACATGGAGATGAACATTTCCTATTTCCAGAGTGTCCAAGCCTGTCTAAGAGCAATGGAGTTCCTGGATATACTAAACCAATCTCCATGGAAAGCTTGTAGATCAAGCAGAGGGCATGCGTCTTTCCCCATTTGGGGGTGAAGTCCCCCACATTTTTGATTCATAAGCTACCTCTGCTAGTCTCTCCTGCACATAAATGAACTACAGTGGTGCCTCGGGTTACGAAATTAATTCGTTCCGCGGCCGCTTTCGTAACCCGAAAAGCCTTCGTAAGCCGAATTGCCATAGGCGCTAATGGGGAAAAGCCGCGTTTCGTGCGAAAAAGCCGAAAAAAGCACCAAAAATTTTCTTCGTATCCCGAAAAAACATTCGTAACCCGGAACAATGATTTCCTATGGGATTTTTTCGTATCCCGAAAATTTCGTAACCTGGGTATTTCGTATCCCGAGGTACCACTGTACCACTGATTTCTTTACAATACCAAGATTCCCTGTTCACCCAGCAAGCATTTATGACTCATCCTTTAGAAGTGTCATTGATACCATCATCCCTTTGTATCCTGTGGAACATGTGTTGTAGTAAATACCCTAACGTTTTGTTTAAAATGTGGTTTGTCTTTGGTTCTTTAACATTAGTGTGTTTTCAAGAGGAGTCTTGCTGCCAGACACTTTGCTAAAATGCCTTCTGTTGTCCCTGTCTGAATGCCACCTGCCAGTGGTCCTGCCCTGCAGAAGCATTAGTACAATCTGGGAATGTATGAAGTTTCCACCTTTTAGGCTTAAAATTGATAATTGTAAGCCGCTATGATAGCCTTTAGGGCTGAAGGGCGGGGTATAAATACCATAATAATAATAACAATAATAATAGCTAAGGGTCTCCCATCTTCACCAGCCTCAAGAGATTAACAACTAGAGGTAAGTCACCTTTCTCTTTCTTTTCTTTCTCATTCTTCATTTTATCCCTTTCTTTCTCAACATTTCTGGAATAGCCTTCAAATCCTTTTCTTGAAAAGTAATTTGTATTGTTGACACTTTTGTTATATTCCTCCTAATACTCCATTCTCTGGATTGTGTCCTGGGCTCTTGCTTTTGTTTTCAAAGTTAAACTACATTCTTCATGACCTGTGCTGCTTTATTTGTCATGGGCATTATGTCAGGGATATATACACCTGTGAAGAGATCCATGCATTCAATCCTGGAAGCCAGATTGAGAGTAGCTGGGTAGAAATTAAGGCCCCATTCCCACTGGCTCATTTGCCCTGGATGGAACTGGGCAGATCCAGGTCCCCCCTTCCCGAATCTCTCCGGAAACAAGTGCCCACTATAATTTACCTTAATTGGGGTAATTTAACCCTGAATGCCATTGCAGCTCTTTGCGGAGAGTTCACATTTGCAGGTACTGGTTTAAAAGAAGGCTCCTTTGCTGTCAATCAAATTCAGTTCCGCTTTCGTCAAAGGTGACATTTCCTACAACAATTGGGCAACCAGATGGGTGCTTCCCCCCTCCTTTTTAAAAAAAAAACTGGTGGCAGTGTGCGCATATTTTGTCAAATTTAAAAACCTTCAGGTGTGTGTGTGTGTGTGTGTGTGTGTTGTGTGTATTTGGGTCACTACAGATTATGAATCTTCCTCTGTCTCCATTTTCAACCCCAAAATGTAATCTAATACCATCTCTGTATCCTCCCTCCTTGCGACCCCATTCACATACAATTATTAATTAATTAATTAATTAATTCCTCACCTCGGAATGCCATCTTGCATCCTTTGCTTTCCCTCAGCCACCCCAGAATTCCTTACAGACACATACAGTAGCAAAAGCATCCTGTATCAATTTGCCAAATTGAAAGAGAAACATTTGTAACATTCACATTGTAACATTTGCATATAAAAATAATTTAGAAAAAAAGCCTCTTGCAAAGTGAGGTGCCGTGCTGGGAGCAAGCTCATGAAAGGGAAATGTAGCGCAAGCACACACATTCTATCTATATATGTATCTACCTGTAGAAAAAGTATTTGCATAGTCTGTCAAAATAAAAATACAAAAAAGGCATGTTCCGTTCCCTGCCCTCCCTCTGACCTAATTCCTTCCCCTGAACTTGACCCTTTGCCCTGCTCCTTCTTCCTCCTTCTTCATGAGTCTCCCCTTCATGGCCTCCTTCTTTCCCCTGGCTTCTTCTTCTTCCTCCTCCTCCTTCCGATTCTGCCCTCCATGGCCCCCTTCTTTCCCCCGGCTCCCTCCTCCTCCTCCTCCTCCTCCTTCACCCCAATGAAGGGGAAGCATGTTCTGCCCTCTGCCCTCCCTCTGACCTAAATCCCTCCCCTGAACTTGACCCGATTATGATCGGGGACAAGTTCATATTGGCCGGACCCAGTTTTTCTCAAAAGATACAGCATAAACCCCACTTTCAAAAGACCTGCGCCAAGGGGCATTGGCCCCTGAATGTGTGTGAAAGCCTAGTTTTCACTTGTGGAAGGATCGGGGCCAATATGAACTTCCCGTGGTTAATCCAGGTCTGATCCAGGGTAAAAGGTAGTCTGAATGGCCCCTAAGAGGAAAAGAAACAAAAATGATGTCATTGTGGGGTGTACTACAGATCTCCAAGCCACATTGAGGATTTGGGTGATGCCTTCTTGGAACAGATGACCAGTGACCACACATTCAGAAAGGAGGGATGTGTAGTAGTAATGAGGGAGATTCAACTATCCTGACATCTGTTGGAAAACAAACTCTGCCAAAAATTTAAGGCCCAAAAAATTCCTCAACTGTCTTGCAAACAGTTTCATTTTGTAGAAGGTGTGAGTGTTGGACTATAACTCTGGAGATCAGGTTTCAAATCCTGGATCAGGCATGGAAACCCAGTGGGCTGACTTTGGGCAAGCAATACTCTTTTAGCTTCAGAGGATGGCAATGGCAAAGATCCTCTGATGAAACTTGCCAAGAAAAACTCATGATATGCCTTAGGGATGCCATGAGTAGGAAACTCCTTGAAGGTACACAATAACAACAAAAACAAACTGCCAAAATTCCTACTCAACATTGAATTGGGGTATTTTTCTAATTGCAGGAATTCTGAGGTCCAAAAAACTGCATGATTTGGGCTGAGGTCCAAAGCATCGGATGACCAACATTTGGGGACAACTGCTCTGGGTCAGTCTCCTGAACCATAGCACTACAACTCTCTAGTGGAGAAATCTAAGTACTTATCAAACTGCTAATCCCAGAATTCCATAGGATGGAGCCATGTTAAAATAGTGCCAAACTGCTGTAACTGTGTAGCGCACATCGCGTAATACTCTCTCTGTGTATTGTCTACATACATTTGGTTGCGTACATATGTCATGCTGCTTCTGTGAAGACAAATAACCTGTATCAATCTGTACATTTTTGGAACTTTTCAAAACAACTTTTCTTCCCAAGCAGTGCACAGTGATAATCTCATATGACCTGAGTGCACAAATATAAGATGGGTGACACTTGACTTGAAAACAGTGTATGTGAAAAGGATCTAGGGATCTTGGTAGATCTCAAACTAAACAAAAGTGTGATGCATCAGCCAAAAAAAGTAATGGGATTCTGGGCTGCATCAACAGGAATGTAGTGTCCTGCTTGTGTAAAATATTAGTGCCATTCTATTTTTATTTGGACAGACATCACCTGGAATATTTTTTCCTGTTCTGGATGCCACAATTAAAGGAGGACATTGACAAGCTGGAACATGTCCAGAGAAGGGTGACCAAGGCAATCAGAGGGTCTGGAAGTCAAGCCTTATGAGGAACTACTTAAGGAGCTAGGTTTGTTTAGTCTGGAGAGGACTAAAAGATGACATGATAGTCATCTTTAAATATATGAAAAGATGTCAGGTCGAAGATGGAACAAGCTTGTTTTCTGCTGTTCCAGCTACTAGAATATGAACCAATGGATTCAAATTATAAGGAAAAAAATTCAGACTCTTCAGTGGGTCCCAAATGCTGTGGCCAGGTCATTGAGTGAGACTGTGCACAGGAAGCATATTAATCCTCTTTCTGAAACAGCCCCATTGACTGCCAGTCTGTTTCCAGTCAGAATTCAAAGTTCTGGTTATGACCTTTGAAGCCCTATACAGCTTAGGTCTAGAATATCTGAAAGCCTGTATCTCCCTAAATGATTCTGCCTAAATAAGAACATCTGGGTTGAGGGCTTTCTTTCAGTCCCATCACTCAGGACACAGAAGAGAGCTTTCTCCGAGGATATTCCCAAGTAGTGGAAGATTTGGTTGGCCCCCTTCCGGATGCCTTTCCACTGGGAGGCAAAGACCTTTTTATTTAGGCAGGACTTCAGTTTTAACTCATTGTAGCTGATGGAGCCTTTCATGGGGGCTGTTGTGTCTGTATTTGATTATGTTTTAAATATATGTTTTTTAAAAACTGTTTTTAACTTGTGTTTTGAAAAAGGAATTGCAGTTTAATTGTCTTTTAACTTTTGATTAATTGTTTTTAGTTGTAATTTGTTTTAAGTGGCTGTAAGATGCCCCGAATCCCAGGCAAGGAGAAAGGCAGGATATAAATTAAATAAACAAATAAATACTTGGAGGAAAGGCAGAACAAAAATGCCGTAAACACATAGCCTCTCCCCACCTGGCAATGCCTGAATAATGAGGTCTGATATCAACATATGTGTTTCTTTCTTTCTTTTCCCCCTGGACAGTTATTTATGTTGACAGTTATATGCTGAAAAGCTCTCCAGCATATTTTGCATGAGTGTCTTGAAACAGAAGGTCAAGCTGGCTTTGTTCTCTTCCTGGTGACTAGACCTACCTACCAAACATTCCAGGTCATGTTTTCTTCCTGTTCACATGTAATGCTTTGTGCAATAGCACAGGGAAATGGTCCTGCACCCATGGAAGTCAATAGGGGTCTTTCCTTTGGCTTCAACAAGCTTTGAATCTGGCAGTAATTGAGAGCAGAATGTGGTCCTTATAAACTATTGTACGAGGTGCAGCCTTCTTGCCAAAATACAAAAGGTACATTGGACTTGCCAAATGTGTTAAAGCCTATAGTTCTGTGATCCGCTTACTGAGAAATTGCCAAGCACGTTCATCATGCAACACTGCAAATAAAGAGTACATACTGCACGCACAGGCCAAACCCAATTAGGACATGGGCGAATGTAAGGCAGCTATGCTGGATGCTTTTAGTTCACACAGTCACAATAGACTCTTAACAGCTGCTTCCATTTCCTGTTGTCATGTTTAACGTTGGCAAAATCTGTCATGCTTTTAAAATTGGAAGTTTCTAGCCCTCAAAATTATAAGCCCCTTTAAATGTGTGCCCAGGGACCTGGATCCTTTTGTCAGTCCCAACTAATGAAGACTCACTGAATTTGTCAGTCCCAACTAATGAAGACTAACTGGAATTTCAGTACATGTTTCTCTCATATCTTCCAACATTTCAGAGTTACAAACTGAGACAGATGTGGCTAAGCAACATCAGAGTGTGGGCAAGATGGTAAAAGTTATTATTAAAGAAGATCTCAGAAGCTGGGAGAGGCTGTAGCTCTTTGCTTTTGCCTGAGTCTTTTGGGAATGGCAAGGTGCTACCCCCTTCTCTCCTCTCCCCCTTCCTCAGTTAATAATGTTCAAAGTACTTTTGCACTTTGAACTCGGTTTGCAGCAACTGAAGTAAGCCCAGGAAAAGGGGAGAAGGGGAATTATCATCCTGTGCCCCACCTTTATTTCACTGCCAGTTTTTCATATTGGCTGTTGTATACATCACATTTTAGTGTCTCTTATCTCAAAGGGTTTCTGGCCCATGGCACAATTATACTACTATAAGTCTGTCTTCTCTTCTCAGGCCAAGTATTCTCATTAAACAGCCACCTATGCCAAAAAGTATCCAGTTTCCACTGCTAGCTACAAGGTTATAATTTTGATTGATTGATTGATTGATTGATTGATTGGCAAAGGGTAACTCTGGATATTGCCTATTGGTGTGTGCATTAGTTGTTATGTGCCTTTAAACTGACTCTTATTTATGGCAATCCTTTCCTAGGCTTTTCTTTGCAAGATGTATTCAGATTCATTGTTACCTCTTAGGCTGAAAAAGTGTGACTTGCCCAAGGTTTTCATGAAAAGAAATGAAGAGAGAAGGGATATTCCTCAAGTGTAGAAAGGGGTATAGGAGGTGGTTCTCCAGCAGCAAGAGTAACAATAGCAAGACTATATTCTCCGGTACTTTCTGCTCTAATTTGGCTCTAACTTGGTAAATCTAGATTAGACTCAGAGGAAGGAGGTGCCAAACTGGAGGAAGGGCTACTATGAAGGCACTAGACAAGATCTTCAAGGATAAAGATATATTGTTGAATACCAAAGTCAGAATTGTCCCTACCATCATATTCCCCATGTATATGTATACAGTTGAGAAGGTTGGACAGTGAAGAAAGCTGATAAGAAGATAATCAACCATTTTCTGTCTAGCTCATAAATCTGATGTTTATTAGCTCATCCACAATTCTAGCTTGCTTTTCTCTAAAGTTTTTTTTTAAAGCTGTGGTCTTCCAGCAATTTTATATGTCAACTCCCAGAAGTCTGAGCAAGCTGGTTAGGGATTATGGAAATTGACATTCAACACCCTAGGGGGGCCAAAAGTTGAAAAGCAGTGCTCTAAATCTCATATATTTCCTTCTTTCCCACAGAAAATGTGGATAAAATGAAAGCAAGCTCACATGCCAGCCTACTGATGGCAAACAGGTGACACCACACAAAAGACTTCCAGTAGACACTCAGCTAATCTCATAGTGGCATTTTAACCAATAGTTCATGATGAATTAACCAATAAACCCAACCAGCCTGACTACATCCTAGATAAGTATCAATAATCAAGATCACACGTATACTGTATGGGTCTCAATCTCTCTCTCTCTCTGGCAGAGGTAGGTGCAGATATTCTTAGGAAAACCTGGGTGTTTTTCATTCCAGAGAGAAAAAAGACTAAAATGATTGCTCTTTAAAAATGAGATATTTGGGGTGGTATTAAAAATTAAAAGGCCTAAAGTTCTATTGTTCTGAGAAATATGTTTCAATTAATCTTCAGGGAAAAGCTTTAATTTACAGGTATGTTTAAGTCTGTTTGAGAGCCAATGTGGTTTGAACACTGGACTACAACTCTGGATACCAGGGTTCAAATTTCTGCTTGGCTATGGAAACCCACTGACTGATCTTGGATGAGTTACACACTCTCAGCTCCAGAAAACCCAGTGATAGGAATCAGAAATGACTTGAAGGCACACAACAACAAGCCTGATTCCATATCTTTCACATGAGCCCATAGATACCCTTGAGATGTTGAGAATAGGAGAGTCGATACCACAAATTTAGGAGAGCAAAATCTAGTGCAAGTGGCACTTGGGACTGTACTAGTTCAGACCCCAGGTCCTGGAATGCCATATTTGAATGCTTCCCCAACATGGATATCTAAGAACAAGTTTAAAAAACAACACCCAGTAACCTAGTCAAATAAGGTCTTTGCCAGCGGCAGACTCTATTAAAGGGAGTTTGAATCATGTCTCCCAGGCAGGAAATTGCACAATGTAGATATGGTCACAGAGTAGGTCCTTTTTCTTCTCCCCATTGACTATAACCTCACCATCACTCACTGGAGCACAAAGAAAGGCATCTCCATCATAGAGCAGAAAGCGGCGGGGGGGGGGGGGGTATGTGTTAAAATTGCAGTGAGATCTACCACCTCCAACCTGAACAGGAATAATCCATTCAACAATCTCACACTTCCCCTGCCTGTGTAGTCCTGTGTGAGTGCTACACCTAAAGCAACCTAGTAGTTCAAACACCTATACACATCGTGAAACATCCAAGAGGATGTTTCAAAATGACAGCATTACTGGGCTTTCAAATGTTCTGCAAGTATTTTCCTAAACAAACTCTTTTGTTTTATTCCTGAGAGTTTAGGGGTTTCAGTGTGCTCTGACGATAAAACAATAAATGCTTTTGGGATTGAACAAGCAATGCAGATCCACATTAGTGTAAGAAAGAACAGAAAATGCCTTAAGTCTTTTTCCTTCTTGATTCCTTCTCTGTAATATAATGTCCCCCTTGAGGTCCACAGTGCTGCTGGAAGCACACTGCAGCACAATGTTTTTTCCTCCTTTCCCACATCATATGGTGCATTCCTTCCCTTCCAGCAGCCTATCAGGTACCTAAGCATGCTAAAGCCTCAGATAACTTTAGTAATAAAACCCAGAATTTCAGCTCCATTCTTCATGATGCTTTATGATGTGTTACCAAAACATGGCACTGTTTCCATAGGAAGTCATTTGAACACGGTATTGTTTGATAGTCTGTAGCTAATAAACTACCATAAAACAGTATCACCACAACCACCCCAAACAAGGATAGGGTTTTTGCCCTACTCCACTATTTTGCTTGTTCTATTTTGCCAGAATGCCTATGTTCCTCATCAGAATGCCTACTCATAAAACAAAAAATGGGGGCAGAGGCTTATTTCTAAATACAGAAGCACCTTAATAAAATAAAGATGTGATGAAGTCTACAAAAGTGCCGCCAAGGAGAAGGGTTCAAAGACATTCCCACAACATCCAAACTTTTATCCGATCAACTCCAATAAATCTTGCATTTGGCATCAATTTTTAAAAACATAGTGAGTGATACTGGTGGATATTTAAGCTTGTTTGTTTAATCACTTTATTTCCCTCCCTACTTTCAAACTATTTTGTCCATCAAATATTCCCTAAATTGTTGACCTTTTATTAAGAGTACGTGATGAGGATGGTTTCTTATGCTGTTACTCTTTAATAGAAGATGGAGAAGATATTACAAAGAAATACAAAAAGCCTCATTTGTGATTTTCAGTATTTACAGGTTCAGTTGCTATTATAGAGATAAGAAGATTTCTAGAATCCTATCCAGTGGAGAAAATCAGAACTGTCTAGCAGGGAATCCTCAGTATCTCATCAAACTACAGGGAGGCGTTCACACCACAAAGTTAGAGTACTATGAGTGTACTTTAACTGCCATGCTTCCATCCATAGAATTCTGGGATCTGCCCTTTTTTTTTGGGGGGGGAGTATTGAGAATTCTTAGTCTGAGAGCTCTGGTGCCTCAACAAACTACAAAATTCCACAGAATGCAGCCACAGCTGTGCTATGGTATACTACAAAAGCTTTTCTCAATATAGCTTGCTACATCCTAGCAGGAGTCTTCCCCAGGCCTACCTGGAAACGTCTGTTGAGCAATAAAGCATATGCTCTTTCATCTTCAACCCAAGCTATTAAAACCTACCAAACCTCACAGATGACCCATGATGTCTCAATTCCTGAGGGAGAAAATACAAATAATGTCTCCCCTAGTGGTAATAACAACACATATAATGGATGAAGTGCAGGGATGGAATTAGGAAACCCAGATTCTGATCCCCACTAAACCATGAAATTCCTTGGGTGACTCTAGGCCACCACATCTCTCTTAGATGGATCTGTCTCACAAGATTGTTGTGAGCATAAAGTAGAAGAGGAAAGCATATACACTGCCTTGAACTCACTGGAGGAAAGGTGGGATGTAAAGTGTAATGAAAAAAAAAAATAAAACCTCCAAATCTGAAGTGCAATGGGGAGAGCCTCTCCATACCTAATGCTAAGAACAGTGCTAGCAAAATTTATAACTAAAGAACCATTGTATGTGGTGGGTAAATGCTTGTATTAAAACCATTTATTTGAAGATACAGAGCATACAAGACTAAGTTTAAATTTCACTCTCATTCATCTCAACTGGCTAACTTTAAAGAAACTCCCAAGTGAATAAACACAAATTATTAAAAAACAATAACCTAATTTAAGCTGAAAATACCAAGTCTGTGCCATTGGTTTTAGTGGGAGTAACTGGCCTTAAATCTGAGTATTTTAATTTAACTGGATTGTATATGAAGCTACAAGTGAGTTAATGCTAAGCACAAGAATTAGTTAGTGCTGACAGAAACAAAATAAAGCAAACTCTTGGCTTTAAAACCATGAAACATACATCAGCATCAGTCAAAGAAAGACAAATATTGAGGGTCAGATAGGGTCACCGAGGATGAAACAAAGACTTTATTTTACATTCATCCATGATTTTTTTTTTTAAAAAACTTTAAGGCTGCAATCCTGAGCAGACTTACTTAGGAGCAAACTCAATTGAATTTAATTGGACTGACTTTATATAAATGTACTGTATATAGGAGAGGGCTGTACAGTAAATACTATACTCTTAGTGTGTGCTTACATGGGGGCATGTGCCAACAGAAATCAGTAGAACATACTTCCAAGTACACATGTATGGATTCAGAATTCATGAATAAAATAAGAACAAGCTAATTTGAGTGACACACTGTGTTGATACCTTGGTGGTATCATCATAACACATACTTTGGAGTTTGTTTTATAGTCAGCCTGGCTACCTCTGCATCTGACGGCGACTCTGTTGATGCCCTGACCAACATCTGGGACACGGATCTCTCCAGGGCTATACACAGTATCGCTCCCAAGCGTCCTCTCAGGCCTGCTTCCAAAAAGAAGCCCTGGTATACGGAAGACCTTCGGGCAAGGAAGTGGGTACTGCGACAGCTAGAGCATGCCTGGCGAAAACACCAGCGCTTACCCCGACAAGGCTTTCCTAGACCTTCTTTTGAAGGACTACGGAGAGGCGATCGATGCAGCAAAGAACTCGTTCTTTGCTGCACGTATCGCATCCACGGAGTCGCGTCCAGCAGAGTTGTTCAGGGTGGTCAGGGAGCTAACTCAGCTCCCTCCTGCCCCGAACCAGATCGTTGAACCTACTAAGGCCTGCTGTGACCAATTTAACAACTTCTTCGTGGATAAAACCTCTCGGATAAGCAAAGGTCTTGAAGCCAGTATTAGAGCAGAACCAAGAGTAGAGGCATCCAGAGCTTCCGTGGACTCCATTGTACTGGATCAGTTTGTGTCTGTCAGTACCGAGGATGTGGACAAGATCCTTGGAAGTGTTAGGAAGACAACTTGCTCTCTCGATCCCTGTCCCTCATGGCTAGCAGCACAGGGGGGACCGGCAGTAACTTCACTGTTACGCCGGATTATCAATACATCCTTGAGGGAAGGGCAATTTCCAACTAATTTTAAATTGGCCATAGTAAAACCGCTGCTTAAAAAGCCCTCCCTCGACCCCCTGATGCATAATAATTACCGGCCAGTTTCGCTACTGCCATTTTTGGGGAAGGTGATCGAGAGGGCGGTTGCAATCCAGCTTCAATCGATCTTGGATGAAACGGATTATCTGGACCCATTTCAAACCGGCTTTCGGGCGGGCTACGGGGTTGAGACTGCCATGGTCGCCTTGGTCGATGATCTCCGTCTGGGCATTGACAAGGGAAGCGTGTCCCTGCTGGTGCTCTTGGACATCTCAGCGGCTTTCGATACCATTGACCATGGTATCCTTCTGGAGCGCCTAGCGGAGGTGGGAATCGGGGGCACTGCGCTCCAGTGGTTCCGATCCTACCTCTCTGGGAGGTTCCAGATGGTGAAGCTGGGAGATGTGTGCTCCGATAAGAGGGCCCTTATATCTGGGGTCCCTCAAGGAGCCATTCTGTCTCCCATGCTTTTTAACATTTACATGAAACCGCTGGGAGAGATCATCCGGAGACATAGGGCGCGGGGTTATCAGTACGCTGATGACACCCAAATAGTCTTCTCTATGTCTGCGACTGATGCAGTGACCGGGGATGGTATCTCTCCTCTCGTGGCCTGTCTGGAGTCGGTAATGGGCTGGATGAGGGAAAACAGACTCAGCCTGAATCCAGAGAAAACGGAAGTACTCGTGATAGGTTCCCCCGGTCCAGGGATGGCTGTGGCTCCACCTGTCCTGAACGGGATCATGCTTCCCGTGAAGGACTCGGTACGCAGTCTGGGGGTGCTCCTTGACTCGTCGCTCCACCTTACATCTCAGGTGGATGTGACAGTCAGGAGCACCTGTTATCAGCTTCGGCTGATACGCCAGCTGCGTCCCTACCTGGCCCGGAGGGACCTTGAAACGGTGGTACATGCTCTGGTAACCTCTAGACTGAATTTCTGCAACGCGCTCTACATGGGGCAACCCTTGTATCATACTCAGAAGCTGCAATTAGTGCAGAATATGGCAGCCCGGCTGGTCACTGGTACATCCAGGGCCAGTCATATAACACCAGTGCTTAAAGATCTTCACTGGCTGCCTATTCGCTTCCGGGCGCAGTACAAGGTGTTGGTTATTACCTATAAAGCCCTAAATGGCTTGGGCCCAGGGTATCTGGAGGACCGCCTCTCTCCATATAATCCGCCCCGCTGGGCAGCATCTGGGCAGCAACTTCTAAGAGTTCCAAAGGCTAGATTAGCTTCCACCTCTAGGAGGGCCTTCACCATCTCGGCCCCCAACCTCTGGAACTCGCTGCCCCTTGAGCTCTGCTTAGCCACCTCCCTAGCCCAATTTAAGAAAGGGCTGAAAACCTACTTCTTCGAGCAGGCCTACCCCTGACTATTTCGCCCCAGAATGCTCTCCCCTCCCCCCGCCCTGTCCGTCAGCATTGTCAAGCTGGCACGAATTTTATTGTTTTTATTGTACTGTACTGTTTTTAAATTATATTTGTATTATTATATTGTTGTATGCCTTTTGTTGTACACCACCCTGATTCTAAGAAGGGTGGTATATAAATAAATTTTATTATTATTATTATTATTATCTATAAGAGCCCTGGTGGTGCAGTGCTTAAATGCCTGTACTGCAGCCACTCAATTAAAACCATAAGGTTACAAGCTCAATACCAGCAAAAGGGCTCAAGTTCGACTCAGGCTTGCATTATTTTGAGGTCGCTAAAATGAGTACCCAGATTGTTGGGGGCAATTAGCTTACAATTGTAAACTGCTTAGGGAGTGCTTATCTGCACTGATTAGCGGTATAGAAATGTACTTGCTATTGCTATTGCTATCTATTTTGAGTAAGTGAATGACATAATAAAGTAAGTTATAAGATAAGTTTTACATAAATAAATGAAGTAATAAAACTGTTATGCTGTGCTATCAAGATACCAGCAGGAGTAGACAACAGGAAAAGAGACATATCTAAATTAGAAAATCCAGCTACTGTTGCAATACATTAATCATTGTTTTCCTAGTCCTGCCAAAGAGACTAGGGTGCTAGCAAGCTTTATTATCCACAGTAGCATGAAGAATTATGATGCTGAGCCAAGGTGGCACAATCTTCCTATAAGATGCCCATCAGTATTTAACAGTAGCATAAAAGTACAGTACTGTAGTTATCATGTTATGTGTGCCACTGCAACTTAAATGTGCCATTGGCATTAGATTCCCAAGATAGCACCATTTCCTGGACAAGATGTCTGCTTAGTCATAAGCATCGAAATAAAAGTATTCCTTAAAAAAATAATCTATACACACAACTATTTAGTTTCACCCCAACTATTATCACTTCTTTATACAAAAATAGATTTCACCATGTTGATTCCTAAGAACAAAACAAAATCCAAAATCCAAAAGGTAGCCTATGCCTTTATCAGGGCCATCTATAATTCCACAGTAGTGTTCAAGCATTCATATTCTTTAGAACTTTTCACAGAGCTAGGCAGTATATAAATGAGGGGGGGAGGGAGGAGAAGAGAATCCAAAAATATGGTTTGACATTTAACTCATGAGGTCCACAATTAAACTAAGTCCGAAGGTTGAAGAATGCAAGCTTGATGAGTCACACAATAGTTAAAAATGACTTCTAAGTCAGAAAAGGAGGTTCTGAAGAACGTGAAAGTCTGAACACTGTTATGAAATCAAAGTTGGTTCTAATAAAGGTATTGCCCATCTGTGGATCTGGAATTTTAACTCTAGGCTGAAGCCAAATTAAGATGGAACTTCTCTTTGTAATATTTCTTCACTCTTCTATTACTTCCTTCACCCCCTTCTCATATGCTAAGGATGTATGTGGTAGTCATTTTATCTGTGATTCTGTGAATATTTGTTCCATGTAGCTACTGCTAGGCCCTTCCCCCTGGGAAATATTCAGCCTTGGCATTCACTGTAAACCACTGCTTTGCAAGCTATCTCATATGGCAGGCTGGATTTTCCTCCAATGCGCCAGAAGTAATCACCATATTTCTACCATATTACCATATACTTGCATAGATCCTGGAAAGTCACTGCATACTGGCAGCTGACAGTTCACAGACCAGCAGTGTTGGTAAACCATCCCATCTACGATTTATAGCAGAGGCAAAAGGAACGTTGGGTACTTACCACCGTGACATGTTCATTCCTGCAGAGAAGGGTCCTGGCATCCTGTAATCTGGGTTTAGCCTCCTATTTGCTCCTGTAGGCAGGGACAATAACAAAAGACCGGCCCCTAGATAGGGAGGAGCAGCCCCCATGAGCCTCAGTCAATAAAAGCCAAGCGACTCAGTAGGTAATCAAGGAACTGAACTTCAGTACCTCAGCTAAGGGTTAACTAGAACACCTTAGAAAAACAGCCAAGAACAAACAAGAACTCAGAAAAACCAATCCAGCAACAAGAAGAAGAACAGGCAGGTCCACCAACAGGCAGCAGGGTCGGAGGCCGCAGGCAGCACCCGGGTGGGTAGGATGCCAGGACCCTTCTCTGCAGGAAATGAACGTGTCACGGTAAGTACCCAACGTTCCTTTTCCCAGCAGAGAGGGTCCTGTCCTCCTGTAATCTGGGATTTACAAAGCCTCTCGAACTGGGAGGGGGTGGTGCTAGGAGACTGTGGCCCCCGACACAATCTGTTGGAGGAACCTCCTTTCAAATGACGTCTCTGTGGACTGAGACACGTCCAGTTTGTAATGTCTTATGAAGGTCGAAGGCGACTTCCATGTGGCCACCCTGCAAATATCTGACAGGGAGGTGTTAGTGGTCAAGGCCGCAGAGGTAGATGCACTCCTGGGTTGAGTGCAACATCAACCCTCGGGTGGAGTGAGATCAGAGTTCAGTAGCTCTTTTGAATACAAGACCTGATCACCTACTCAGAGTCGAGACTGGTACCTTGCACCCCAAAGAGCCCAGGCGAAAGGAATGAACATCTCAGATAACCTAAGTTGAAGTCCTCTTGATGTAATTTTGAGGGTTCTGCACATCCAATGTGTGCCAGATCTTTTCCAGCTCCTTTAGGATCGGGGCAGAATGAAGGCAGGAGAAGTGCAGAGCCCTGGCACACCACCATGTGTTTCCCAGTCTGCAAAAGGATCCCACACCTTGGGGTCCTGGGTGCCATTGGGGCCAGGAAATGGGAAGGAAGGGGGAGACCAAGGGTTTATGCCCCCATCTGCCCGCCTGGCAGAGTCCCAACCATTATGCTAGGCATAGTGCCTGCAATGGCCCTGGCAGAGCCTCATGGGAATGCCTGCCCCGAGAGAGGGCATTAGATCTGGCAAAGGCTATTTGGTGGCTGGAGAGGGCCCTTGGTACTCACCCTTCTCCTGTGTCTTCTGGCTGGCTTGCCTCTCTGACCTTGGCTCCTGTTTCAGGCTGTGTGCAGAGGTGTGAGCAGAGAAATCTCTGCCATGGCTTTTGGCTGGCCTGTCCTCTGAACTCGGCCGCAATGGCTGAGTAGACGCTGAGAAGGGAAGTTTCCATAACTTCGGCCAGTTTCCTCACTGATCCCTGGCCTTAAAAGGCTGGCAGAGGTGATGCAGATAAATCCTTGCCATGCTTTTGGCTGGTGTCCCTGAACTCAGGCCCCAATGGGCTGAGCAGAGATGCAGAAGGAAGTTTCCATGACTTCTGGCCAGTTTCCTCACTGATTCCCTGGCCTTAGCAGGCTGGGAGAGGTATGTGGGAGAGTAAGGAGGGGATACCCCTCATCATCTGTTCCCACAGCTCCATGTGCTGCAATGGTTGCAGAAATCTCCTGTGCTCCCACCACGATAGGGGGCAGCTCTGGAGGAGGGGGGAAAGTCATTGGCAAAGCCAAGACCTTCTCCAATCCTGGGAGCCCTTGCCATATTAAGTCCTTCTTCATGCTCCCAGGCAGCAAGAGAAGAAGAGAAGAAAAGACTGAAGTGGCAGTAGGAAGAAGCTGCAGAGCAACAGCAAAACACATCCCAAATGGGTCTCTCTCTGAAGACAGCTCCTTCTGTTGAGCGGCAGACCCTGAGCTAGGAGCCTGGCTAAGGATGACCCTAGCCAGGCTTTTGGGTCCCTGCCATAGCCACCCCAAGGGAAGGGGGGAAGGCAGAAGTAGAGGAGAAGAAAGGCCAAGAGCAACTCTCAAAACCGCTTTTGAGAAAGGAAAAACCTTGCTGGCTCGAAGAGACACATCCTGCTAGGAGCATAGGCAGAGGAACAAGACTGGCTCAGGGGGCTAGCTCCTCCCTATATAGGGGCCCGTCTTTGTTATTGTCCCTGCCTACAGGAGCAAATAGGAGGAGCTAAACCCAATTACAGGAGGACGGACCCTCTCTGCTGGGAAGGTGGAGGTCCTCATCTATTCAATAGCTACAAAGCGCCAACATCATCATCATGCCTGCAGCATACAATGAAGACAAACACAACCCAGTCTGAGTTCTATACCTGGCAACTATCAACGGGTTGTGTTTGCTCAGGTCGTTACGCCTCTTAAGATATTTTAAAAGTAATTCTCACATCCACTGTTAGAATGTATGGCTTAGAGTCATTTCTTTTTCTTAGAAAATTAAGGACCAATGGTCTTAAGAGCTCTCACTATAACTTCAACCACTTTGAATCCAATTAATAGACGAATCTCTAGCTATAACATCCTGGGAATAACTATTTCTTAGTTTCCACATTTTTAACAAAAAAATTTGATGCCTACACAGAGCTCAGTTCCATGGTTCTTGGGGTGGGGGGGGGAATGCCCACCGTTTGAAATGTACCGCATGCATATGGCATTAGGCTTCAGTCTAAAGATTACCTATTTTTTAGCCTTTTAGCAAATCCACTGAGTCAATTTGACTTAATTTGAGTCCACCCTTGAAGAGGATGTGTTACTCTAGCATGTATGATATAATTCCTACTTAATATGAAAAGAATAGGAGCATGTGAAGCTATTAAAAACTGTTCAATAGACATGGGCCGTGTCTGCACTGATGTCAAAACCAGTTATCACTGGGGCTTCCAGATTGCAGGGAGGGAACTGTCCAACACACTGTACCCTAATGGCCAATACTGGCAGTACTGTGCACCAGTCCTCTGAGTCCGTGATCCCCCCCATCATGGCCACAAGCCCAGGGGTTCTCTGGAGCTTCTGGCCTGATTCAAAGCAAACAATTTTACTCTTTTTCCTCTGGAGAATAAACCTGGATTGTGATGAATGGATCCATGTTCCTGGTCCCATGCGTTCATGAACACGGTCACTGGGGGAATGGAGCAACGAACATTTCTTTTCCTCTGTGCAGCTATTCCCCCCCCCCCCCCAGCTTTGTTTCTCTTCATTGAGTCTCACTGTATCGACTCTTTTTCCTTAGCTCCGGGTTGCTGTCATCTATCGCCCTCCTGGTTCTGCTACCCAATTCCTATCTGACTTTGATCTTGGCTGACGTTTTTTCTATCTGTCAGTCCCTTCTCTAATCCTAGGTGACTTTATATCCACCTTGACAATCCCAACAATCTTCTTCATCTCGCCTTAGATCCCGGTTTGCTTCTTTTTGGCCTTCAGCTCATTCTAACTCCTAACCCATTCCTCTGGTCACTGTCTCGACTAATTCTTGCTGCTAAGTGTGTCATTTCCGACTACCTGGCATCTGATTTTCCATTGTCTGACCATCATTTAATTCTTTTCTCTTACTTATATCCACCTCGCTGTCCTTACTGTCCAGCGCCATTTCCGCGACCTTCAGTCTGTTAAACTTGACCATCCAGCAGACGTTGAATTCCTTCTTTCTTCTCGTGAGCTGTGGGACTCGAGGGACAGCAAGTAGTATTAATTCCACTCTTCTCTTCAATTTGAACAGCTTTGCTCCGTAATCTGTCCGTGTGTCTTCCCCATGACTAGGCCTCAGCCTGGCTCACTCCCACTATCAGGTAACCTCCGGTCTGCTCTCGAGAGCTCGGTGAACGTGCTTTGGAAAAAGTCTAGGGAACCGGCGCAGATTCATTCATTATAAATTCTCCTTTATATTTTCAGCGCTCGTCTAGGCAAAAAGAACTATTTAAATCACTAGATCGCGTAATGAGACCGAGGGAGCAGGTGTGTCTCCGCTGTCAATAACTAAATAACTCCCTAAAACCCCCTGCCTCATCATTCCCCACTGACTGTCGCCAACTACTTCATCACAAAAGTCTCTACTATTCGATCGAAATATTCCTCCCGACTTGCCCTCCTACCACTAAACTCCTGGTACCTTCTACTAATAAACTGCTTGTGTTTCCCCCAGGTTCTCTGGATGGAACGAATAAGCGCTAACTTCCAAACCAAACTACTGTTCGACGCTTGACCCTCCTCGTTCCTAACTCTATAGCCCCTTCTCTTCTGCCCTCCTCCCCTATATCTTTAATCTCTTCTCTCTTTGGGTTCCTTCCCTTCTGACTTCAAACGATCTCGTTTACAAATTCTGAAGAAACCCTCTCTCGACCCCTCTTCTTTGTTAGCTATCGTTCCATTTTCCTGCACCTTTTTTCTAAGGTCCTAGAAACGGGTCGTTTATTTCTCGCTGTATTAAGTTTCTTGAAGCCAACTCTATCCTGACCCTTCCAATCTGGCTTCCGCCCACGGCAACGCTCCTAGAGACAGCCCTCACCAAGATCTCAAATTATCTCTTGCGGGGCCAAGGCAAACAGCCTTACTCTATTCTCATTTCTCGATTTGTCTGCACCTTGGACACTTTGATCACGTCTCCTGCGATGGACTTTCTGACCTTGGGTTAGCCGACTCTGCCTCGACTGGGTTTAAATCTTACTTGTCAGATAGATCTTTTGCAGTGGGTCACGGGGGTCCGACGTCATCCTCTGTTGTCTATCCTGTTGAGTTGCCCCAGGGCCTGTCTTGGGTCCCCTTCTTTCTATCTATACACTCGTACTCTAGGTAGCTCATCAGCTTTGGTCTCCTATCATTTGTATGCGACGACACGCAGTTGGTATCGCTCCACCCAGACCCTTCGACGGGGCTTGAACGAGCAAGTTCTTCTTGTCTGACTGCCATCTCTCATGATGCGCTTCCGGCCGCTGAAGCCAACATCTAAGACGGAGCGCGTCGTCCTCCAACCAAACCCACCCTTCATTATTAAATAATATATAAAATCGTTATTTGTATCCCATCGCCGCCCCTTCCAGAAGATCAGGGCGGCTACAAAGTGCAACGAATGCACACAAAAACAGTTAAAAACAATCAATAACAAACACCATCAATAAAAAAAACAGGAATAAACCCCGTCGCCCGTCCGCATGGGCAACGGAAGAGGAGGGAGGCCCACAGGATCTAATCGGGGAATGCCTGCTTAAATAGGAAGGTCGTAAGATCCTTCCTAAATGGGGCCAGGTGGTAGAATGAGCGGAGCGCAGTGGGCAGCGTGGTCCAAAGGGCTGGGCAGCTATAGAAAAGCCCTTCAGACTAGAAGGCCATGCTTGGCCCCAGGCAACCTTCACAAATTGCTGCCCAGAACGTTCTGAGTGTGCGCGGAGGCGGGATTGTTATGGGGAGAGGCGTCCTTTAGAAGCCCCTGGCCCAAGCCATTTAGGGCGTTATAGGTGATAACCACACTTAGATTGACTCGGAAGCGAACAGGCAAGCCAGTGAAGATCTTTAAGTACAGGTGTTATATGGCGGGTCCTGGACCACCAGTGACCCCGGGCACTGCCATATTCTGTCTACCACTGAAGCTTCCGATTTGGTATAAGGGTTGCCCCATGTAGAGTGCATGCAAAATCCAATCTCGAAGTTACCGAGCATTACCCACAGTTTCGCGGTCCCTCCGGTCCCAGATATGGGCGCAGCTGCGAATCAGCCGAAGCTGGTAACAGGTGCTCTTGACCAGTCGCATTCACCTGAGCAGTCAGATTAAGCGACAGCAAGAAGCAACTGCCCCCAGACTGCGCACAAGTCCTTCGCAGGGAGCGTGACCCCGTTTAGGACAGGTGAAACCACAGCCATTCCTGGACCGGGGAACCTAGTCGACACCAGTACCTCCCGTTTCTCTGGATCAGCTGAGGCGGTTTTTCACATCCAGTCCATACTGACCCCAGAAGGCCGCGAAGGAGAGACGCCATCCCCCGGTCCTGCATCAGTCAGTCGAGACATAGAGCAAATATCTGGGTGGCCCATCAGCGGACGATAAACCCGCGCCCCATGGTCTCCGGATGATCTCTCCCCGCGGTTCAGGTAAATGTAAATAGCATGGGAGACAGAATGGCCCTTGAGGGACCCCCCGTTTTAAGGGCCTCTCGCGAGCAAACACGTCCCCAGCTCAACCATCTGGGAACCTCACGAGAGGTAGGACCGGAACACTGGAGCACAGGCCCCCGATACCCACCGCAGCAGCCAGGCGTCCCAGAAGGATACCATGTCTATGGTATCCGAAGCCGCTGAGATGTCCAAGAGTACAAACAGGACACGCTTCCCCGTGCAGCACTCAGACGGAGATCAATCGACCAAGGCGACCAGGCCAGTCTCAACCCCGTGCCCCCGGAACCAGTTTGAAATGGATCCACAGATAATCCGTTTCAATCCAGAAGACCGACTGAAGCTGGAGCCAACCGCCCGCCTACGATCACTTCCCCAAAAATGGTGAAGCAGGGAACAGGGCCCGAAATTATTATGTCCAGGGGGTCAAGGGAGGCTTTTTAGGATCGGTCCTTACAAGGGCCATTTAAGATCGATGAAATCGCCCATCCCGAGAGAGGTGTGAAATCCGGCGAACAAAGTGTTACTACCGGTCCACCCTGGGCGCTAAACCACGAGGGGCAGGGACAAGAGAGCAAGGTTTTTTCCCGAACACTTCCGAGGGATCTTCCCTCCTCGGTACTACACCAACGCAACTATCCAGGATAAAGGTCACGGAGCACTGGACCGCTAACCCCTGGTGCCTTCTGCGATAATGTCAGCGTTCAGACCTTCGCTTATACGAAAGTTTTATCCACGAAAAGTTATTAAATAAGTCACAGCAGGCATGAGAAGGTCAAGGATCGGGTTAAAGGGGGGGGGAGCTGAGTTGCTCCCTGACCACCCTAACAACGCTGCCGGACGCGATGCCGCGGACCAATGCGAGCACCAAGAAAGAATTCTTGGTGCTCGCACTGCCGCTCCGTATCCCTTTAATAGTCGTCCAGAGAGTCGGGGCGTCAACGAAGGTATTTCCGCCAGACGGCACTCTAGCCGTCGCAGAACCGCGTCCTGGCCCGAGATCTTCCGTACCAGGCTTACGATTGGAAGCAGGCTGAGAGGGCGCTTGGGAGCGATTCTGTGTATAGCCCCACGAGGAGAGACCGTATTCTCAAATACTGTATAAGGGCCCTCACACGAGTCGCCGTCATTTCCAACCGAGCCCCTCTAAGGCTTCTTGGAACCCCTCAGGTTCTCATCGCCTTCGAGGGTGGACCTCTCACTGGGACCACCCCCCGGGGGGGATCTGGTGGTAGAAGCCTTGATTTTCACCTCTACCAGGAAATGATCGTCCATGACAGGGAAATATTAACTATTTCGCCCACGGGTTTTTCCGATCGAACGAAGACCCAAATCGAGAGCTATACCCGCACCATGCGTGGGACCCTGTATCCCGGCTGGACAAGGCCATGGCCCGCCCTGGTCTCCATGAATTCCGAGCCGCACCGGATGGAAAATTAGCTGGTGTGAGGGAGATGTTGAAGTCGCCCAGGACAGGAGCCTGGGCGTCTCCAACATCAGTTCAGCAACAGCTGTGTCAGCTCGTTAAGGGAGTCAGCTAATGCACGGGGTGGCCGATACACCACAGAATCCCTAGATGTCCCTAGCCTTCAGGTCAGGTAAATACCTCGAAGTAGGTGGTCTGTCGATGTGGTCCTGTGAGGGACACGAGTGTTCATATTACCAAGGCCACACCCCCCCCCGCCACCACAACTGCGCTGGTCCTTCACCCGAGTAACCCAGCAGGCAGGCCTGAGCCACGCAGATCCCCTTCAGGCCCAGCCAGGTCTCGGTAATGCAAGCCAGGTCACACCTAGAGTCCTCCAGGAGATCTGGAGAATGTGGGTTTGTTATTAATAGACAAATGGCATGCAACAGGAGCAGAGCAGGCAGGGTTTTGTGGCACGGTTGGAAGTGACCTCAGGCCATCAGGTTGGGAGGGGGACAGGAAGGTGGGATAGATATGATGCAATCTACGCCTTCCCCTGGAACGGAAGTCCTTCTCCCACCGCCACTACCCCCCTGCCCCACACACTAATAGGAGCTCCCGCCCTCCCGATGTCAACCACAGCCCCGGCATCCCCGCATCCCTAACCTCCCCCCAACCCTATATGGCCTAAAGAAGTAGGGGGAGCCACGATAAGGCATCCTACTAACCCCTGCGACCCAACCTCCCACGCCCGGTAGAACTGCGCAACTGCCGCACCGTCGAGCTCCGCGAAGAAAAACAGTCAGGGTCTCCTGTGGGGGGTTCCCCAAGCCCGGGGGGCACTCCAGGGGCGGTGCGAGATGGACCTCTAAAAAAAAAAGGGAGGAGGCCGCCGGCAACAGAACAGTCCGGCGAGGGCTTGCAACGGCGGGGCGTCCGGCGTGGAGGCAAAAGGGGGGTGCAGGAGGGTCCGGTTGCCCGGCTTTTGTCCCGCGCTCATCAACTGGCGGGGCTCCTCCCAAATTCCCCCCAGATGGTCTAAAGGGGCCTTCACGCCCTTGGTGCCGCCAACCGCCAAGGCCAGAAAACAGTCCAGCGTCTCCGTGGGGGGTCCCCAGTCCGGGGCGGCACTCCCGGGCGGTGCGCAAGTGGCACCTCTAAAAAACCACCGGGAGGAGGCCGCCGGCACGAACAGTCCCGGCGAGGCTTGCAACGCGGCTGGCGTCCGGCGTGGAGGCAAAGGGGGCGTGCCAGGAGGGTCCGGTTGCCCGGCTTTTGTCCCCGCCGCTCTCACCTGGCGGGGCTCCTCCCAACTTCCCCCATGGTCCTTAAAGGGGCCTTCACGCCCTGCTGGCCGCCAAACGCCAAGCCAGAAACGTCAGGTCTCCTGTGGGGGGTTCCCAAGTCCGGGGCGGCACTCCCGGGGCTGCGCAGATGCGCACCTCTAAAAACACCGGGAGGAGGCGCCCGGCAAGCCCAACGAACAGTCCCGGCGAGGTTGCAACGGCGGCGCGTCCGGCGTGGAGGCAAAGGGGGCTGCCAGAGGGTCCGGTTGCCCGGCTTTTGCCCCCGCCGCTCTCACCTGGCGGGGCTCCCAACTCCCCCCAGAGTCCTTAAAGGGGCCTTCACGCCCTTGCTGGCCGCCAAACGACCAAGCCAGAAACAGTCCAGGTCTCCTGTGGGGGGTCCCCAAGCCGGGGCGGCACTCCCGGGGCGGTGCGCAGATGCGCACCAAAAACCCACGGGAGGAGGCCGCCCGGGCAACGAAAACAGCCCGGCGAGGCTGCAACGGCGGCGGCGGCCGCGTGGAGGCAAAAGGGGCAATATTCCTCTGCTTTCTGTCGACGCACACTCATCAACCGGTTCATCAAGCCCGCAGTCTTGGCTTCATTTTTGACTCTTCCCTGTTCCTTTATTCCCAGATCCAGGCCCCGCAAAAGACTGTAGATTCTTTCTTCCCACAAAACATTGCCAAGATCCGTCCATTCTCTCAATCTCTACTGCCAAACTCTAGTCCATGCCTCTGTGGTTTCGCGACTAGATTATTGTAACCTCCTTCTAACAGGGCTTCTCTTTACCTCCATCCTTTAATATCTGTCCAGTATTCAGCTGCCTGTATTGTCACATCGTCGCCGCTCTTTGAACATGTTTCTCCTCTTTTTATCCTCCCTTCATTGGCTCCCTTCCCCTTTCGCATCCGGTTCACAAGCTTTTTGTTACTGACTTTCAAAGCCCTCCATGGGTTGGCCCCTCTTACTTATCTGACCTCTTTTCTCCTTACATTCCTACTCGCACCCTCCGCTCTGGTAGTCAGGGTCTCCTGTAACATGTAGGACTACCACTGCCCTCCGAATTCGTCCCTTCTCGCTTGCTGCCCCTTACTCCTGGAACCTTTCTTCCCCCACATGCACAACTCATCACTTCTCTGCCCATTTCAAAACTGAATTAAGACTATATGTTTAGAGAAGCATTCCCGAGGTGAGCCCCTCTCTGACCCAGGAAAGCCTCTTCTAACCATCCCATCAAGAAGCCAAGCCCTTCCTCCAGTCCATCTGCCTGGTCCAGGCCTCGGATGTGGAAAAGATCTGCTGGACCTGATCCTATTCCCCATCACCACTCCCTTCTCCTTTTTGTGTCGTTCTTTAGATTGTAAGCCTGAGGGCAGGGAACCGTCTGACAAAAAAATTGATGTTACAGCGCTGTGTAAACTTACAGCGCTTATAAATAAGGTTAATACTTAATAATAATAATAATAACTTTTTGCATGTTTTTAACAACATATGGTTTTATTTGTAATTCCCCCAGTTTTGTGAGCAGCCATGAGTCCCAGTTTGGTTGGAAAGGTAAGACATAAATAAAATAATGGACAGATGTATGTGCATGTTTTCTTTTCCAATTTCTTTTCTGCACCAGTGGAATTTCATACACGAGCTTTAAAAAAAAACAATTCAAATACATTTTGGATCAATTTTTGATACCATTTAAATTGACCCACTTCTGTCAAAAGAATCCTGAGAATTGTAGTTTGGTGAGGTAATACAAATTCACTGTGACCTATCCTCAGACCTTTCTTCACAGAAATACATTTCCCAGAGTTCATTAGAAAGAGAAAAATGAACATTAAAATCACTCTTGCTTATAAAGTTTAGAAATGCCCCAGATAGAAAGCACATAAGAAAAAGGCATTAGAGAGCAACAGCTTTACCTGATACAGTTCTATTCGCTGTTCCAATACACGAGGCCTTGGATTCCTCAAGCGAAAGACTCTAAACTCAGCTTTCACCAGGTTGGAAGCATTTTTTTCCATCGCTGAGACATCAAATCTCACTCTTCTAAAATAGGGGGTGGGGCCATTGGGCGAGATGAGATCTGTAAGAAGTTAGTGTAATGATTTAAAAGTATAAATATATTGTTCTTTCACAAGCCACAACACAAGGCAGCCTCAAGAAACAGCAACGGAAATGTCTGCAGGATGATTCAGCCTCCAGCAGCCAATTTTGATATCATTAGCAATTTAACCAGATAAACAAACATATGTGTTTGATTATAGAAACAGCAGATTAATAGTGATCAGCAATAGCGTTTCCAACTTTCTTTCGGGGCATGTGTTTAACCCTGTTCTTTGAAAGCAACGGTGGAAAATCCTGGATGATTATAAATTGGAACAAACCCCTGACAGCTGATGTTTTGCAAATGACTCCAGACTTGCATACTCTTAATCACAATTGCCAAGAAAATAGAATATAATGACAAGCAGTTTGCCCTGGGTAGCATTAAAAGGAAAAGAAAAGAAAAGGCCTAGGGCAAAAATATCTAAACTCTTTAACAATCTGTTTTGTCTTTTAAAATATTTCGATTGTCTCAAAACTCAAAGAAGAGGAAAGGAAACAGACAATTGCATAACAAATCTAAGACTTTACACACAGTAAGGAAGTCCAAAAGCAGTGGGGAGGAGGGAATAACCTGTTTACATTTGGTCATGTACATTTTAAAAAGCATCGTTCTACAAGCTGGTGGGGATTGCTGCAGTGGTATAGAGGCAGTACAGACTGGCACTTTGTGCCTGCCTGCCTGTGTACTGGGGTGAAGAAGGGCTGAGTGTTCATATGTTCCAAGCCCTTTTTCCTCTGTCGTGGCACCATCTTGGCCTGCGCCTGTTTATATGGGGCACACCATGATGATGTCCCTCGTGCGCAGCACTCAAACAGTGCTGCGCACAAGGGGCATCATAATGCCATGCCACAGCATTTATGGCACCCCTTCTGATAAGTGCCATTTATGGAGTGGCAATCAAAACTGGAGAAATGGTAGGGAAAGGAAGACTTAACCAGTTTTCTACTCCTCATTTTCCTGCTCCAAATTGCCATGTTATAGGCTGGATGGTACAGTGGACCCTTGTTATATGCTGGAGTTTGGTTCCAAGATCCCCCATGTATAAAAAAATCCATGTATACTCAAGTCCCATTAAATATAATGATATAGCAAAATGGTGTCCCTTATAAAAAATGGAAAATTAAGGTTTGATATTTGAAATTTATACTTTTTTTGAACATTTTCAAACCGTGTATGCTTGAATCCGTGTATAAAAAAATCAGTGTATAAGAAGGGCTGACTGTATATTTTGCCTGTTTCAGGCCCTGGAGCTGATTGTTATGGTTGTTGTTATGTGCCTTCAAGTCTTTTCCAACTTATGGCAAACCTACGGTGAACCTATCATGGGGTTTTCTTAGCAAGATTTGTTCAGAGGGAGGTTTGCCATTGCCTTCCCTGTGTCTGAGATAGTGTAACTTGCCCAAGGTCACCCAGTGGGTTTATATGTCTGAACCAGGATTGAAATCCTGGTCTCCAGAGTCATATTCCAATGCTCAAACCACTATACCACCTTGGCTCACTTTGGAACATTAACAGTAAATTGTTTTAAACTTAGATGTGATTGTACCATGTTTTGGACAGTGATGTAGATCAAAATACTTTTTCAGTTTAGAGAAATAGCTTACCACCTGGGCACTATAACTACTAACTTTAAACAGAGAGAAAAGTTAAGTATGTCCTTCCAGTTACCTGTTGACTTATGGCAACTGTACAAATTTCATAGTGTTTTTTTTAGGCAAGGAATAGTCAGAGGTGGTTTGCCATCTTAGCAAGGAATACTCAGAAGTGGTTTGCCATCACCTTCCATCGCCTTCCTCTGAATATAGCCCACAGCATTTGGTATTCCCTTAGTAGTCTGCCTTCCAAGTACTAAGTAGATCTCATCTTGCTTGTTGCTGTTAACTGCTTTCAAGCCAACCTCATCTCATGGTGACCCTGTGAATGAGGCACCTCCAAGACACCCGATCATCAACCAATCTGTTCAGGTTCTGCAGACTAAGGGCCATGTCCTCCTTGAATAAATCTATCCATCTTTAATGTCGTATTCTTCTTTTCCTACTGCCTTCTGCCTTTCCAAGCATTATTGTATTTTCAAATGATTCATGCCTTTTCATGATGTAGCCACAGTATGACAGCCTCAATTTGTCATCTTCACTTCTAGGGAGACTTCAGGCTTGATTTGTTCTAAGATTTACAGTATTTGTCTTTTTAGCCATCCATGGTATCCACAGATATTTCTCCAGTTCCATATCTCAAATGCACTGATTTTCTACCAACTTTCTTCACTCTCTAGCTTTCATAGCCATACATAGGGATGGGAAATACAATGGTTTAGACTATCCTAACTTTAGTGTTCAGTTGTGTTTCTTTGCATTTCAGGATCTTGCCTAACTTTTGTGTTCCGTTGTGTTTCTTTTGCATTTCAGGATCTTGCCCTTCCAAATCCTAGTTTTCTAATTTCTTGACTGAAGTCTCCATTCTTATCAATGATTGATCCAAGGTACGTGGAATCTGTAAATGTTTCAATTTCCTCATCTTCTACATTGAATTTATGTGAGTCCTCCATGGTCATTATTTTTGTCTCCTTCATGTTCAACAATAATCCTGCCTCAGCACTTTCTTCTTTGAAAATTTCCTTAGTAATTGTTCCATGTCTTTGTTATTTTCTGCTAGTAGTATGGTGTCACCTACATGTCTCAGATTTTTGATATTCCTTTCTCCAATCTTCACTCATTCCTCTGAATCTAAACCTCCTCTGTATATGATATTTTCTGCATACAAGATGAACAAGTAGGGTGATAGAATGCAGTCTTGCCTGACCCCTTGCTGATTGCTACCATTCCATTTCTCCATATTCTGTTCTAATAGTAGCATCTTGCCCTGAGTACAGGTTACACATCAGGACAAATGTAGTGACACTATTACCATAGAACTGATATATCCCATCTAGATTTTACTGTCCTTCTTCCCACAGCTGCTCTGAACTGAACTGGAGCTCTCCCAGTGCTTGACCCTGTCTTTCAGATGTTTCGCTCTAGCAGCGTTCCTGTTCAATGTGGAGGAGTGGCAGTAAAACTGAGAATGTGCAGACTTTCTGGTGGCAGATCCACCAGCTATTACTGCAGGGAAATACAGTTGGCCCTCTATATCTATGGATTTGGCATCCACAGATTCAATCATCCACAGCTTGAATATAGTTTTAATAACATCCAAAAAACAAGCCTTGATTTTGCCATTTTATATTAAGCATATCATTTACTACATCATTGTATATAATGGGATTTGAGTATCCATACCTTTTGGTATTCAAGGGGGTCCTGGAACCAAATCCTAGTGGATACCAAGAGTACACTATATACATTTGATACTCCACAGGTAGTAAAGGGGAAGGATGCCTTTGAGCATTAGCTGAAGAAGTAATAGAACATGATTGAGGGAGACTGACAACAAAATAGATATGGGAAGGAGTAGACCTGCTCCTGGTTACACTAGCATGAAGCAACAAGAGAATTCCTGCCATTGTTAGCAATGTAAGCTACAAAATTTTCACAGCCTAAATTCACCAAAACATCCAGCTCTTGGAAAGTATCTAAAGAAAGAGCTTCCTAATGCAAAAGCAGTCATGAAAATACTTACTTAGGACAGACACCACTAGTGTACATCATTCTACGAATGCCCTAATCCACAAGTGCTATGAGCACTACCTGCATTCTAGTCACCTCCTTTCTGGCTTTAAACTAAATGAAAAGAAACTTGGAGTTCTCCATCTATTCATAACTTGGTTTACAGGACTCAGTTTGATCGCTATGCAGCCAAAACAATTTACCTGGTCCTTTAGACCAATGGCTCAATATCCTGTTTAGACACAAGCAAGTAGACACCGGCTCCTGTTATCATGCTAGATCTTGCTTTCATCTCAAGACTGTGGCAACTTGTAGATGTAACATTCTCCTGTTTCTTTTCTCAAAAATGCACTGACCCAATTTCTGCCTTGCCCACAGAAAGAATGTTTATCTCTCGGCTACTGTGGGGGATACAACCAAAAAATAACTCATTACTGTATTTCAGAGGAAAGAACTAGCAAAACCATCTCTGAGGATTCCTTGTCTAAGAAAACCCTATGAAATTAATGGGGTTGCCATAAGTCGGACAGGCAACTTAAAGGTTTCTTCAGATGAAAGAATGCAGGCCTTCCCTACCTAGTTCCTCCCCTCGTTTACTGTGACTTACGTCGCTCTGTCCACCAATTCTTCTCTTAAATTTAATGAGAAGAATTAAATTAAAATTAATTAAAATAAAATTCTTGCCTCAAGAAGAAGAACCCTCCCTCCATATCTACTGTCATCATCAGACCTGGGAGGGAGTGAAAAAGACAAGCCCAGTTCCATCAGGTCTAGCTGTAAATTCTGTGCCTTACGTCACTCATTTTTATCTTATTTTACTGTATTGTATTTTATTGTATTCTCTGTATTTTTATTGCTGTAACCCACCCGGATTCCTTGTGATTGGGTGGGCTATAAATATATTATTATTATTATTATTATTATTATTATTATTATTATTATTATTATTA
>NC_056522.1:40311502-40340078 GCF_019175285.1 Sceloporus undulatus | reverse complement strand
TTGATGCACACATGCACACACACACACACTTTTGCCCTCCTGTTCTGGCAATGGTTGTATTAGCATGTTTCATACATTGAGGAAACTGTACCACAGTAGACAGAGGTGAATATGCATGAAGAATTCCCCAACTTCAGTTCTTTTAGTTTTAAAAATGTTGTGCTGCAAAAGGGGCAGACCTGAGCACTTAAATCCAATCAGAAAATAAACAGCACTGGGCCAGATGGGAGTTTGATTCAGTTTAAGGTTGCTTTTTCATGCCACATTTTGTGATGCTGTACTGGAACACACAACTCAGTTACTTTATTATTTTAAAAACCCTGAACACTACAAGCCACCATTCTGTGGTACAAAATACATTCCTTCAATCTGCTTCATTATTAGCCTCTATATCTACAACAGAGCAGAAGGCAACAGCATGAGGCACAGCATGAACCAGCACCAGAATCTTGAGAGATTCTCTTCCACCATAACACTTGTAGCAATAAAAGTTATGCTACCAATGGAGTGAAGTTCTATATTCTTAAATTATAGTCCTAATGGAATTTAGTTTTGGCATATTTACTGTAAAAAGAATGGATTGCACAAAACTAGTTACTTCAAAGCTCTGACTTTGCAATTCACTTGCAAGGAATTCTGGGAATGGGCTTCCTAGTTAATTCTGAAAACAAGGTGAAAGGTGAAAGATCAAATGGATGTGTGAGAACAATAGCACATACCAGAGTTATTGCAAAACCACAGCTATGTATTTGTAATTTCAACTTGCTGGGAAAACCTAGGGCAGAAAAAAATAGGACTGGAGGAAAACCAAACAAGTTCAACTTATCTGAGAAAAGGGGAGATACAGACAGGCAGAAAGGAGCACCGAGACACCACCCCTTTCTGCCCCGGATCATTGCCGTGCCAATCGCAAGGGTGCGACAGCAATCTGATGCAAAAAGGAGCTGCGAAAAGCAGCTCTTTTCCAGGCACCAAGGTGCCATTAGTGCCCTGGAGTGGCACGGTGACATCTCTTGTGCACCGCCTCATTTGGATGCGGCGCACAAGACACGTCATCAGCACACACCATGTGTGGATGTTCATATGCCCAAAATGGCACTGGGAGAGCACAGAGAGTGCAGCCATTCCCAGCCCTACTTTTGGTCCCAGGCCGCTGCAAAGTGGCGGTCTGTATCAGGCCAATAATCTCTGGTTAAACGTGCATCTAAGGCCATATTGTTCTTGCCCTAAAGAGATGATTAAGCAGAAGCAACCATTCTTTCCCAGATCCCATCTGATCTTGGAAGCTAAGCAGAATTAGCCCTGGTTACTACTGGGATGGGAGACAACCAACAAATATCATGTCCTTTAGACTACATTTCAGAGGAAGGAACTGGCAAAATCACCTCTAAGTATTCTTTGCCTAAGAAAACCCAAAGAGATTCATGGGGTCACCATAAGTCAACAGGCAATTTGAAAGCACGCACACACACACAAATCCATTCTCTCAGGCCTCTTAATCAAAACAAAATTTGTTTCTTCCAGTTCATCCACATTGCCCTTCTTGCTGTCCTCTTAACCTCAGCAGGCACAACTTGGTTGGTCTACTAACCTTTGTCATCAGGATGGGCACAATCTGTCAGAAATTCTTTCTGTGAAAGGCTCTTTATAACCAACAGAAGAGGTGCAGTGGCACCACCATACTTTTGCATTCCTACTCATTTCAGGGAAGGGGGGCTGTCCATACCATACAATTATAGCATTATGTTCCACTTTTGGTGAGGTTCTAGAGGTCTGCTGAGAATTATAAATGCCCCTTCCTGAACTGGAAATGAAGGTCAATGTGGTATAGTGGTTTGAGCATTGGAATACAACTCTGGAAACCAATGTTCAAATCCCTGTTTGAACACAAAAACCCACTGGGTTACCTTGGGCGAGTCACATTCTCTCAGATTCAGAATGCAAATGGCATTTGGGGTGATGACAGAGGAAAGTGTGCCTGCTCGTCTGAAGAAGCTTGCAAAAAAAGAAAAACCTATGGTAAGTTCACCTTAGGGTCATCACATGCCAAAAATGATTTGGAGGCACACAACAACAACAACAACAACAAATTTGAAATCTCAAAATTCCATGGGATATTCTCATGGCTGTTAAAGTGGAATCATATCACTACAATGGTGTAGTGTTTAATGGTCTATTGCATCTTGAAATATTACAGCCCATGGGTCTGTCTGTCTGTCTATCTATCTATCTATCTATCTATCTATCTATCTATCTATCTATCTATCCATCCATCCATCCATCCATTTATCTAAAGCATTTACCACCTTGAAGATTACCTAGGGTTCAAAGCAATGTGCAACTGATAAAAAATATTGAAAATATTGAATACATTAATAAATACATATTAAAAACATAACCCCAGGATATAGACAGAGTCAGTTTGCTTGCACACTCAGTTCAAATACCACTTCCTCCCATATGAGCCTGCCTGAAATTTGAGGCCAGGTAGGATGTGTGAGTAAATGTGGCAGGACCTTTTCTGCAACAGCACCCCAACAATGGATCAAACGTCCAAGGGAAATCAGAATGGTTCTATCCCATTTCGACTTCTAGCAGCTACCTAAGACAGTGATGTTTAGCATGCCCTCTATCCTTAAAAACCAGAGGTGCATGCTCTGGTTGTTTTAGCTGTGGTTTTAAAATTATTTTACAAAGTTTTATTCTGTTTTTAATATGTATTATGTGAATTGCTATAGATTTTCATACTGTACATGCACATCGACAGTTAATTGTCTACATTTTCCTGCACAAGTCTGCATCTATTCACCCCCCCCCACAGCCATCTGAATCAATTTCTGCAAATTTCCACAGATATTCCCATAAAAACCACAAAGCCTTTTTCTGCAGAGTTTAAAGAATCCCTCCACCCCTCCTGCAAATGGCATGTTGCTGGATCACATTGTATTCGAGTGGAATGGGGAGTATTTTAATCTAGTAGACAACCCCCAGTTTGCCTGTGACACCCTCCACTCAAAGTGGCCATCACCTTGCCTCAAGATAGGGCCTTCTCTATCTCCTCTCAATGTCCATATTATGATTCCTAATCTAGAAGTATTTTTTAATTTTTTCAAAAAATGTAAGCATTTTACTGGGTTTATATACAGTAATAAAGATAATTGATTTGTAAGCCTCAACCCACACACACTTCCATTACCCTGCCCTACTCTACTCTACCAAATGTTCCCACACATATGTACGGTTGGATTGATAACACATAATTCATTCAGATTTGTTTATGGGCATCCACAGATGAGACATCAGTACAATGTATACAGGTTGTATCTCCCTTATCGGAAATGTTTGGGACCAGAAGTGTTTTGGATTTCAGGTTTTTTAATTTTGGAATATTTGGAATAATACAAATGTTGGAGTTTAGACCCAAGTCTCATAAAACTCATCTATGTTTTGTATACACCTTGTACACATAGCCTGAAGGTAATTTTATGAATGAATATTTTGAATAATTTTGTGCATAATATGTTAAATCTTTTTATGCATGTGTTCACTGAACCACCAGAAAGCAAAAGTGTCACTATCTCAGCCACCCACATAGACAATTTTGGAAGTTGAGTATCCCTTACCTGGAATTCCAAAATCCATGGATTTTGGAATTCCAGGTAAGGGATACTCAACTTGCACAAGCATGCAAACTGGGCATTACAGAGTGAGTTTGGTAGGGAATGAGGGAAGTGATAGTAAATGATGTTGGGATGTTCAGTTCCGTTAGGTTAAACCTCAAACAATTCTCAAAAGACAGAATATTTTCTCCTATTGGTTGACATCCTGTAAGTGTCCAACGGTGCATCTACATTGTAGAAATAATAGATTTTGACACCAAAGTGCTCCATCCTATGGAATCCCAGAATTTGTTGTTTTACAAGGTCATCAACCTTCTCTGTCAAAGAGTGCTCATGCCTCACAAAACTACAAATCCCAGAATTCTGTGGTTAAAGTCATGTCAAACTGCATTATTTTTACAGTGTAAATGCACCCACAGATCCATGTACATCTTTTTGTCATTGTGGAGGTAGCTATGTTTCTACAAGCAGATGCACAGTGATGGTGTTATTCTCCACCTCCAGAGGATCTGGAGGATGCCATTTTCACTATACGTCTGGCTATACGGACCTAAGATGGACACTCTACTACCCCTCCTTACTCTCTAATAGCTACTAAATGACCATGCTTGGCCTGAGGCTGGGGCTGGAGGCAACAGGAGAGTCCTCTGGAAGAGGAGGCACCATGAAGTTCTACCAGGGTGGACATTGATGCAGTGTCTCCTCAGATAGGATATCATTTTCTCCTTTGTGGCAGACTCCAATAAATCCTCTACCTGGTGTTCTATATGCAATGTAGCTTGGGTATAAGGCACTGAGGCTGCTTTTTAAATAATAACAAGAATGATCAAGAAAGGCAATGAATCACCACCATCACCAACATCACAATTTTCCTTTGGAAATATTTCAGACCCGAGAATTATTGCTGGTGTGAGTCTGGATCATTTCAACTGCAAGTGGGAGCAGAAGCATTCAACATTCTTGGATAGACTATCCTAAGGGAGCAGAACTAATTCAATACTTTTCTTGTTATGGGGAGACATAAACAATTTTCTTTTTCTGAAAGGCACGCTGTCACTCTCTGTGTGTGTCATGGCCGCACACTAGCACAGAGTAACATTTGTGAGCATGAAAAAGTTAGAGCTCCAATTTAATCCTTCAAAAAAAAGTGAGCAATAAATGTTCCGAAGATTTATTTTTATTTCTTCTTGTGTTTGCTAAATTTTGGCAGGCTCCCTCCCCCTCTCTCCAACCATCTCCTTTCCAGGTACTTTTGCTCACTATTAATTACAGCATCCTCAAGCACCAGAGGTCTTGTAGCTTTTCCTTTCCCTTTTATTCCTCAGCCACATGGATGACCACATGCTAGGCTTTGATGCAGTCTCTATGTGTATGTAAAAGCAAATATTTATAAGAGTCACTTGATGGTGATTAAAAGTGGTTGCAATGCTTTCTTTGCTCTGGCATGTTTCCCTAGACCTCTGCCTAGTAGAGCTGTTGAAGTTGTTTTAAGTTTCAGCTGATAACATAAATGGATAAAAAGACAAAAGAAAACAACACAAATAGAGCTGAAGTCAGTCACTTCTGTACAAGGTGAAAAAGCTCCTTCCCTCCCTCTTGTGTCAAGCCTACTTGCTGACCTACATATGGGCTTCTATCCAGAACTGTCTCCTCCTCCAATAACAATGAAATGTGATCACTGATACTGTTTGCATAGAAGACAAATCCAAAGGAAGAGGTTAGTATGGTGTCACTGCATGTTTTTCCGGTAGGATCGCCTCCTGGCTGTCAGACACAAGGGTCACAATTCTTCTCCTTCATGAGAGGTCTGTCCACAAAGCAGAAGCATGCACAGCATGACTGGACTCCCTAAACTAGATGCTAATTACCAGACTTCGCCCCAGTGACCTTTGATGCATATATTGATAATAAAATGGCAGACAAGGTTCAACAAATGTGCCAAAAAATGAGACCTGAAACAAAAATAAATGCATCTAAATTTGACATATCTATTTAGAGTTTAATTAGGCGCTACAGACAGATCCTTGTAACACAATCCCAATACTCTTCTTTAAATAGGAAAGGTGAGGTCTTGTGGGGTCATTAGCAGTGAAAAGCACTGGGGCCGGGGGAGGTACAAAAAGAATTCAGCACCTTTCCTCACCACATCTCCAGTATTCCTTGCCTTTCTAAACTGGGCTGTTTCTAAAACTTTATCATGTGGCTGCATACATGCATCACACATATGGGCATACATATATACGAGATGTAAAATAACTGTAGGAATCATACAGCCACCCAGAGGTTTCCTCACCATGCTGCCTAGGACTGATGGATTTTGCAGTCCAGTAACATCTGGATGGTTGCACTTTGCCCACTTGTGATGTGAGGGCAGTTCTATGAAAATGTCAGTTCACTGACAGTGGGGAAGAGGCTGTCTTTCTTTTGTCTCAGCATGTTGGAGATATATTCATTCGGGACAGAGATTATTGGTTTTGCAAAATGTAGCAAATTTGAGTATGTGATGTTATTGCAGAAAGTGAACAAAGCTAGTTCTGAGTGAAGGCAAGTGGATTTATTTACCCCCACTGGTAACCTCATACAGATTGTTTTCAACAATGGGACAGAAGAGACGATGGTTTGTATGAACTGATGTAATGAGTATCCCACTTCCAATTATCTCTACCTAAATCCAGCCTATAAACTTCAGTCTTCTAGTGATGGAGCACCTATGGCTCCAAGAAGACTGGATGATTATTTTTCTACCCTCTCAAATCCAGGAGTGGCAATTAAAGATACACATCTGTTCACAGCAGAAGCAAAACATCTGTGTACCAGATAATTCATACTTAATACACACATTTTCCAGATTGCGACTTTAATTTTTTTAAAAAAAAACCCCGATCCCTCCTTTATATGCAGTATTCACGATATTCACAAGTCATTGTGGTAGATCTTTTTTAAAAAAAAACTTTTGTTAACCAGACATAAGAAGTACAAGTGAAAAAAACACACATCATTCTACCATTTTGCTCTACTACTATATAGATTTTGCATTTAAGAATTTATTGATGTTACATATTAATATTTGGCTGTTGCCACACTGCAGAATTAATGTAGTTTGACACCACTCTAAGTGTCACACCTCCATACTATGGAATCCTCACATTTGTAGTTTGTTGTGGCACCAGAACTCTCTGACAGAGAAGGAAGGGTAACAAAAGTACATATCCCAGAATTCCATATGATGGAGATGTGACACTTAAAGTGGTGTCAAACTGCATTAATTCTGCAGTGTAGATGCACCCATAGACATAGACCATTCTACCAGCTCTGTGCAGAGACATACACCGCTGAGATGCTATAGCAGGGCTGTGTGGTGTAAATCTCTACATGCAGTTATACACTGATTGTGCTATGTAAACTTTGCACTTAATGGCAACATTATGTAACAGAATGTGTAGCCAAATACAAAAATTAAAGAGCATCTGCATATATACAATGACATCTGTACAACTGCATGCACAACTCTGCTTCTGTGACCTTGAGCTGGATGTAGGCATTCTGCATCATATCAAAATGTCCAGACTTCTTTGCAGCAATTTCCATGTGCATAAGTTATCAATAGGATTCTGAATACACACACATCCATTCTAAAACTTGCCCCAGAAATTGCTGGTGTGGTTTCTACCATTAGAAAGCTGGTTGAAATGACAGGCAAAGATTTGTAGATTTCATTTGTAGATTGATCATGAAGGGCCTAAATATCCTAAAGGTACTAGATCCTGTCTGATCTTGGAATCTAAGCAGGGTCAACCCTGGTTAGTACTTGGACGGGAGACCACTAATGAATATCAGGTGCTGTAGTTTATATTTCAGAGGAAGGAAATAGCAAAACAACTCATGAGTGTTCCTTGCTTTTCTATAAGTCAACAGGCAACTTGAAGGAATATATAAGAGAAAGATTTGCTCATGGTTAAACATGCCATTGGTAATCTCACACTAACTTCCAAGCAGCTTCTATCCCTTAGGACTGAAAGTAACTTGATCACAACTTGATCACAAAGGAAATGTGTGGCTTTTGAAGATCTTATAATACAAGATTTCAGTCTTCAATATCCAGGTTCAGTCTTAAGTCCTTCTCATCAGCAATCCTCACTTCCCGATAAAAGCCTGCCCCAAGTTTTACAATCATTGTGGGAAAGCTTTATCTGTTCCACCATTTTCCCAGACTTGGCTGGTAAGGACGCATGAGAAAACCTTCTTGGTAGTTGCTCCTAGGCTATGGAATTCTCTTCTGAGGGAGTCTTAGGGACTGTGTAGATAGCCCTGAAGGGGCGGCCTCCAGCTGCCCCTTTTACAGCCAGATCAGGGGCACAGCAACCACACACTGCAACCACGATCTGGCCTTTGCAGGGTGCAAAAAGGAGCAGCAAAAAGCAGCTCCTCTTTGTGCCCTACAAACAGAACAACAGCCACACCCCATGTCTTTATGGTGCTCCTTTGGTGCTGTGCGTGCAAACACAGCGCCGGAAGAGCACTGTAATGCCGTGCGCTATGTGGAGTGGTGCGCAGCATCACACTGCCCTGAGGGCAGAGCCCGTGCATGCATCATGTGGATGCCATGCCTCGACTCCGCCCCCAAGCTTTTAAGGCCAGTCTGCAAAGCTCCTTAGTTGGCTCAGTGGCACACATGTTTGGTGTCACCCAGTGCGGTGGGGGTGGGGCCAAAATCAGAAGGGATGGGCTCCCCAAAGAGGAAGGGACATTCAGGGGAAAGTCAGGCTGAAGCAAGGAGCTGGCTGGAGCATGCCCCTACCCTGGGCGGCCATTTCCAGCCAGTCCCTGAGGAAAAGCCAGGCCGAAGGAAGCAGGATCGAAGTACAGGCGCACTCCAGCTGGCTGGAAACAGCTGTGCAGTCACGGAAACAGCCGCCTCGGCAACAGGCCCCTCCCCCAAGGCCCGTGGAAAGTGGCTGCGTGAGATGGGGAAGTGCCACGTGGCTGGAGAAACAGCTGCCTGGCTGTGCCGGGAGACCCCTTGGGGTGGGGGCCTGACTGGGTGTCACCCCTCTTCTGTGTTATCATTTCCCCCCAGGGTGTCACCCGGTGAAGTCTGCACCTCCCCTCCCCATGATGCTACTGAGTTGGCCTCTTCTCTGCTCTCTTCTCACTGACAGGCAAAGACTTTCCTATTTAAGCATGTCTTCAGCCTTCAAGTGGTTGGGGCAGGAAAATGTGAAATGGACATGCTGGCTATGTAATACATATCTTATATATTTCTAATTGTTTTAAACTAAGGTGTGTTTTAATTGACTTGATGGTTCGATGCTTTAAAAAAAACTGTAGCTGTTTTGTTTTAGTTACAGTCAGCACTCCGTATCAGTGGGGTTTGGTTCTGGAACATCCACCCCCCCCCCCCCCCCCCGGGATTCTAAAAACCTATTATTGTCAAGGGACACAGATGTGTGCATGGCCACATCAACATGGCTGCATGCATGCACTGACAATAATGGGACGGGGCCATCCACAGATGCTCCAACCCATGGATGGCTAGCATGCCGATATGGAGGGCTGACTGTATTTTAACTTACAATGTAAGTTGCTTTGAGTGCCATTTTTAGAGTAAAGTGAGACATGGTGCGCGGGGTTATCAGTACACTGATGACACCCAAATAGTCTTCTCTATGTCTCCGACTGATGCAGTGACCGAGGATGGCATCTCTCCTCTCGTGGCCTGTCTGGAGTCGGTAATGGGCTGGATGAGGGAAAACTGACTCAGTCTGAATCCAGAGAAAACGGAGGTGCTCGTGATAGGTTCTCCTGGCCCGGGGATGGCGGTGGTTCCACCTGTCCTGAATGGGATCACGCTTCCTGTGAAGGACTCAGTACGCAGTCTGGGGGTGTTCCTTGACTCATCGCTCCACCTTACATCTCATGTGGATGCGATGGTCAGGAGCACCTGTTATCAGCTTCGGTTGATCCGCCAGCTGCGTCCCTACCTGGGCCAGAGGGACCTTGAAACCGTAGTACATGCTCTGGTAACCTCTCGCTTGGATTTCTGCAATGCGCTCTACATGGGGCAACCCTTGTACCATACCCGGAAGCTACAATTAGTGCAGAATATGGCAGCCCGACTGGTTACTGGCATACCCAGAGCCAGTCACATAACACCAGTGCTTAAAGATTTGCACTGGCTGCCTATTCGCTTTCGGGCGCAATACAAGGTGTTGGTTATTACCTATAAAGCCCTAAATGGCTTGGGCCCAGGATACCTTGAGGACCGCCTCTCCCCATACAATCCGCCCCGCACACTCAGAACATCTGGGCAGCAGTTATTAAGGGTCCCAGGGGCTAGACTAGTATCTACTACTAAAAGGACCTTTACCATCTCGGCCCCTAACCTCTGGAATTCTCTGCCCATTGAGCTCCGCTCGGCCACCTCCCTGGCCCAGTTTAAAAAGGGGCTGAAGACTTTTTTATTTAAACAGGCATTCCCTGATATGAGCCCCGATTAACCTCTCCCTCTTCCCTACGTCAGCAGTGGCAAGCTGGTTGTGAGTTTTTATTATTGTGTTTATTGGATTTTAACTTGTATGTATATCTTTTATGTATTATATTGTGTGATATGTTGTGCACTGCCCTGATTCTATAGAAGGGTGGTATATAAATAAAATTTTTATTTATTTATTTTATAAATAATCAGATGAAATGGTGACTCAGGCTGATATCTGACATGGCAGACTTAAATTTCCCATAACAAGATAAAGATTTTGCTTCTTTGGGGACAAGAAAGGATTGTGTAAGGAAAATTTCTGGGGTGTACATAGCCTTCATGTGTGAAGACTCTACTTAGCACCTTCAAGATGTGTAGGATCATCAGCCCCTTCATTCCTACTGATTATGTTGGCTGGTGCTGATAACAGATGTAGCTCAGAACATCTGGAGGTCAATGGCTTGGCAAGATTAACAGGATTTTTAGACAGCTGTTGCATTCTCTTTCTGCCTTGAAATGCAGTCAGGCCTACCTCTTGCCATTTTTTTATTTTGCATCTGTGAAGACCCAGCTGCCACGTATTTGCCATGTACTCATGGAATTGATCATCTCATTATGGATGCACAATGCAGTTTACTAGCTTCTGTACCAGAAAAACATGAAAAAAAAAATAAAAAAAGAAGTAAAATGAGAAAGTATTGAAAGAAAACAGGAAAGGGAGATTTTTCAATTTGGAAAGTCAAACAGGCAATCATTTGATCTTCCAAAGGTGTACCAGATCAACCAATGTACTTTTCATTCAATTTGGCAACAGTTGTCTCTTCTGTCACTGGCTTTTTTCACTAGCTGTAATGCACTGCAGAAGTGTTTGAAGACTGTTTCCAATTCCCTGTCCAGTAGCTGGATATTCAGGGTGGTCTTTGTAAAGCTCCCAGTTGGACCTCTATTAGTATAATTCAACATGTATTTCAAGGCTTTATGTGGGTCATGATCATTTCCCCCAAATATCTGCAGTTTTGGCTTCTCGATTCCACCACAGTAATGTAATGCTGTTAGTGAATGAGAAGCTGCCACAGTAGTGCAATCACAAAGAAATAATAGCTACAGAGGAGCAATACAAACATAAGATGAGCTCTATAGGATTATACCAATGGCCTAGTCCAGCATTTAGTTCCAACAGTGACCAACCCACAAACAAGTGCAAAAGAACCGTACTGTTCATACTCTTCAGCCAATTGCTAACATCTAGACATACTGCTTCTGAGACTGGAAGTAATAACTTCAGAGTAGATTGTATTAATATACATAAAGCCAGAATGAAAACAATGTAGTTCAGTCTATATGCACCAAGATGGGGCATTTCAGTTTTCCAGTCGCATCTTGTGGCAGAACCCACACACAATGAGACCAACACTGCAGACATTTTACAACATTCTTCCTTAAGCAATTGTAAACAAAGTCACAAAATTTCCATGCATAGTTCTATTTGTCCATTTTTTTCCCAGTCAAAATTCAAAAGAACTCCAACTTAATCTACTCCTTTTTGCCAGAAGGCATTATGTTGTTTTTAGATGTCTTCAAGTTGTTTCCAACTTACTGCGACCTTAATGTGAACCTACCACAGGGTTTTCATGGAAATATTTGTTCACAGGGGGGTTGCCATTGTTTTCTTCTAAGGCTATGAGAGTGTGGCTTGCCCAAGATGGCTATCCATGGCTGAGAGGGGATTCGAACCCTGCTCTCCAGAGTCATAGTCCAACAGACAAACTGCAATATCATACTGTCTTTAAATCATAGCTTTCTTTATTCTTTGCTAAAATCCACCTTGGCACATTAACCTGGATTTTATATTTGACCCATATCACAAGCCATTGGTAAAGATTACAATCCTATACCCATTTACCTGGAAGTACACCCCTTAAACACATATGTGATTGCTCATATTTGTGGATGAATGCAACGTAATTTCAGGGATAATTCAAGATATAGATTTTCTAGTGGCAAAAAAGCAGCATATTGAAATCAGTATAGCAGAAATTAACACAGTGGGATTGTTTTTGACGTCATCATGGAATTAAAAAGGTGTACACAGTTAAAATCAAAATATTGCTATAACCACCTGTTGTTCAAGTACAACCAGGCAGTCAAACAAAGATAACAAAAGATATGACATATGTGTTCAAGTGACTTCTGTGATGGAGAAGAAATCCGCACTGACATGATAATCAAATTAGGAATATAACAGACTATTTCAAAAGGGAGCACCTTGACAAGCCATGAAAAAAATCTTCCTGCTTTGCTATAAGTAGCAGTTTATCTCCTCTCATGATGTCACCGGTTAACATAAAGAGGCAATTCTGCACACCCACTGGGCAAGTCACACTTTCTTATCCTCCAAGGAAGACATTAACAATCTCTGGCCAAGAAAACCTTTTGATAGGTTTGCCTTTCCATAAGTAGGAAATGACTTGAAAGCATACAACAGTAAACTGCAACATTCATATTTGTAAAGGCTTTGCCCTTGCCTCCCACTGTTGAGTAGGAGTGAGCCTCCACAATTTCTCACAATTCTTCAGTATCTGCTCTCACCTCCCCCCATTTTGAGGAGCACTCTCAAAAGTCCCTGACAAGGTGACCATGAGGGGTTTTGTTTAACAACCTCTGGCTTCCCAGACACTTTCCCTTCCCCTCCTACAGGGAGTGGAGAACTTCACAAACATATGCTGAGCGACACACACATGAAAGAATGAGTCTTTGTAGGGACATCTTTACCTTAGTAACTACAGTGGTACCCCGGGATACGAAATACCCAGGTTACGAAATTTCCGGGATACGAAAAAATCCCATAGGAAATAACTGTTCCGGGTTACGAATGTTTTTTCGGGTTACGAAGAAAATTTTTGGTGCTTTTCGGCGCTTTTTCGCACGAAACGTGGCTTTTCCCCATTAGAGCCTATGGGTTTTCGGCTTGTGAAGGCTTTTCGGGTTACGAAAGCGGCCGCGGAACGAAATAATTTCGTAACCCGAGGGAGCACTGTACTTAGTAAGTAACTATCACATTTAGAAAATATATATATATATAATGGATCTGGCAGCACAACCTTCCCCCTCAGGTATAGCATAAGAAAAAGTACAAGTTACAAAATAGTCTTAAATCTTAAATTACATTCAGCTAATTTCAAAATAAACATAACCACCCTAACATGACTGAACTACACAAGTACATTTCAACTCATACTGAAGTTAACCAGAATTAAACCAAAACCTTAATGACCAAAATAACAGGATGCTATTTATTTACAAGATTGTCCTTTTGACGCTCATACAAGATGTCACCACAAACACTGGGAATGCATGCACACCTCATAAAGCCAAGTACACTACTCTACGTGACTTCCAAACACAGATTCTGTAAACATGCAATTTTGGCAGCCTTGGGACTAGTGTGGACACTAATATACCGATACTCACCAGGTTTGAATTAATGCATGACCTAACTACGTTGTTTTCCTCCTGCAGAAAGTGACGAATCTGAAGAAGAGAAGTTCCTGATTGCATGAAAGCTCTCCATGTGAATAAAATATCCTTATTGCTTGCTGAAACACTTTGCACATGAATAGAAACTTTTCATCTTTGGTCTAGCCATTTTTCAAATAAGGAAAGTAAAGCTAGGCAACCTTCTTCTTGCTTGTGTGTTTACTGAAACCCAGTAGGTAATGCCTGGATAATGATATATGGCTAACCATCATTCTTTGGTTTAGAAAAGTGGAATGGATTCAGATTTAATCACACTTAGCACAACCCCTGTGAAATCTATGGGACTTAAACTTAGTTCACTCTGACTGGCATCCTGTTAGTGACGCATGCATGTGTAATTCCATGTTACAATCACTTATGTGCTTCTTTGCTCATTACATAAGTTGGTATGCCCTTCCTCCCTGCACAATGACCAAAGCCCCCACTAGACTCACTGGCCCGTTATAGACGGGCGTAAAGTACGTCCTGGGGATGTACTAAGGTTAGGCAAAGTGCGTGCCTTATGCACGCACCTAACCCTAGTACGTCCCCAGGACGTACAAAATGGCAGCGCCCATGCCACACGGGGGCCGCCATTACGACTTCACAAACGCACCGCCTCCAAACGGGGTGGCACGGACGTGACGTTGTCGCACCATGCGAGGGCACATAGAGCGCCCTTTCCATGGCACGAGAAGGAGCTCCGAAACGGAGCTCCTTCTGCGATTTGCGTCGTTGGCGCAGCCTTTAGACAGCTGCGCCAGCGACGCAAGGGAGAAAAGGGCCGAGCTGGCCCTTTCTCCTCCTCCCCGCTGCCATCGGATGTCCTTGGGGCATGAAGCCCCAAGGACACCCCTTTCCAGGCTGTGGGGAAGCGGCCTGGAAAGAGGCGGATTGGGGCCTCGGAGGCTGCCACTCTGGAAGCTGAGGCCCCGATCCGACGGGAAAAGCAGCGCTTACAGGCCGCCCCAAACAGGCGGTCAGTAAAGTGCCACTGTGTTGCTCGGGTACCTTTCTAATGGTCATTCCGTAGCTGGTGGAGAGTAGAGAATCATCTGGTTATGTTTCCATAGCCAGATGCAGACTGATGCCATCATTCACTGAGACTGCCGAAGGACTCCAGAGGATCTTGGTGGAAGAAGTCCTTGGTCTTTCTCTGGCTATCAGAACACAGCCAGATGTTTCTATGATCCCTCCCATTCTCCAACCAGCCATTGAATGGCCATTGAGAAGAGGCTATTGAAGCAACATGCTGAAACCTGTGGCTGATGACAAGTGAGCCACAGCAAAATTCCGCATGCAAAACTTGTTCTAGTTATTATTATATAGAATCTCAGCCACAGAACTATGTCCAATTCTGGGCAACACAATTCAAAAAAGATGTTGAAACGTTGAAGTGTATCCAGAGAATAACCAAAATGGTGAAAGGTCTGAAAACTATGAGCTAGGAGGAGCAGTTTAGGCGACTAGATATCATTAGCCTGGAGAAGAGAAGGTTAAGAGATTACATGATAGCCTTCTTTAAATATTTGAAGGGATGTCATATTGAGGCTAGATCAAGCTTGGTTTCTGCTGCTCCATAGAATAGGACTCAGAGCAATGGATTCAAACTTCGTCCTCTGTCAGACTTCGTCCTCTGTTCCCTTATCTGTTGGAGTTCGTCAGGGCTCTGTTTTGGGTCCCCTACTGTTTAATAATAATAATAATAATAATAATAATAATAATAATATTTATATTATTACAACAGAGGGAATAATAGACGGTTCCCTGCCCTCAGGCTTACAATCTAAAAAGACATGACACAAAAGGAGAAGGGAATGGTGAGGGGGGGAGGGGATCAGGTCTAGCAGTTCTTCTTTCCCTCTGAGGCCTGGACCAAGGCAGATGGACTGGAGGGAGGTCTCTTCTTCTTCAGCCTAGCCCTGATGGAGCTGGGCCAGCCTACTTTTCTCCCTCACAGGCCGAAAGATGACAGTTATGGAGGGACGAGCCTCTTTCTTCAGCCTAGCCCTGATGGAGCTGGGCCAGACTAATTCCCTACCTCATAGGCCGAAAAATGACAGTTTTCTCTTTATACACTGTCCCTAGGAAAACTTATATATTCTTTTGGTTTTTCCTATCATCTGCATGCCGATGACACTCAGCTGTATCTTTCCACCCCTGACCTTTCTCCGAGTCTTGAACAGCAAGTTTCATCTTGTCTCACAGCTGTCTTTCAGTGGATGCACCATTAGCATTTGAAGCTCAATATGTCTAAGACGGAGCTTCTTGTCTTTCCACCTAAGTCCACCCTTCAATACTCCTTTTCTGTTTCTGTTGATGACATTTCTATTCGATCGGTCCAGGAAGCCCACAGTCTTGGTTTTATTTTTGATTCTTCTCTGTTGTATATCCCCCAGATCCAGGCCACAGTCAAGGACTATAGATTCTTTCTTTACAATATTGCTAAAATCCATCCATTTCTCTCTACCTCCACTGCCAAGACCCTGGTCCACACTCCAGTGGCCTCACAACTAGATTATTGTAACCTCCTTCTGGCAGGGCTTCCTCTCTCTCACCTTCGTCCTTTAATTTCTGTCCAGCATTCAGCTGCACACATTATTACATCTGCTCGCCCCTTGACCATGTTTCTCCTTTATTATCATCACTTCACTGGCTCCCCTTCCCCTTCTGTATTCAGTATAAGCTTCTGTTGCTGAATTTTAAAGTCCTGCATGGGCTGCCCCCTCCTTATTTATCTGAATTTCTTTCCTCTTACATTCCCACTCATACCCTCCATTCTGGTAGTCAAGGTCTGCTGTCCCAGCCTAGGATTTCCACTGCCCTGTCCCGGATTCATCCCTTCTCATTTGCTGCCCCTCACTCCTGGGACCTTCTTCCCCCACGAGTACAGGTCTTCACTTCTTTAACCAGTTTTAAAACTGAGTTGAAGACCATCCTGCTCAGGGAACCATTCCCAGGGATTATGTGATTATCTGATATATGATTTCATATTTCTAATTGTTGCCTGCTTATTTTATCTAATTCTATCCTGTATTATTACCTATTGCTTTATATGTATTTTGTAGAATGTCTGCCATTGGCAGGTTTCATTTTTATCTTTTATTATTTGTATGTAAAGCGCCGTGCAAATTTACAGTGCTATATAAATAAACTGTAATAATAATAATAATCTGAAGAAAAAGAGATTCCACTTCAACATTAGGAAGAACTTCCTGACAGAAAGAGCTATTTGACAGTGGAACATACTCCCTTGATTGATGGTGGAGTCTCTTTCTTTGGAGGTTTTTGGCCTCTGTCAGGGTTGCTTTGATTGTGTCTTCCTAAATGGCTTGGAGTTGGATGTGATAATCCTTGAGATCTCTTCCAATTGTATGATTCAATGAGCAGGTGCCACTGCTGAATCTTCAGGGACTCTTCCATCTTTCCCACTTCATCCCATCCTTTCAATTAGACAAAACCCTTCAGCCTTCTGGACAGCATTTTCAAAGGGCCCATTCATACTAAGAAATAACCTGGTGTGGAAACCGGGTTATTTCCGTATATTTGCCACAATCAAATCTCGCCATGGCATTTTGTCCCCATTCCTGTTCACACTTGGGAAACAGCAATAGGGATAAAATGCCATGGAGAGATTTGATCATGGAAGGAGGTGGAGTGAGGAAGAGAAGGAAGAGGAGTGAAAAGGAGGGAGGACACAACAGTGAGGCAGAGGGAGGGGAGGAAGAGGAAGGAGGAGAAAGGAGGACAAGGAGGAAATGATGAGGTAGGTGCAGGGGAGGGAAAGGAAGAGGAGGGAGGAGAAAGAAAGACAAGGAGGACATGGCGCGTCAGGTGTAGAGGGAAAGGAAGAGGAGGAAGATGAGGGAGGAGAAAGGAGGACAAGGAGGACATGGAGTAGCAGTTGGAAGGGCCAGTGGACATTTTCAGAACACCAGAATGTTTTGAAAATGGAGGTGCCTCCATTTTCAAAATAATTTCCCATGTGATCCAGATCTCTCTGATAGTGCGTTCTCATTACTGAAGATCCAGAGCATTGTGGTGCTACAAAAAAGACGTGGTATATGACCCAGTGCAAAATGTACAGGGTCAAGTGGGTCCCCCCTTACACACACACACACACACACACACACACTCTGCAAACTGCACCAAGTGCAGTCAAGGGAAATGTAAATACCATGGAAATAACCTGGTTTCCACACCAGGTTATTTCCTAGTGTGAATGGGCCCAAAGTAGAGGCAAGGGAGTCCACTTCCACCAGCCCTGGAACATTCACCTATCTCCAGATCCAACCATGTTTAATCTATGCCACACCTAGGATCCTGCCACACTACAGAATTAATGCGGTTTGATACTACTTTAACTGTAATTTCTCCCTCCTGTGGAATGCTGGGATTTGTAGTCTGTGGTGGCACCAGAGCTCTCTGACAGATAAGGAAAAATGTCTCACAAAACTATAAATTCCAGCATTCCATAGCATTAAGCCATGGCAGTTAAAGTAGTGTCAAACTGCATTAATTCTGCAATGTAGATGTTAATGCTGCCTGTTATGCTATAAATTTGTAATTTCTGAATACCAAGATGATGTTATAATTTTAATGCTTTATATTTTGTTTATATGTTTGAATTGCCCTTTCCAGTGATCAAGACTTTCAGTACCATAGGGTGATGTGGGAATTAAACAAATTCTCTTTATATGTAGAATTTTAAAAGAGCCAGAACCTAGCCATCTAAAAGAACAAATACATTATAAAACAAAACATTTCAAAGGACCCAAAGAAAACTTGAGTACTGCATGATTAAGAGGAGAGCTCTCAATTGCTAAATTCGTGTGCAAGATCTGCATTTTCACATTTCTGAGTAAGAACTTGGAAGCTGTTTGTAGTGTCCTCCAGAAAAACTATGTTTTCCCCCAAAAGTTATCCATCTTGTAGGTCTCATCTTTCTTCACCACCATGCTAGGCTGTTATATTTGCCATGTGAGTGATGGATAAGGTTACATCTTAGGGATTAGAGAATGATTAATGGTGTTCTATATTCCTGCCCAGTGAACTAGGAATCCATCTGGGACCAAGCAGTCACCACCAGTGGCAATATGACAAAATGGAGCATTGGCTCAGGGTGGCCAGTGCTGAATGCTTTGCTTCTTCAAAACAAATGTGGAGCCTTTTCCAGCTTTTGAATCTTTCCTACTATATTACACTTTCCACGCTGAGCAGAACAGGAAAAGCATTAATGGGAGGCCTTAATAACCATTTTATTGCCCACATCAGCCACATCTCCCCTCCCTCTGTGAATCCAAAAGTGTCTATCAACAACCACTGTTGATTCTTGGCAGGCACACATGGCCTAGTTCTATGTATACTGCTCTCACTTCCAAGACTGTTTGGCAGTGAATACCATTGCCCTTATGCAATGTGGGTGGAATGGAGTTGGACTCAGAGCTCAAAAAAGTTACTTTTTTGAGCTACATCTTTCAGAACCTCTAACCAATGTGATCAATGATCATACTGCTAGGTTATCCTGAGTGGTCTAGTTTTAAAAACCTCAAGCTATGGTTGTGGTGTTCACAGTAAACTTAATTTTGATGGTCCTGACTACAGTTTGCCAGGGCTGGTGCAAGTTATTTTGCAGCAAGAGGCAAATGAGAATATTACCTCCCCTTTCCCCATGATTCTATGTACAGTGGACTGGAAAGAGAAGCTAACTTCAAAACTCTCAGTGGGAAGGATCAGGCTATGTGGTGCATACAAATTAGGAGATATAAACAACTGAGAGGACTGCCACTAGTGGCTCCAACAACTGCAAATGGAGTAGTTGCCTCATTCTGCCTTCTGATGGGGGCAGCACTGGAATTTGCAAGTGAACCCAACTAACTGGAAACCTCAGTTGAGATAATACTTGCTGTAGTGATCTGCAAGATTATCGTACCGCCTCGGGTGCCCGACTTAACTCTTCCAAATTTGGCTCAAATTCAGAAGTTAGGCTGATTTTATTGCATCGCCTTTTCTGTCAAAATGGCTTCTCATTGCCTCCAGGGTTGAACTCAGGCACTATAAGTTGCTTCGGTAGCCATTTTTCCAATTTGGAAACTTCCAATTTCAGCCCTGGAGGCAATGGGAAGCCATTTTGACAGAAAAAGCCATGCGATAAAATCAGCCTAACTTCTGAATTTGAGCCAAATTTAAGTCGTGCACCAGAGGTGGTGTGATAATCTCCCTGGTTTGGCATCTTGGGCTCTGATGAAGGAATGGCAGCCTATGAACCAAGAAAAAAAATATGAAATGAACAAATATAGGATGGGAGACATGGGAGACACCTGGGTAGACAATAGTTCATGTGAAAAAGATCTAGGAGTTTTAGTAGACCACAAGCAGAATATGAGTCAGAAGTGTAATGCGGTAGCCAAGAACGCCAATGTGATTCTTGGATGCATCAACAGGAGTATAGTGTCTAGATCAAGGGAGGTGATAGTACCACTGTATTCTGCTTTGCTTAGGCCTCACCTGAATGTTGACAAACTGTCCAGTTCTGGGCACCTCAATTCAAGAAGAATGTTGACAAGCTGGAATGTGTCCAGAGGAGGCCAACCAAAATGGTGAAAGGTCTGGAGACCATGACTTAAGAGGAGCAGTTTAGGGAACTGGGAATGCTGGGTCCTAATGAAAAGAAGGTTAAGAGGGGACATGATAGCTATGTCTAAATATCTGAAGGGATGCCATATCAAAGAGGGAACAGGGTTGTTTTCCATGGCTCCAGAGATTAGGACAAGGAGCAATGGATTCGAACTACAGGCAAAGAGATTCCACCCAAACTTCCTGATGCTCAGAGCTGTTTGACAGTGGAATATGCTGCCTCAGAGTGTGATAGAGTCTCCCTCTTTGGTGGGTTTTTAAACAGAGGCTGGATGAATGTCTGTTGGGGGTTCTTTGATTGGTGTTCTTGCTTGAGAAGGGGTTGAGCTCAGTGGCCCCTGTGGTTTCTTCCAATTCTGATCCTATGAAGAACATAATAGGAAATACACATAGGGCTGGAATCCTAACTATACACTCTGTTCTTCCCAGTTCTATGCAGTAAAGGCTCTTATGGAGTTTATAAATCATAAATCTCATGAAGTTCATTAAGACATATTCCCAGGTAGATGCATATAAAAGTACTACATTCATCTCGGAGATCCAACATGATGCAGCAGCTCTTACGCAATCCTGTTGAGACCAGCTTGACTACCATCTGAATAAATACGATGGAATGTAACTGCAAACCTCATTGAACTCATCAGATCACACCTCTCCCACTAAATCAAAATGGAAGCCACAAGATGGGCTATAAACTTCAAAGATCCATATGGCTAAGTACAACCTATATCATAAGAGTGCTGGAAGGAGAAAATGTATCAGATTTAGACTGAGGAAATGCAGGCTTCAACAAAGATCAGTTTATCCAGCTCTGGTAGAATGCAAAAGAGGTGTTCTCTTATGGTAAAGCAACCTGCAACATTAAATACCACTGCTGTACTTTTCCCACTGCCCTTGACTGTGGAGTGGGGGTGAGGTTCATTTAATAAATTTTATAAGAATTCAATGGGCAGCACCCATTTGGGAAAGGGATAAACCTCTCCATCTCTCTTGCAGAGGTCCCAGTCTGGATCATCTGCCATGCTCACTTGTAAGTTAAAAAAAAAAAAGGGGGGGGGAGTAGATTCAGCAACATGTTACATGTTTAAAATACTATGTAGCTTAGCTCCTAGTGCTATCAACCATATCTGAAATGTCCTGCAAGAATCAGGACAAGGCACACAGGTGGGTGTGATGCCCAACACAACATCCCTGAGAATCAACAGGGGCTTAATCAGAATATGAATGGTCAGAGCTCCAAGCCAAACCCTGGGCCATTGGGACTGGGAGAGGCTCTTTCTAGAACAACATGGGTCCACCATGTCCTCCTCTGCTGTTTCAGACGAGCAACAAAAAGTCCTTCAGCTCCTGCCAGAACATCTGAGAAAGGCAACGTTCCTTCCAAATCTCCATTAGACTCGCATCTTTGGCTTGAAATCCTAGCATCTCATGTATCGCTGCTGAAATCAAATATGCAAGTAGATGTGTGTTGTGTTTGGAAAATTCTCAGGTATGCACTTTGCTATTCTGCTTACACTGGAATCCAAAAAAAAAAAAAAAAATCAAATAAGAACTATATCCAGAATGCTTTCATCTCCTTCCACGAAGCACTGCTCCTTTTCCAGCTTGGATTAATGTGCATGAGTCACAGGCATGCCTCCTATCTGCTTGAAGGCAACAGAGGAGGAGGAGGAATGCAAATTAAGCCTCCTTTTTCTGGCAAAGGCAAGATCATCTGACTTGGTTGCACAGAGCTAGCAGAGCTGGCCATTGAGCTAGTGTAGCATAGTGGCTAAGAGACTGCGGTATGCATCAGCAGATCTCACCTCTGCCATGAACTCCCTAGGTAGCTTTAGGCAAGCCACAATCTCTTGGCATCAACAGCCTTCCGCCTTACAGTGTTATGGAGATAATAATAATAATATCTTCATTTACAGCACTGCGGTAAGGTTTACAAGATAAAGCATGGAAAACACTTTGAACATTTTAGATCCCAAAGCATGGGGAGAATGGAAAGTGGTCTGATACCAGTGGACAGGTAATAAGGCAACTGGTATTGGATGAAATTATGAACTCTAGTAGACTAGAATGGAGGTTTTTGAACAGAGATTAGATGATTATCTGTCAGGATACGAAAGGTGTGAACACCAGCACTGGCAAAGGCTGGACTATATGACTGTTGATATCAGTTCCAACTGTACAGTTCTGTAATTTTAGAAAATAGTCATAACATTCTCAGCCTAGAGTACTCTTGGGTACTTATGTAGAAGCTATCTTATAGCACCTTTGAGACTACATGAAAGAAAGAAGTTGGCAGCATGAGCTTTTGTAGAACAAAGCCTATTTTCTCAGATGCATTTGTTACTTATGTTGGTTTAACTTTCAGTTATGGCAGCATAAATACTTTCTTTCCACTGGGTAAGGAAGGAATCTTTGCTTCCTGGCACAATGTCCTTCCCCTCACTGCATAATGGTCACCTGGGTGTACTCACACTGCAAATCAGTGTCTGGCTGGGCAGATCTGCATCCAAGCACCATTTAGGTACTACTGCAAAGACAAGGAAAGCAGAAGCCACGGGCTCCCAGCATAATGTATGCGCTACCAGAAGTCCTATTGGATCTTGGGCCAAGTAAGGCAGAGCCTGGAAGAGTTGCTTTTTAGACTACTCAGCCATGATGTCATAGTCCAAAGAGTTACTCATCTACAAAGCTCTGTAGTAAAGTAATGGGAGCAGATGGTGATAAGGCAGTGAGGTATAACAACCTTGGTGGTGTTTTGAGTGGGTATGGCATCATTCCCTCTATTTATAGTAGTCAGGTACAGTACTTACTGTTTTCATAGATTCATAGACTTGGAAGAGACCGCACGGGCCATCCAGTCCAACCCCCTGTCATGCAGGAAATCCAAATCAAAGTATTCCTGACAGATGGCCATCCAGCCTCTGCTTAAAGACCTCCAGGGAAGGAGACTCCACTACACTCCAAGGGAGTTTGTTCCCCTGTCGAACAACCCTTACTGTCAGGAAGTTCTTCCTAATGTTGAGGTGGAATCTCTTTTCCTGTAGCTTGCATCCATTGTTCCGGGTCCTGTTCTCTGGAGCAGCAGAAAACAAGCTTGCTCCCTCCTCAATATGGCATCCTTTCAAATATTTAAACAGGGCTATCATATCACCTCTTAACCTTCTCTTCTCCAGGCTAAACATCCCCAGCTCCCTGAGTCCTTCCTCATAGGGCATGGTTTCCAGACCTTTCACCATTTTAGTCGCCCTCCTCTGGACACGCTCCAGTTTCTCTATGTCCTTTCTGAATTGTGGTGCCCAGAACTGGACACAATATTCCAGGTGGGGCCTGACCAGAGCAGAATACAGTGGCACTATTACTTCCCTTGATCTAGACACTATACTTTTATTGATGCAGCCTAAAATTGCATTGGCCTTTTTACCTGCTGCATCGCACTGTTCACTCATGTTCAACTTGTGGTCTACCTGTTGTTGTTGTTGTTGTTGTTATTATTATTATTATTATTATTATTATTAACCTTTATTTATGAAGCGCTTTAAATTTACACAGCGCTGTACATACAATCTTTTTAGTTAGACGATTCCCTGCCCTTGGGTTTACAATCTAAAAAGACATGACACAGAATGAGAAGGGAGTGGTGGAGGGAATGGGTAAGAGGTCCAGCAGTTCCTCTCTTATCTCCAAGGCCTGTTGTTGTTGTTGTTATTATTATTATTATTAACCTTTATTTATGAAGCGCTGTAAATTTACACAGCGCTGTACATGCAATCTTTTTAGTTAGACGTTTCCCTGCCCTTGGGCTTACAATCTAAAAAGACAAGACACAGAAGGAGAAGAGAGTGGTGGAGGCAAAGGGTAAGAGGTCCAGCAGTTCCTCTCTACCTCCGAGGCCTGGACCAAGGTAGATGGACTGGAGGGAGGGCTTGGCTTCATAATGGATGGTTAATCTTCATCCAGGGAAAATACATACTCTCAAGTAGGATAATACATACACAATACATAGCAATACAGGAAATGGTTCGATAAACAGGCAACAAAGAACATCAGATAGTAAGCAACAATTATGCAATGCCTGGGAACGCTTCCCTGAACAGGATGGTCTTCTACTCCGTTTTGAAGCTGGTTAAAGAAGTGATGGCTCTTGCTTGTGGAGGAAGAAGGTTCCACGAGTGAGGAGCAGCAAGTGAAAAGGGGCGAATCCGGGATGGGGCAGAGGAAATCCTGGGCTGAGACAGGAACCCTTGACTACCAGAACGGAGGGCCCTGGTGGGAAGGTGAGGAGAAAGAAGGTCTGATAAGTAAGGAGGGGCCAGTCCATGGAGGGCTTTGAATGTCGACAGCAGGAGCTTATACTGAATGCGGAAAGGGAGAGGGAGCCAGTGAAGGGATGCCAACACAGGAGAGATGTGGTCAGAGCGGTGGGTGGAAGTGATAATGCGTGCAGCTGAATGCTGGACAGAGATTAAAGGACAGAGGTGAGAAAGAAGAAGCCCAGCCAAGAGGACGTTACAGTAATCCAGTCGTGAGATCACTAGGGCATGGACCAGGATCTTGGCAGTAGAGGCGGAGAGATATGGTCGGATTTTGGCAATATTGTACAAAAAGAATCTACAAGCCTTGGCTGTGGTCTGGATCTGAGGGATACACGACAGAGAAGAGTCAAAGATAAAACCAAGACTGCGGGCTTGCTGGACTGGTTGAATAGAAATGTTGTCCACAGAGACAGAAAAGGAGAGTTGAAGGGTGGGCTCAGGAGGAAAGACAAGAAGCTCCGTCTTGGACATGTTGAGCTTCAAACGCCAATGGCACATCCACTGCGAGACAGCTGTGAGGCAAGACGAGACTTGCTGTTCAAGCCTTGCAGAAAGGTCAGGGGCAGAAAGATACAGCTCGGTGTCATCAGCATACAGATGGTAGGAAAAGCCAAAAGAGCTGATGAGTTTTCCTAAGGACAGTGTGTAGAGAGAAAACAGAAGGGGACCCAGAACAGAGCCCTGGGGAACTCCAATAGATAAGGGAACAGGAGAAGAAGTCTGACCCCCTGCAACTACTGCAAAAGATCTGCCAGACAAATAAGATCTAAACCAGTCGAGAACAGAGTCTGAGAACCCAAGGTCAGAGAGTATGTCAGTTAGGAGACAGTGATCAGCAGATGGACTGGAGGGAGGGCTTGGCTTCATAATGGATAGTTAATCTTCTTCCAGGGAAAATACATACTCACAAGTAGGATAATACATATACAGTACATAGCAATACAGGAAATGGTTTGATAAACAGGCACCAAAGAACATCAAATAGTAAGCGACAATTATGAAATGCCTGGGACTCTCAGATCCCTTTCACATGTAGTTTCATTCAGCCAGATATCCCCCATCCTATATCTGTGCATTTTATTTTTCTGCCCTAAGTGCAGTACCTTACATTTCTCCCTGTTGAATTTCATTTTGTTAGCTTTGGCCCAGCTTTCTAGTCTATTAAGGTCATTTTGAATGTTGATCCTGCCTCTGGAGTATTAGCTATTCCTCCTAATTTGGTGTCATCTGCAAATCTGATATCCAATTCTGTCATCCAGGTCATTGATAAAGATGTTGAATAACACTGGGATGGTTATGGAGCCATCCCTGATAGGGAAGTAGCAGCTAAAGGCAAGCACCATAGGTTGCAGTGGTATGAAAACTGATTAGGGAGAAAATAAAAAGCCAAAGGAGACATGCCCAAACATAACTTAGTGATGACTGAAGGCGTTGTGGAAGAATGTGTGTCCACCAAGGATGAGGGCTGGACAATTGAAAGGAGGGAAAATAGAATGGTTGGAATCTTGAACAGGTTATATCCATGTAAAAAATGTAATCCCAGGAAAAGAGAATGGAAAAGTTACTTTTGGACTCTGACTGCTAGAGTCCCCCCAAAAGTAAATTTTCCACACTCTGCCCAGAAATCAGAATGTAAGTTTTGGAGTTTCTTTTCTACCAAAATTTTTTGTTCCCCATTTTTTGTTTTCTGAACCAGTAATACTGCCAATTCTCTTCTATATGTTACATTTAATCATCAGTTTACTTATTCCTAACTCCTTCCTGTCCTTTTGCTTGTGGGTTCCAAAAATCAGGAATTGTGCAGCAAGTATGGCACTGGGAATTCCTCTTAAAACTAGCTGAAAGCTACACACACATTCTCGATTTCCTATGTAGGTCATATTATTTGAGGATTCTGGTGGAAATCCAGCTGGTTGGGAGGAAACTTCCTAAAGTTTCCAGAAATGTCACCACTCCCCTCAGTTACAAAAACTGAGCACATCCTCCATCCCCTGCTTCAAACATTACATGAAGATGTGATGCAAAACACATCTTTTTAATGAATTACAACTGGAAGCCCACTTTACTCTGAAAGATTATTACTTTAATAAGGTGTAAGAACATGAACTGTCTACCCTCAGAGCAGTCTACATTTGGTGGTAATGTGTGAAACACTCCCTTGGGTGTGTCCTCCCTAGCGCTTGAAAATGTTACTTTTCTACATAGGAAACTTCCTTGTGCCAGGACCAGGCTATTTTTCTATCTATTCTAATATTGTCTACTTAGACTAGTAGTACTTTTCCATGTTCTCTGACAAAGGTCTTTTAACTGAAGACACCGATCACCAAGCCTTCTGCATAAACAATGTGTGCTAAATCTCCTGATTAAGAGCAGCAAAACTTGGGATAGGCTCAGAGGAGTGAATCTGCAAAAACATATTTGAAGGTGGATACTGTGGGACTACCAGAGTCTTCTATTATCCACAGTGTGATCTCATGTCTGTTCACACTGTAACTGCTCCCAAAAATTATAGCAGTTTGATAGCATTTTAGCTGTCACACCTGCATCCTATGAAATCTGGGGATTCGTAGTTAAGTGAGGTACTGAATTTTTTTTGCTACACAGCTCTGGAGATGTAGTTCAGGGGGTAGACTAGGGCCATTATCAGATGAGTGTGGAACTGGGGGTCTTACGCACTGGGTGGTTCGAATTCACGTTATTTCGCACAATACCATCATACCAGCATTCGAATGGCCCAATCCGCACTCACGTGAAAGCGCGAGCTGCCGAACTGAATGCGCACTGGCTCCTCTTTTTGGAGCGTGTTGGCCAGTGCGCTGATAAGGGGATTGGCGATATCCTGGATTGGGGCTCTGTTCGATCTCAGTGCGAATGGGTCTGGTGTGACTACCCAGTCCTGAATTCCATCGCAAGACCCCCAGATTCCAATTTTTACTTCCGGTGGGTCTTTCCTCTTGCCGGTTCCAGGGAAGCGGGGGGGGGGCGGTTCCAGCGGCCTCCTCCTCCTCCTCCCAGCTTGAGAGGCATCCAAGGCTGCATCCCAGGCAGGGAGGAGGAGGAGGAGGCCGCTGGAACGGCGGCGATCACCGCGATTCTAGCGGCCCCGCGCCTGTTCCCTGCCTGGGATGCAGCCAGGGATGCCTCTCAAGCCGGGAGGAGGAGGAGGAGGCTGCTGGAACCGTGATTCCCGTTGCCCCCCGCGCCTCTTCCCTGCCTGGAAGGGCAAGGCATTTCCTCCCCTCATCGGAGTGGAGGGGAGGAGGCAGCGCCCTGTGAGCAGGGAGCCGGGAAGGCCCTTCTTAGGAGCCTTTCCCTGAATCCCCTGCCCCAAAGGCCCTCGCGTGGGCATTCCTTCCCCTTGCAGGAGGAAACAATTCAGGTCATGAACGGAAGCTCACTGTTCAGTCAACCACCCCCCTTTTCAAATTCAAACAATTTTTTTTGAGCGCAGATGCGCATGGTTAATATCCCAGAATGTATGTTTTATTTTTAACCATTTTGTTGAGCACAGATGCGCACGGTTTATATTCCAGAGGCAGATGGAGCCAGGCTTGCACTTGTGCAGCCGCTGAAACCCCTGTGCCTGGCTCTTTAAAAAGGGAGGACACTTCCCCCGATGCCCTGCAAACGTCACCATGACGATAGCTTGATTGGCAACGGCCAATCTACAGAATGCATTCGATTTCTGTCAAAATGCATTCGATTTCAATTTGTAGTGGGCACTTGCTAACGGAGCGATTGACAGCCGCTGGAACTGCTCCCCCCCCCCAGAATACATACTCACACACTCACACACACGTAGAACTGGGCATTGCTAATTTGTTGCAAGGGAAGGTCATGGTAACATTAAAACCAAGCGGGAATGTAGAGAGGAAACAAATGGGCGCGTTGTATCGCGATTGTTAATGTGCATGAGCTGGCTCTTCAGCTGTTTACCGGGCTGTCATGACGGGACCTCCCCTTTCACCCCGGAAGCGTTTAAGGTCGCAACCCATGCAGGGCACCACTGAGCATGT
>NC_056522.1:40271304-40311492 GCF_019175285.1 Sceloporus undulatus | reverse complement strand
GCGAGGCAGCCGATACGAATCGGCCAATCCTCATGTTGAGCACCGGTGTGACAAAACATTCTGCACTGAATGCACTTCGCGCGAATGCAGATTGGCCAATTTGAATCATGCCAATGCGGAGGGACTCCCAGGTATGATGGTATTGTGCGAAATAACGTGAATTCGAATCGCCCAGTGCAGAAGACCCCCAGTTCCACACTCATCTGATAATGGCTTAGGACTCACTAACAGAGAAGCCAAAGTATCTCACCAAACTATGGATTCCAGGATTCCATAGAGTAGAGCCATGGCAAGTAAAGTGGTTTTAATCTGCTATCACTATATAGTACAAAAGCACTCTGGGTTTATTTGGGGGTTTTGCACCTTCATTTATTTTAAGTCAGTTTATTGCCTTACAGACTGTTCTTTTGAGGTAAATAGTTTAGTAAACTGCATTATGATGGCCATATTTTACAATCACTATGAAGCTATGATGCTGACATTGACATATCTTGGTTTTATAAGCCTTACAAATCCTGACACCTCTAAGGCACCCCAGAACTTGGAGGAAGGGTTCTAGAACAAGGTTCTAGAAACTTTATTATCTGTGCCACTGGAGCAACTCCCAGGCCTGAACATGGCTGAGTTACGGGTGCCACCATTGAAGAGATTACTCTGCCTTACTAGGTCAGATGATAAGAAGATCCCAGTTAGCTTTATGCAATTACTGCATGGGTTCCCAACCTGGAGGTCACGTGACCCCTTCTTGGGGGTCGCCAGGTTGGGATTCTCTCCTGCCTCCCCCTCCTCCCTTTGTCCCCTGTGGGTGCCGGTGCTAGCGCCGGCAACCACAAGGAGAAAGGGCCAGGGTCGCCTCCTCCCCTTCCCTTCTCCCCGCGGGTGCCCTCCAGGGCACCCAGGAGGAGAAGGTGAAAGGGACGGGACTTCAAGCACCAGCGGCCTTTGCGACCGGAAGTCCCACCCCTTCTTCCTTGGTGGCCTCCCTGATTGGTTGGGAGGCTGGGAAGGGGCGGGGCATATGACCGCAAAGCCCGCTGGGGCTTGTAGGCAGTCAACAGTCCTGTCCCTTCCTCACCTCACAACCAATGAGGGAGGTCGTGGGTGGGATGTTCGCCCGGAATGGGGGTCACAACCCAACAAAGGTTGAGAACCGCTGAATTACTGCTCCACGGTTGAGTCCTAAGTCTGAGTATTCACCAAAGGAACCAAAAGAGATTGCCTTATACCAATTCAGACCATTAAACCATCTATTCTAATGTTTTCAACAATGAATGGCACTGGCTGTCTAAGAAAATTTTTTACTTACCTTACATGGCCATGCTAGGGACTGAAACTAGGACTTATTACATGTAAAATAGGTATGGAAATTGACTGCCCTCAAGATGTTGTTGGACTGCAGCTCATGTAAGCTTAATCCTTTAGTTAATCGTGAGGCATGCTGGGAGTTCCAGTCCAACAAACTATTGAGGACCATGTGATTCCCACTTCTGATGTGAAACATGTTTTGTGACACTTGAGTTAGCATGCCTACTATTTTAGGTAGCAAGGGGAACTGCTGAACAGATTTGCCTTTCTACACCCTAGAATCTAACCACAAGGTCATCTAGTCATGATCATGTTGTTTCCTTCTGAGACCAGACACAGAATCATTTACCAGAAGCTCTCTGTAGAGTTGAGTTCTACTTTGTTTTGCTAGAACACTGTATTACATCTTTGAACAAACATCTGCACATTATACATTGTAATTATGCATTATAATTGTCCGTGTCAAAGGACTTGTAACTACAAGTGCTGTTACACAGCCAAGACATGCTTTGAACACCCCTCTCCTCTACATCACCCTTGGAAAGCCAAGCCCTGAGGCCCTAAGAAGAGGTTTGATAGTTAGTCTTCTCGCTGCATGACATGTAAGGCAGTATTGAAGCATGCTGTGCTGAGGGAAAGATAAATTGAAAACATTTTGAATTATTTAGAGAACTAAATAAACTTTCCCTAAATCCAATTTTCTCCAACAGTGTCACAAGAACCACAAAGCCGTCATCCATGACAAACTTAGTAGTGTTGAAATCTAGAAAATGGCAGTAAAAAGACATTCCCAAGCTATTTCACAATTCAGTTTGGTCTTTTTATTCTGTTATGTTTATGTGTCTCCACCTTAGCGCAGGGGAATCTGACCCAAATCTGGTTCTTCCAACTTTCTCCTTGTTTTTGTCTTTGTGAAATAAAATTTAAAAAGAAAAGTACACTTTAACATGTCGTGATTAACCTGCAAGAGGTTCCTGATAATTGAAAATGAATGTGTATGAAATGGGTGGACAAGAAAACCACAGTATGTGCAACATGGGTAATTAGCAGATAGATAAATACTTCATTATATTTCATTTAACACAGTCATACAACACCAAAAACATTTTTTAAAATATACCCAACTGAAAAATGCTTTGAAGAATCTCTCAGAAACCAATATACTAAAAAAATAAATTAAAAAAAATCAAGGATTGCAGGAAGAAGAGAGGAAGGGAAAGGTGGATTTAGTAATACAGTAGAAGGATAATGGGACCTGATTCTTTTATCTGACCAGTATACAAGGCGACTTGTAATACTCTTCTGTTAATACACTACAGGTTGAGTTTCCCTTATCTGGAATTGCAAAATCTGAAATATTCCAAAATCCAAACTTGTCCACGTGGGTGGATCAGATAGTGACATCTTTGCTTTTTGATGGTTCAATAAACAAAAACTTTGAAGATGATCTCACAGGGCAAGTGGAATCGCTCCCATCCATACCCTGTCCTTATCGCATCCACACTTATCCCATCAGTGGCAGCCTTCATTGTATTACTATGCATTTTCATTAATACACAGTGACGGGGCCATGCCACTTCAGGGATGGGAAAAGGGTGCGATAAGTGCAACGTCCCCTGAAAATCTTATCACAATTGTGCAGTAAGAATGTGGTAAGAATCAGATAATAATGACATCCTGTGAAAATCTCTGCGCAACTGAGCGGGAAGGATGGGACAGGGATGGGACAAGGATGTCCCGTCCCCTGTGTGATAATCTCCTTTTCATGCACAAAATTATTAAAAACACTGGGCATAAAATTACCTTCGGGCTATGTGTATAAGGTATATATGAAAGAAAAATGAATTTTATGTTTAGACTTGGGTCCCATTTCTAAGGTATGCTTGGAACTCTACATAGTTGCAACCAAGTGTCTGTAGATCTTAGATTCCTAAATCATATATACCATGCTAGCCGAGCTGTGAGGTACTGGGGGAGTTTAGAATACAAAGGCCCCATTTCCACTGGGCAAAAAAGTGGCTTATATTGCTGCGATTCTGACTCGTTTTTTTCCCCCGAGTCTGCTCCCTCGTTCCCATTACGAAAGAGGGCAACCGGACTCGGGGTTTTTTTTACCCATGTTCTCGTTCCCATTGAAATTATCTCGGTTGTAATTTGAAGTGGATTTTTTTGCTCCCTGTTCCCATTGCCCTTCTGGAGTCTCTTTTTTTTTTAAAAAAAGCAGCTGTCAATCATGCGCCTAAGCACTTGATGTCACAGCCAATCAGTCGCTTAGGCGCTTTTCTCCTCTGGGAAAGGGAGCCTCCATCCCCCCATGTCCCTTTGCCTCCCAGGCTCTCCTGTGTCTTCCCAGAGTGCCTCTGGGAAAGGGGAAAAGGAGCCTCTATCCCCCAAGTCCCTTTGCCTCCCCCATTGCTCCCTGGGCTGTTTGGGGGGCAATCAAGCAGGCATGTAAAAAAAAGAAAAAATAATAGTTTAAAATGGTCTCCTCACATGTCAATCTATGAATGTGGAGCAGGGGGGAGGTTGCAGGAGGGCATAATGTGTTTACTGTATTTGGAGGTCAATGTAGCAATTTGCTATGTTTGGACATCCGACAGAGCGCCTAAGCGATTGAAAGCTTAATTTAAAAAAAATTAATTTGTCTACACATGCGATCGCCTTACCCTGCTTCCCACTCCACTGGGGGAAAGGCTATGCAAATGGGAGAAAATGGTGCCGGTAATGCAGGAAAGAGAACAAGCGGGTGACACTCCCAGGCCAGCCCCTTGAGCACTGCTCCTCCCATCCCCAAGTTCTCTAATCAGACACCCTTGTCGTTCCCATTCATTTGCCCCGAATCGGACTCAGGAGGCACAAGAAAAACCTCTAAAAATGTGCACCCTTTTAAAAGGGTAATTGTTTATCCACCACTGATTCGGGTTTTCCCAGGAAAAATTGATCACATGGGGATCAGATGCTAATTCCAATGGGAACGAAATCAGCGCAATGAGGATCGAATGGGACCGATGCACCCATAATTCGCATCCTGATCCATGTTATAAGCCAGTGGGAATGGGGCCAAAGACTTAAATACCAGAACCAAAATTTTGAAATGGGTGCTAGCCCAAATTGGTAGCCATTGAAGGGATTTATGGGGAGAAGAGACAAGTAAATATTTAGGGAGATTTCAAACAACATGGGTGGCACTGTTCTGGCCTAACACCAGAGGAAGAAGAGAGCAGGAAGGCAAACCTGCCAGTAGGCTATTACAATAATCCAGGCATGACATAACCAAGGCCTGGACAGTAGATGGGTAGTCTCAATGGTAAAAAACACACCAAAAGATGGAAATTACATGCCTTTGCTGTCACCCTGATAAAGGGGCACAGGGAAAATCAATCATTCAGCAAGATTCCAAGGTTCCAGACAACTGAGAAAGGAAACATTGTGCAATCCTGTAAACACTGTGGTGGGCATGAAGATGGTGGGTGGTCATTCATAAAGAAACACTCAACAGTCCATCATAGAGTTCCACACAGAAACATCAATTGATTTAAAGCTTGGGAAAATCTGAGTGTCATCTCCATAAATGTGATACTGAAAATCCAATTCTGAAATAAGAAATCGAAGAAGGAGGGTATATAATGAAAAAAGAAGAGGACTCAAAACTGGAGAACTTTGCATCTTCCACCTGGAGATAGCCCATAAAAACTGGAGACTTGGGGCAAGGCCCTAGGATCTGGCTACTGTAGTTTATTACAGTGGTTTCTTCCCTTATGTGGGGGATCCGTTCCAAGAACCCCCCCCCCCCCACGTAAGGGTAAAAAGATGCATGCTTGAGCCCCACTGAAAACAATGGGACACATGCATGCAGCACGCACATCGTTGTTTTTCCCGTGGCACCGCTTCAGTGTAAGCTGAAAGCTGCGTATGGTGTGGGTGCACTGTACTTTTACAGGCTAAATATTTTATCTTTTATTTTTCAAATTTATACTAATTAATCAAATCTAAACAATTAGATACTTGTTTTAGGGAGTATCCACACTGAAGACAAAAAGCCGTTTGACACCATTTTACATGCCATGATTCGGTCTTCTAGAATCCTGGTATTTGTAGTTTGGTAAGGCACCCAAGCTCTCTGACAGACCAGGCTCAATACCTCACCAAACTACAAATCCCAGGATTCCACAGGATGGAGCTATGACAATTAAAGTGATGTCAAAGTGCTTTATTTCTGTAGTATAGCAGGTCTCAAAGTTTTTCTGTGAAGGATTCTTACACTAGTGCACTGAAGTGGGTGGCTGAATTCTAGTGCTTCACTGAACTATGAGCAGTCTGAACATAGGTTTCATTAACTTTAATAACTGTATTCCCTTTCATCTATTGTGGCATTGGTTTGGGGCAAATAGGACTACAATAAATACGCCTGAAGAAAATTCACTTTTCATTGGTGATTTTGATGTCTTGTGTTTGGAACAGAACACAGTTTAACCTGACTAGAGTTGCCTATCTGCAGCAATATGCAGTATGTGGGATTAACTTCAAAAAGCACTCAGTGTACAAGATACTCACTAGGCATAGTTACTTTTTTGGACTGAAAACCACCCCTACCCCCAAAATCCTCCAATCATCATGGCAATTGGCATGCTGGCTTTGGGATTCTGGGAGCTGTAATCTGGTTGGATTCCTCGAGATTAAGTGGAATACAAATAATAATAATAATAATAATAATGATGATGATGATGATGATGATGATGATGTATGAATCAAAGTACTGATGCTTATGTTTAAACCCTTACTGGGAATCTAGACCAGGGGTGAGCAAGTTCCACTGGTGGTGCTGGGGTACACGAGATCCTCTCCATGATCCACCCAAGGCTGCACCATCATTGCTACTGAAAGGATTCTTACTCTATTCTACTCTTCTTTTGATCACCATCAAAAAAAACAAACATCCACCATGGAATTTTTTCCCCAAATTTGACAGTAATTTCTCCTGCCTTCTGTGCTGTAGGAGTGTATCTGCTCAGGGTGTTCTTCTGTACCAGATGGGAAGGAAGAAAGGAAAATTGCTTGTGGTGCTGCCCAGTTTGGGTGATCTGCTTTTAATGGCAGCACCATCACTGCTGATTTTGGCAACAGCCAGCAAGGGCCTTGTTAAATTTAACAACCGTAGCATGCTTATACCCAGTAGTTGCTAGTTTGCATATCTGTCTAGCAGTTTCAGCATGGCATGCTTTCGTGTTATATCTTGTTTGTTAGTCTTAGCCACACCCTTCCTTGTCCTGTATCAGTTAGCCTGGTGTTTGTCTGACTTTGTTCATATTCTGTTTTGCAGTATGCAGCTCAGTCTCTCCTTTGTGTTCAAAAAACACATATTGCCAAGTACTCACTATAAGAAGTTATATAAGCTTTAGTATGTGTGTATAAACTTACTTTATATATTTTTACAAAGATGACTACGGGGCTCTACAGACCACCACTTTCCTGGCCAGATCGGGGCCCTGGCAACCTCATCTAATCCAGCCTATGGAGGGTGCAAAAAGGAGCTGCAAAAAGCTGCAGCATGGCTGTATGGCGCCCCTTCAGCACTCCATCATCTGGACGCAGCACTGAAGGCGCGCCATGATACCGCGTGCTGTCTGGAGTGCAACATGGCATCATGGTGCCCTGGGGACGGAGTCTAGGCATGCATTGTCAGGATGCTGTGCCCCACCTCTGCCCGCAGGCTGGCCTTTCGGGCTGGTCTGTTTAGGGCCTAAGCTTGCTTTATTTATTTGCCAGAGTGGTATGGGACTGGTAATTGTTCATCTTCTGCTTATGGATACTAAGTACTTAGTTTGTGACAAATACTACTATCCCTCACATTCTTCAATAGACCTAGAGCCTTAGTAACCTGTCATTTCCTCTAGATCCTCCTGCTGCCTGAGGCAAGGCAATAGTGAATGGAAAAAGGGCCTTCTTGGTTTTCATATTTGATTTCTAGAAAACTCACCCCAGGGAGCATTATATTTCTCAAACAGATGTTTGTATTTTTCACCCCAGGATTTTTGTCTCCTATTTTTTATTCTGATATTAACTTTCTGACTAGTGTTTTAGTGCCCAGATTTATGCTTCTCCTTATCTTTTTAATGTATAGATTTTATTCAGAAATTTAAATTAATTTCATTTTATTACTTTGTGGGCCACATTGGAAATCCATACAGAGAGGAGCAGGAGATAAATGTATCACATATAGGCAAAGAAATCCAAACTGAGCCTTCAATACAATAGTCTACCCTTAAATGTTTCTTCTTTCTTACTGTAGTTTCAGTTATGCATGGTCCACTGTCTGAAAATATCATACATTTTTTTCTTCATAGTTTGTTACTCACAAACAACTGCGATCTGGAAAAATTATTAGTATAGGGTTCGATACTCTCTGTGGCTACAACTACTGTGGGGGTAACTCTTGTTGAATTCATTAAGGCTTGCTTCTAAGTAGATATGCAGATGATTGCACAGCATTTCATTTTCCAATTAAAAATAGTAGCTGTAATCTTTGCTAAACCAGTGTGGCATAATGGTTCGAGTGTTGGATTACAGCTCTGGAGACCAGGGTTCAATTCCCAGCCTAGCCATAAAACCCACTAAGTGATCTTGGGCTAGTCACATGCTCTCAGCCTCAGAGAAAGGAAATGGCAAACCTCATTTAAACAAAGCTTTCCAAGAGACCCTATTATAGTTGCTTTAGGGCCGCCATAAATGGGAAACAACTTGAAGGCACACAACACATGCACACAATCTTTGCTAATAGATGCTCCAGCATTAAGCAAATTTTAATGCAGAAGTCATAACCTTTTGGGGTAGTGCTGACATTACAAGAAAAAGGCCAGATTGTTACTTAAGTGTTATACTGGGAATTCAACCAGTGGTATAACTGAGGTGTGGACACTCTCTCACTTGGAATAGTTTTATTTTTGTCCTTTGCTTTAGCACTGAGTCACTTCCCTTCTTAATTAATCTCTTATAATAAAACTATCCCTATTGTTTGGCTTACAAGTTATTATTTCAAGAAAGTACTCCCCCACCAGAGGATTCAACAAATGAGTCTTGAACAAAGCCAAAAGGGATAACTTGCAACTTTCCACAATACCATATAATTAAAATAAAAAATAAAAAAACCCTGGGAAATGGTGGTGTTAATAGAAAAAGAAAACAAGCCTTTCTGGCCTTCTTTCCAAAATACAAAGATGATCAAACACAGTGCAAGATTCCTGACATTCATTAGACTGTCACAAATGAAAGCTGTTTACTGAAATCATCTCCAATACACTGGTTCTAATTACTAAGCAAATGAGTTGAAATGGATTATACATTTTCAACAATTCTTTGTAAAACATTGTTTCTAGAATTGTGGTATTTTTCTTCTCCAAACTGACCATTTTTGAACTGACTTCAGCTGAACTTTAGTTTTTTTTCAACATTACCATTTATTGACCACTGTTTAAAACCATCGTCTGCTAGGACACAAAATACATTGGTGATTTTGCAAAGCCATGTTCATTTTTCCTAGAGCCGTATACTTTATTAATTGCTTGGTACTCATCTCATATGTTGAATCTTTTCTTGCATACAAGTGTTTTGAGTCAAAGCTAGGAAAAGTTAATTCTTTAGGGTATAGCTCCCCCAAATCCCTCCAGTAGTATGAGGAATTGAGAATTATAGCTAAAAAAGTAACTTCTCCAACTCGGTTTCTAATGATGTTCCAACACCTATCTCCCCATTTGTACTCCACTTGCTTTATTTTATTATCACTAGGATGCTGTTCCTTTAACATTCAAAGGCCTTGCTATGAAAGGGCACACCACTAAAGAAGAAAAGAAAGAAAGAAAGAAAGAAAATACACAAATTACTCACAAGCCAGGCTTCTTTCTCCCATCCATCCTGATATGAGGCAACCCACATTACAAATGCCAGTCCAGCTTTGTTTATATATAATAGCAGCCATGATACATGTAGAAATTTCCAATTCCTAAATGACTCTAGTATGTATATGTATATTGGCCCCAACAAGGAAAAACCTGTAGGTAATTTTATACAATATTTTAAATAATTTTGTGCATGAAACAAAAATTGTGCATATTGAATGCTCAGAAAGCAAATAAAATAATAATAATAAATATTTTTTTTTATTTCTATCCTGCTTTTTGCCAGGCAATCAAAGCGGCATAACAACAAGCTAAAATACATCCATATATACATAGTACCCCCCCTTAAAACAAGATTAAACAGTATAAAATTAAAGCTAACATGCTAAAATCCAAATAATCCAAATAATAACCATGGGCAGAGTTCGATAGATGGGAAGTCTTATTTGTGGCCGAGAATTTTATTCCGGTAAGGCTTGCCGGAAGAGATCCATCTTAATGGCTTTTTTGAAGCTCTCTAAATTGGTGATTTGACGGATCTCGTCCGGCAGGCCATTCCATAAATTGGGAGCGGCTGCAGAAAATGTCCTCTGGGAGGTTGCTGTCAATCTGGTCTTTACGTGCTGTAATAAATTCCTCCCAGAGGACCTGAGGGTATGGGGCGGATTGTATGGAAGCAGGCAATCCCATGGATAGGTTGGGCCCAAGCCTTGTAGGGCTTCAAAGGTGATAACCAACACATTGTACTGTGCCCGGAAACTAACAGGCAGCCAGTGGAGTGACTTCGATATTGGTGTTATATGGTCACTCCTTGCTGTTCCTGTGACCAACCTGGCTGTCATATTCTGTACCAACTGGAGTTTCTGGACTAGGCACAAGGGTAGCCCCATGAAGAGCACATTGCAAAAATCAAGACTTGAGGTTACCAGCACATGTACTACAGTTTCGAGGTTACTCCATTCCAGGAAAGGGTGCAGCTGGCGTATCAGCCATAGCTGATAACAGGCACTCTTGACCGTTGCATTCACTGATTCTTCATCTGAAGCGACGGGTGAGGAAGTACCCCCAGACTGCGAACACAGTCCTTCGAGGAGAGTGTGAGCCCCTCTAGAACTGGAGGTTGCAGCCCCATACCTGGTTTGGGGGGGCCCTATTGTAAGTACCTCCGTTTTGTCTGAATTCAACTTGAGCTTGTTTTCCCTCATCTAATCCATTACTGCCTGAAGACACTGGTTGAGGGGAGAGATGTCATCTGTTGTTGTCGCTGATGATCAGGACATGGAGAAATATATTTGGGTGACATCAGCATACTGATAACACCCAGCCCCATATCCACAGATGATTTCTCACAGTGGCTTCATATAAATGTTAAACAGCATCGGAGACAGGATGGCGCCTTGAGGAACATCACAATTAAGCTCTGTTTTTGAAGAGCAACTGTCCCCAAGCATCAGCCTCTGGAACCTGCCCGAGAGGAAGGAACGGAACCACTGCAACACAGTGCCTCCAATTCCTAACTCTCTCAGGTGTTCCAAGAAGATGTCATGGTCTATTGTATTGAATGCCGCTGAGAGGTCTAGCAGCACCAACAGAGTCATGCTCCCTCTGTCAATACCTAGATGAAGGTCATCAGTTAGAGTGATCATGGCAGTCTCCACCCCATACCCAGTCCTGAAGCCCGTTTGAAATGGATCAAGAAAATCGGTTTCATCCAAGACCATTTGGAGCTGAAGAGCAACGACCCTCTCAATCACCTTGCTTAAAAATGGGAGATGAGAAACAGGCCTATAATTTTTCATGTCCAGGGGGTTAAGTGAGGTTTTCTTCAAGAGTGGTCTAACAGTCGCTTCTTTCAAAGAGGATAGTATATGGCCCTCCCCCAAGGGAAGTATCGATGATACGTCTAAGAAATGCCATCAATGCCTCACCCCCCCTGGATGGCCAGCCATGATGGGCATGGATCAAGAGGGCATGTTGTCTTTTTTACCTTTCCAAGGATCTTGTCCACATCATCAGTACTCACTAGCTCAAACTGATCCAGTTTAATCTCATAAACGGTCTCACTATCCCCATGAAAAACATTCTGGTTTTTGGAATAGTTCAGATTTCAGAATTCTGGATAAGGGATAGTCAATCGGCATGTGATCCCTAATTGGCTGGTTTTATACAGTGGAGAAGCCATTTTGTGTAAAACAGTATGCAGTCATGGGCAGGTGCTAGTTTTAACTACTATGATCACCTAGCAGGTCACACCAATGCTAAAAACTGGTCTTTTTTCATTTTTAGATGGTGGGAATTCTTGAGGGGTGGACAAATAAAGCCCAATCACAGCCAAGGTTCCTCCTCCCAAACTCAAAGAAATAGGCCAAAATAAAGCAAGAGCAAAACAGTAATTGTCTCTTGCATTTTTGTTTTGTTTTGTTTCATGCTGTAGGTCTAAACTAGGCACGGCATTTGTATTAGCAATCAATTCCTGCTCCAATCCTTGCTGCATTTTACATTCAAAACCACATTTTAAACAGTTGTGATATTCATCAAGTATTTATGATGATTTTAATGGGATTTTAGACTATGTTTTTAACTGTTTTGTTATCTAATATTTTAATGGTGTTTGTTTGTTAGCTTGAGTTTTTATATCTGGAAGATTGGACAATTCCCTCTCCCGATTTAGTGGGAAATTGAAGTGAAAATGTAACATAATTAAAAAAAAAATAGAAATCAATCCATTTCTATTTGAATACTTCCTTGACATGAGGTATTGGCATCTGGCATCTGTGAATGAGGACTCAATGATGTTTAACCAAAGGAAAAAAAAAACACTGTGCAAATTCAATAAAAGCACCACACACTTCTATAGATGGATCCAGTCTTTCTGTTCCCTGTTCTCTCCCCCCCCCACCTCCACGCCATCTGCAGTGCTCTCTTTTCTCCATTTCCAGCTAAAGTGAAACCTGGTAAATATTACACTTGCAAGAAAACAGGTCTGGAATGCAAGGCATCCAGGCAGATTCTCTTCCTGGCATCCAACTGCATAGACGTGGTAGCATGGTGCCAGACTGTATTCAACCAGCTGCACACAGTTCAGATAAAGATGCTGACCCTTTGGCTGTAAAAACAATCTGTGTTTACCAAAGAAAAAGAGGTCGCATCCCGAAGAAAATAAGAAAGTATCTTTCCATTGTGACCTTAGACTGTGTACAAGCTCTTCTTTGCACAGGCTTTTAAGCTTTTGTCTAAGAGATTTACACACACACACAAAAGAAAGAAAGAAAGAAAAGAAAAGAACAAATATTCATTCCCTTGACACAGAAGATCAGGCCTTGTCACTTGAATTTTTTCCCCATAGCACATACACAGACCCTAAACTTTGTTTTCAGTGGTGAGTCTTCTTTAGGTGGCTCTCTAAGGTAAAGTGCAGCACTTGGCTACAAATGAAAGGCCTTTTTTTGGTAGTGACAACCCATTTGGTGAACATCTTCCCTTGACTGATTTGCCTTGCATCTACATTTGTCTTTTTGGTGGAACAGGCAAAGGCCTTTTCATTTTCCAAATTTTCATGCATCAATTTTTTCCAAAAAAATATGTTCAGCTCTTTATTTGCTTTTAAATGTTTTTGTATTTTGTCATGGAGTTGTTTAATGCATATGATATGCACTGATTATTTTATTTTAATTAGGAGCCTCTTTTTTTTAATGAGCCACTCCAATAATTCTTTGTTATAGGGCATCATAAATTCATATTGTAATTAAGGTAAATGTTACCAAGCCAAGGATAGTGGGATAACACATAGCACATTTCCGATACTTTCTCAAAACCTCCCCCCTACCAAGTAATTTTTTTTCTTCCATGGCACAAGTAAAATTAGAATTAACAAATGGAAAAGCCCTTGATTAGCTTCTATTATGGCAAAGCCCTTTTTAAAAAAGCAACAAAATACAGCTTTCCAGAGTTGGACAAGGAGTGACAGCAGGAGGGATCCGTGGAGGTATACAAAAGGCAAAATCTCCCTTTTGGGAGATCTAGTTTTACTATAGCCACTTGCGAAAGCTATCATAAGCTTTCCAGGCACAGAAGGACTCCTACTTTCAAGGACTTAATTCCAGATTCCCATCAGTTAGTGGCATGGGGGTTGCTGAACCCCTGCGATGTAAACTTTCAACAAAAAAATTGACTCCCAGATATTCACAACTGGGGTCACACATCTATTTATTTTAGGATATGTTATTTCTATCCTGTCTTTCTTCCAATATAGGTGACAAGTTGGCTAGTAATACTGGCTTTGTCCACTACCTCTTGAACTGAAGAGCTCAAATTTCTGGCAAGCTCATATGAGTGGAATGGTGGCTTGCCGGTGCCTGTTTTTCCACTGGAGGGAAGCTACAGCTGCCAAACTGTGCGGCTTCCCTCCAGTGTAAAAAGAACCCACAAAAGCGGGTTCTTTTTACACCACAAGGGCACTGTAACAAGTGTGCCACTGGTGTGCTCGTTACATGGGTGCCATGTGGCGCCGTGTGGGTGCTGTGCGGCTCTTACGTAACAATGGCAGCGCCCATGTATACAATGGCAGCGCCCATGTATAATGGGTGCCGCCATTATAATGCCCTTGTCACGTGCTAGGGTTGCGGGGCGTGTGGGCGCTCCACCCAGAGGTAACCCTAGCATATGATGAGGGTATCACTGAGGGCCCGTTTGTACTGGGTCATTGGTGAACACCAAGAGCCAGTGTGGCATAGTGGTTTGAGTGTTGGACTATGACCCTAGAGACCAGGTTATGTTTCCCAGCTTGGCTATGAAATCCACTTGATGACCTTGGACAAATCACATATTCTCAGATTCAGGAGGAGATAATAGCAAACCTCTGAACAAATCTTGCCAAGAAAATATCATGATAGCTTTGCCATAGTTTCTGCCATAAGTTGAAGGAACACAACAACAAATTCAACACCAACACCTTGAATTCAGCTTTGAAGCAAACTGAAAGCCAGTGCTGCTCTTGCAAAACCAATATTATATGGTCTTTAAAATGCATATCTGATACCAGTCAAGCACCTACATTTTGCATTAGCTGCAGTTTCTGAACACTTTTCCAGGGTAGCCCCAACACAGAGTGAATTACAATAATCAAACCGGAAGGTAACAAAGGCATGAATAACTGTGGCCAGATTTGCCTTCTCCAAGAAAGGGCACAGTTGGTGCTTCAGCCAAAGCTGAGCAAAGGCACTCCTGGCCACTGCAGCAACCTGGCTTTAAAGGAACAGTTCTGGGTCCAAGAGTACCCTCAAGCTATGAATCTGATTTGGAATTGAGATTCCATGGAGGGAGAGGTATAGCACCCACTTTTATATTATTCCATCCTGTCTTTCTCCTATGGAAAACAAGGTGGCTAGTAATACCACCCATCATATGAATTTGCTCCCCAATAATATTTGCCCCCCCAGCTATGAACCTTCTAGAATCAAGATTCCGTGGATGGGGAGGCATACAGCCAAAAGCAAAACTGAACTGAATTTAGAAAGAAATAAAGTTCAAACAGAGAGAAAGAGAGATAAGGTGGGGAAAAGAGGGAGGTTCATGCATTGGTCATTTCTCGCCTCGCTTACTGTAATTCTTTGCTAACTGGGCTTCCTCTTTCCCATCTAGCCCCCTTGATTTCAGTACAACACTCTGCCACTAGGATTTTTTTTCCACCTGCTGTTATGATCATGTCACTCCATTATTGTTGTCCCTTCACTGGCTCCCGATCCCATTTAGAATCCATTATAAGCTGTTATTAATAACTTTCAAAGCCCTTCATGGTTTGGCCCCCACCTGTCAGCACTTGTTTCCCCCATCTTCCTCTCTGTGCTCTAGTGATTCGGGGCTGCTGGTTCAGCCAAGGATTTCCTCTTCCCCTACTCGAATACGTCCCCTTTCCCATGCTGCCCCCTATTTTTGGAATCTCCTTCCAATAAATTTGTGGACCACCACATCTCTAGATTACTTTAAATCTAAACTAAAGACTATTCTATTCAGGGAAGCCTTCCAACTTTTATCTTGATTTTATGTCCATATTATTTGTATTAATTTGCATTTTATAGTATTGTTTTAACCTTGTTATAGTAATATTTTATTAATTTTATAATCATATTTGTAGTTTTAGATTGTGCGCCATAGGCAAGCTTTGTTTTTATTTTTGGATTGTTGTTTTCCTCTTTTGTAAAGTGCTATGTAAAGCCTATGGCACTATATAAACGTAATAATAACAATAACAATAATAATAATTTGTGTGTGTGCAAAATGTGTATAATTGTCACAATCAAACAACATCAAAAATCATAACTATCAGATTCCTATCACACTGTGGCCATGCTAGCTGGAGGATTTAAGATACTCTAGCCTCCCAAGGAATGTTTTCAAGCTTCAGTTGTAAGACTGTAATGCCTAGCTTCTCCAAGCACTTTGGCCAGTAGTGAGGGATGCTGGATGTTGAAATATCTGGAAGGCTTAGAGTGGGGGAGGAATCCCCGAGAAAGCATCCAGAGTTTTTAGAGAGACTGATCAAAGCTCAGGGGCTGAGTTGATACTCTAAATGAAGAAAGCCTGCATGAAGAAAGCTACAGACTCCCCAAGTACAATGCACAGGAAGAGGTGGCTAGCATTTCCATCTCAATAAGATGAATCTGCTCCAGATTTTAGCCTGAAGTGTACCAAGAAAATACATTCACAGCACATTGGATAGTTTAAAAAAAAAGTTTGGACTGATACAGACTCCACCAGCTATCACTGGACTCTGGGTCACCCTCAGATAGTTAGTTAAAAGGATCTTAGGAAATCACATTGGGAAAAGGTTGTGCCAGTCAATGGAAAGAAGACATGATAGTGTCAGTTTAATGTCTTTCATATTCCAATACCCTGGTTTTCAAAGGTATTAAAGAATAGAACAGTAGAAAAGTTGGTATGGCTCATCAAATTTTCATTGAAATTTTAGCACATGATAAGCTTTGTTTTTTGGCATGGTTTATATCTATGCTTTGCTAAAAAGATTTTTCTTTTGGAAGGGCTGATTCAAGTTTCCTTGCAATATGTAAAGGAGGGATAAATGTCATTTTTCAAATGGACAAGGGGTATGTTTAAAACAAGACCGACAACTGATGAATAACAAATTTATAAATTTACCATACCAGTGCAATTGATTTGTTCCTAAAATCTGGCTAGACATTTTAAGAAGTGTACTATTTCCTGACCCATTTGGCTTTCACATATGGTTCTGAAACTCAGACAGTCTTGTGAGTTCTAAAACTGACCTATTTAAAATACTGTAAATCTGGAGAGATGCCCTGGCTTGGATTAATCTGACTACATGTTGAAAAAAAGATTTAAGAATCTGATCCACCCTAAAGTTTTTAAAACTCTCAAGTACATAAAATCAAGCAAGATGAAGGACAAGTGGATGCTTTCCAGTAAAGGCATTTTTCTGTAGCTTCTGTCTGGAAGCAACTTAATTTTCCAGACTGCACAATCACCTTTGGGTGCTCTTTTAAGGATATGACAACAGTGAAAGAAACTTATAAAATGGATGCCACAAAATGATTCCGCCTTCTTTCTTGAGGCAAGAGAGGGAGAGCTGAATCAAATAGGAGGGGAACTGGATCCCCCACACCCTTAAAGTCTTCTACAGACTAGAAGTCATCAGAAGCATGGCTATGTTCCCTAACATCAACGGGCTCCCATCTGAAGTGCTCAAAAGGATTTAACATCCAGTTCCTGGAAGCACCAGTTGAGAGACAGCTGCCTTCACTTCCTCTTCCCTATCCCTGTTGGGGAAGAGTAAAGTACTCTCAACTGCTCACACTGGGATTGTATCTACATCATCATCAATTATAGCATTTTCAATATTGTTTTATTTGCGCTTGATCCATTCTCTATATTCCTGGGATTTATAGTTTGATGAGGAGCAGTATGCTTTGCTGTAGTTCAGGAGGTGGAAGGGACCACAAGACCAAAAATCATATAGGTGGAAGAGACCACAAGAGCCATCTGACCAATCCCTCCCTGCCCCACACTGGAATAGACAGCCAAAGTCTTTCTAGAGTCTTTTCTTACAACAATGGTGAAGTTAAATTCCAGTTCCTATCAGTTCCTTATTTTTGCACAAAAGTTCATAACAGAACTCAGTCAATTGCATAAGGATCTATATTTATATGCCCTTGCATTCTAAAATAAGCATTGGACTACCCCATGTCATGTAGCACCATGAATGGCAGATTTTCCCCTTCAAGACAAACAGGAAGTCTCTCTCATAGAATCATAGAATAACAGAGTTGGAAGAGACTGCAAGGGCCATCCAGTCCAACCCCCTGCCACGCAGGAAATCCAAATCAAAGCATCCCCGACAGATGGCCATCCAACCTCCGTTTGAAGACCTCCAAGGAGGGAGACTCCACTACACTCCAAGGGAGTTTGTTCCACTGTCGAACAGCCCTTACTGTCAGGAAGTTCCTCCTAATGTTGAGCAGGAATCTCTTTTCCTGTAGCTTGCATCCACTGCTCTGGGTCCTAGTCTCTGGAGCAGCAGAAAACAAGCTTGCTCCCTCCTCAATATGACATCCCTTCAAATATTTAAACAGGGCTATCATATCACCTCTAAACCTTCTTTTCTCCAGGCTAAATATCCCCAGCTCCCTCAGTCATTACTCATAGGGCATGGTTTCCAGACCCTTCACCATTTTAGTTGCCCTCCTCTGGACACGCTCCAGTTTCTCAATGTCCTTTTTGAATTGTGGCGCCCAGAACTGGACACAATATTCCAGGTGGGGCCTGACCAAAGCAGAATATAGTGGCACTGTTACTTCCCTTGATCTAGACACTATACTTCTATTGATGCAGCCTAGAATCACATTGGCCTTGTTAGTTGCCGCATCGCACTGTTGACTCATGTTCAACTTGTGGTCTACTTGGACTCCTAGATCCCTTTCACACGTAGTTTCATTCAGCCAGGTGTCCCCCCATCCTATATCTGTGCATTTCATTTTTCCACCCTAAGTGCAGTACCTTACATTTCTCCCTGTTGAAGTTCATTTTGTTAGCTGTGGCCCAGCTTTCTAGTCTATTCAGATCATTTTGAATTTTGATCCTGTCCTCTGGAGTATTAGCTAATCCTCCTAATTTGGTGTCATCTGCAAATTTGTTAAGTATGCTCCCAATCCTGTCATCCAGGTCATTGATAAAGATGTTGAATAACACTGGCCCCAGGACAGAGCCTTGTGGGACCCCACTGGTCACTTCTCTCCAGGATGAAAAGGAGTCATTGTTGATCACCCTTTGGGTTTGTCCAGTCAACCAATTAGAAATCCATGTAACAGTTGCCTTGTCTAGCCCACATTTTACAAGCTTGTCTGCAAGAATGTCATGGGGAACTTTGTCAAAGGCCTTACTGAAATCAAGATATATTATATCCACAGCATTCCCTTCATCCAACAAACTGGTAATTTTATCAAAGAACGAGATAAGATTTGTCTGGCATGACTTCTTTCTCTGAAACCCATGTTGACTTTTTGTGATTGTGGCACTGCTTTCTAGATGTTCACAGACTCTCTGTTTAATGATCTGCTCCAGAATCTTTCCTGGTATTGATGTCAGACTAACTGGACGATAATTGTTGGGATCCTCTTTTTTCCCCTTTTTGAAGATGGGGACAATGTTTGCCCTCCTCCAGTCTGCTGGGACTTCTCCTGTTCTCCAGGAGTTTTCAAAGATTATTGCCAAGGGCTCCGATATTACATTTGCCAGTTCTTTTAATACCCTTGGATGTAGTTCATCTAGTCCTGGAGACTTAAATTCATTGAGATTAACAAGGTATTCCTGTACTATCTCTTTACTTATTCTGTACTGAAATTCCCCTATTCTGTCCTCTGCTCCATTATCCTCAGGTTGAGCTCCCTTTTCCTTTTCTGAGAAGCTTGAGGCAAAGAAAGTGTTGAGTAATTCTGCCTTTTCTCTGTCTTCTGTTAGCATTTTGCCATCTTCTCCACGCAGTGGCCCTACCGTTTCCTTCTGCTTCCTTTTGCTGTGGACATATCCATAAAAGCCTTTTTTGTTGTTCTTAACCTCTCTAGCAAGCCTGAGTTCATTCTGTGCTTTAGCTTTTCTGACCTTATCTCTACACATGCTAGCTATTTGTTTGTATTCCTCTTTGGTGATTTCCCCATTTTTCCATTTCTTATATATGTTCCGTTTAAAATTTAGCTGAGTTGAAAGTTCCTTTGTCATCCATCCTGGGTTCTTGCAACATCTCCCATTTTTCTTCCTCACTGGAACTGTTTTAATTTGTCCCTTCAGTATCTCCCTTTTGAGAAGGTCCCATCCGTCCTGAACGCCCTTCTCTTTTAGTATTCCTGACCATGGGATCACCCCCAGTATTTCTCTAAGTTTACTGAAATCAGCTTTCCTAAAGTCTAGGATGCATGTCTGACTATACCTGGCTTCTCCTTTCCACTGTATAACAAACTCCAGGAGAACATGGTCACTTCCACCACTTGTACTTCATTAACCAAGTCATCCTTGTTGGTTAGGATCAGATCTAAAATTTCTTGCAAAATGTACACTAATGTGTGAAGCCACCAGATGGTGGAATGGATCCCCCGTGGATACCAAGGGCCTACTGTATATGAAATGAAGGGCTCGATGAAACTGGGCAAAAGCCCTGGGATTTGGTCTGACTCATTACTGTAGTGGCCACATATGTTGGGAAAGTCCAAAGGACACTCTTCCTATCCTGGTCCTTTGAGTATGCATTTGCAGGTCCAACCAAAACTCTTTGGATCCATGGCAGAAGAAGGTTCTATTGAAACCCATAAAAGCTTCTGAGATAGAAGGGGTACATTTTCCATCTGGTTTGCTTGTCTTGGTTCCTGCTGTACTCCTCAGTGTCTCCACTGATGACAACATGAATGGGGTTATGCTTTTTCCCATCTTACTTTAGTAAGCATCCAGGGATGGAGGAAACCAATCAAAACAATAACCTTTGATTGTTAAAAATGATACAGTTAAAAGTAATATTATCGTATGAGTTGGCAACAAGGCATCAACATTCTCCGAAGAACAGCTTGTGATGTTGGAATTACATAAGGATATATATGGTGGAGGAGGACAGAATGTGAAGCATCTTTCAGTCAGCTAGGCCATGAAGCACAGGATTATGCCAGAAGTGAAAAAACTGGTCTATGCTGTTTTTTAAGCAAAGCCCCAGATTTCACTGATCCGTAAAGTCCATTTAATGTTATCATGAAATTGTTGTTATACATTGAATATTTAAAATGCAGTATGTTTCAGACGTCCCTTTACTGGGCTATGCTGCTTTTACACACACATACACACACACCACTCCCAAGTATCAAATAGAGGTGTTTGTGTTTGTTTATGTTCTAGATCTGGAAAAATGCTAGCTAGTTCGGATACATCTGGAGAGAATTAATCTGAAACACAGGCATTCAGTAGGTCAGAGACACCAAGAATGCCCAAAAAGCAGAAAGAAGACCTGCTATGCTGACAAAATGGTCACTCACGTGGAAAAGCAGGAGAGGGGAACCCCAGTATGTGGTTCAAAGGGCCAAAAGGAAACACTAGATTAAAATCAAAACCAAATAGACAGATAAGATAACTAATTGGTTTGCTTCCTGTATTCTATACTTGGAATGTAAATCTTCACTTAGTGTATATACTTGACTATAAGTCGACCTCATGTATAAGTTGAGGGCAAGTTTTGGGTCAAAATTATGGATTCTGATATGACCCTGGATAAATTGAGGATAAAATCTAGCAGCATATAAACAATGACACAAAAGAAAACAATGCCAAAGAACTTACAAAATTCTAGTAGGCATAACTATTTGTGCTCAAAATAAAGGCTGGAGGGATGAAAGAATAAAGAGGGGTCAGTGATTCCAGGACAGATTATATGTTTGCCTTTCACCAGGAGATGGTTCCTTTTTAAAATAAGGGTTAACGTACAGTACTTAGAGTACCTAGATTGACCCGTGGATGTCGAGACAGTTTTTTGGGGTCAATTTTTTGACTAAAATTTCTAGATTTATACAAGAGTATATACAGTATTCCATTACTGAGAGAAGTAATATGTAATTTTAGCAATTTTCTTCCTACTGTGAGAAATCCCTCTTAAAACTGTCCAATGGGAATCTGGATAATTCTAGATAGCTAAGAGATATGATTTGTTGAAATATAAGTGTAAACGGGGGGAAATGTTGAAAATGAAATTGTTTAATGTATAATGTATATGTCATATTTTATTATCAATAAACAAATAAAAGGCTAAAAAAAGGTGCAGTTTTTAAAGATTATTCACAGTTTAAAATGTTTCTACAAAAAAAAAAAAACCACACCCCAATTTTTGAGCAGAAAATTGAATTTTCTGTTCAGGAATCTTGTTTTCTACACATGATTTTTCTGCACTGAAAATAAGATTTCTGCACCGTAAAAGCATTTTTTGCACACAAAAAATCATGTGAGTTTTCTTGCACAGAGATGTTATAAATTGTAAAGATACTTGACGCAGGGGAATTTTCCTTACTGAGTTTTCCCAATGCTCAACAAATATATTTTTTCAACTGTTGATAGAATATTTTCAAATATTCTTACACACACACACACCACCCCCAAGTAGCTTCATAGCTTCATCCAATGGAGCACAGGAATAGGTATAAATTTCCAATTCATCTTTTGTAACAATTTAGCAAAAATAATATTTTTTCATACTCAAGATCAATGGAATACTACATATAGGAATGGGCACCAAGACATTTTGATTAGTAGGAGCAGTGTCCTCATCTGCCACTCACTTCAGGCTTCAGTTTTCTTCCTGAGTTTACAAGACAAATCCTCACTATAATGGGGTTGGGCAGAAGGGAGAGAAAAGAACGTTATAAGTTGTCCCTGTTTTAATCCGAAGTATTTGGTGTGGTTTAGTCTTGAATGGGCAATAAAGACCCACTGACTTTACAAAAAGCTTGCTCTGATAAAGCCATTAGTACTGTTTATATATATTAATACAATTGCCTAAAATTTTAGATTCTCTTGGGCAAGATGTATTTTAGTTAGCCCCATAAAGGTATCACTCTTTTGTGGATTTTGGATCTTGCTCTATTTTGCTGCATAGCCAACACAGCTATCCCTGAATAAGTCTACTACATTTTTGTATAGAATGGGCAGAACAGAAAAGAACGGAAAGTAAGGGAATGAATAAGGGAAAAGTCAAAATGAACACTTTGTCCATCCTGGCTTTGAATGTTCAACTCAACACTATGCCCACCTCATTAGGAAGAACTTCCTGACAGTAAGGGCTGTCCGACAGTGGAACAAACTCCTTTGGAGTGTAGTGGATTCTCCTTCCTTGGAGGTCTTTAAACAGAGGCTGGATGGCCATCTGTCGAAGATGATTTGATTTGGATTCCTGCATGGCAGGGGCTTGGACTGGATGGCCCTTGCAGTCTCTTCCAACTCTATTATTCTATGATTCTATGATTCTAGTATTATGCCCGAATCAAGGCACTGAATAAAGGGAGAAATCCTGCCCTGCTAAGTTTTGTCTAACAACAACTACGTTTATAATGCTCTTTTCACCAAAAGTCAGAACATCGACATATACAAACAAACAAAAAAGAACATTAAAAACATATAAATATACTAGAAATGAAACCTACCACGCCTCTATTTTTTATTATTTTTATTTATAACTTACCTTTTCCCATCCTTAAGACTCAAAGCAGCTTACAAAAATTAAAATAGATACACTTAAAAGTATCCCTGTCTCATGATTTGTGTTATTCTGTGAATGTGTGTGCCCTCAAGTTGTCTTTTCAAATTATGGCAACCCCATGAATTTCATGAGGGTTTTCTTAAACAGGGAGTACTGAGAGGTACCATTTCCATCCTCTGAAATATAGCCTACAGTACCTCATTGAAGATCTCCCATCTAAATACTAATCAGGGCTGATCCTGCTTAGCTTCGAAGATCAGGCAGGACCTGATTATACCTGAATAGAAATTCCATCCTTCAGTTATAATATGATGATTAGCCACATTCTAAGAAGCCTGCCATCTAAAAACTGTAGAGGCCCATTAAGCAAAGAATAAATAAATAAAAATAAATCCTCAGTAGGTTCTTTTCATGATTTATATATAAATCTGCAGGCCACCTCAAGTCGCATTAAGACCTTTCGAGCCAATCAATTGAATACACATTTTGTCAGAGCTGCCCAAATGCCCCCTTTCTGCATGTTCCTCAGCACTAAAGAATTATGAACAGAACACTGCTGATTTGACAAGAACTATGTGTCCTTTGTAAAGAAAGATGGTGACCACAGCAGTGGAGGCAGAAAAAGAAAACATTATACAACAAGTGAAAGGGGGGGGAGGGCAAAGCATAACAGGCTTCAAGTAAGGCCAAAGGAATACGTTTACAAAAAAGCAACGCCTCCCCCCCGCCCTTCCCTCAAGTGAATGAAAAGTTAATATTTCAGGCACAGGCTCCAGGGATCTTGGTTAGCTCAAGGTCAGGCATGATATTCTGTGCAACTACTGGGTCAGCAGCTGGAAACTTAAACAGCTGCTGAATTCATTCAGTATGCAACTATCAAAACAGCACAGTTTATTGCTTCTATCAGAGTCGATTCATCCTTTGGATAGGCCTCCCCTCACCCATCCACCCAACACACACACACTTACCCTTGAGATTTGCTTTAAAAATGGAATTTCCATCCTAAAGAAAGTTCTGGTGTGCCAAAAGGTTTTCTTCATTCTTAATGGGGACAGAATGTCAGAACATTTCCATTAAAATACATAAAAAAAAATTATGTCACGGGCCAAGCACATAAGAAACAGAGGTAGAGCTTCTTTTCCCACACTGTGTGACTGAAAGCATTCTGGCTGCTTTTTCTGATCTACTGTGGTAATAAAAACACCCTACATTAGATAAACAACTACAGACTGATTTCCTTATGTTCTCTTACTCAGTTTCTCTCATATTTGGCTGTCATTCCATGATCCCCAGGTTCTAAGATCCCCAGTTTTGGGGGGGGGGGATAGTGGCACAGATGTCCTTTAGCTTCAGTAAGCATGAACATTCTCATGCTGAGGCATTCCATAGCATTTTATCACAAAACTGGCCCTACCATTCGACAAACTTCATGCAGCAAATGCCAGGGAGCAGAGGTTCTATGGTGAAAGCCAAATCTTATATATTACTTGGCCTGGAACATTAAACTACTCTGCCAGCTTCAGGTAAAATGGCAGATCCTGCCCTTTACCCTTGTTGGTTCAACTGTCACTTTCCATGAAAGTGGAAAGATACCCCATCTTTACTCATCTTCAGGTACCAAAATGTCTAGAGCTTTAATAATCAAGAAGAAATATTTTTATTTTAATTCATTTCCATATCCATGAGACATTCTGAACACATCTGTTTTATTAATGTCTTTCATCATAAAAATCCCTTGGTGCCCAACTGAGGTTAGGTGGACACTCACCCATCATCCCCCCTCCCTCAAAAAAAAAAAAGAGACATTACATCATTAAGAAAAGGACAACAGGCAAATAGGATATTGTGAGCTATTTTGGGTCACTTTTTTGGGAGAAAGGCAGCATAGAAATAAAATAAATGAATGAATGTTTTAACTGAACATGACTGAGATTGAACCTGGGATATTCTGTGTGCAAAGCATTTTAAAAAATTGGTTGTTTAATCACACACAATGAATTTACTCAATTTGATTTATATCTTTCCTCATCACAACTTTTTAAAAAGCAACTTACCGTCCTTAAAAAATCATTGAGATTAGATATGGTTTAGATAAAGGATCTAAAGGTGCATGACAAGCTGATCTTAGAGTACAGTTTGCCAAAAATAAATAGAGGGCTGTCCCGTATAAATTGTTGTCTGCAACTATTAAAAAAGTTACTAGTAAAGTGGTATATCATTGGTTTATGTGCCCCTTAAGATTACTTATGATAAATAATAATTTGTTAGATAGATGCTGGAGAGGCTGTAAAAATGTTGGTACATCGGAACATATGGTGGTCCTAAAATAATTCCATTCTAGCTGGAAGTTCTTGATTGGATTAACAAAATAACGGATCAAAATATACATTTTCATAGTACTTTACTGATCTTATCAAATTATGATAATTAAAATGAAAATGCCCTGTGCAAAGATATCTTATATCTATATTGGGAGATAGCAAGGTCATGGAAGAATTTACAAGGTTTGTACATTTATTGCTTAGACAGAGTTTGGACCCTTGAATTATTAGAGAAACTGATCGATAAATTCCACCTTGCCAGAAGTGAAAGAGCTGAAGATACCTTGGAGGCTACATGATATCCATTTGTACCATGAATCCTAGACCAGATGTTTGCTGTAACAACTTAGGAAACAATGGTGCATTCTGCACACGCCAAAAGTATGTGCTCGGCACATACTAGGGTTAGGAAGGGGTGTCCTTTCCGGACGCCCCTAACTCTAGTACGCACTGAGCACGTACAAAATGTAGAATGGGCGCCGCCATTTTGATGTAGCGGACGCTTAGCGTCCACACATCTCGGCTCCATTATGACATTGCAAGTGCACCAATGGCGCTTTGTGGCATCATAATAGCACCACAAAAAGAAGCCGTTTTTTGCTGCTTCTTTTTGTGGCTCAGAGGAGTCGCGTGGTTTGGCTGCTGAGGCTCCACCACGCAGCAAATGAGGGCGCCGGCAGACCGCCCTTTTGGGCGGTCTGTAAAGCGCCAAGATCAGACAGTCTTAATCAGGCAAAGGGGGGGGGGGGAAGGGTGAGAAGCTGGCCAGGAGGGGCAAGAACCACAGGATAAGAAAAAAGGGTGATAGAGGCAAACAGGTCTCAATGTCTCTTCATCCCCAAGAGTTAGAAAGAAATGGGGTGGGTGGGATTTCCAACACTAGCCAAGAACATCAATTGTCAGAGGATCTGGTGGATTCATAAAGTGGGTCTTACCAGTAAAACGTCTTCCCATCACACCTTTCCCTCACTTCTTCCTCATGCTGCATCACTGACTCTCACACTTGTTTTGCTAGTGGAATAAAGCTAAAGTGCAGACTCTTTAAATATGCTGTCATATCATTATCATTACCTTTTTTTCCCCCTTAGTTCAGCTTTAACAGACTTAATTGATTGATTCTCCAGGAAGACAGTGTCAGGGTAAAACAGCATGAGTTGCCAAGACTGAGTTTTCAAGTTGTGTTTTTGAAAAGCATAAATTTGCAAGTGCCTAACACAAAGCCTCCAAGAGCATTCTGTCTGAAATTGGGCTGGTTTAATCCAATCTTTAGAATCTACCATATCACCAAATTTTATGCAGATACTATACATGGAATAAATGTTAAAAACAGCTAGTTTTCATTTCCCAGTGCAAGACAAAAGGGGAAGTTTGCCAATCTAGATTTCTTAATCTCAGTTCACATTTTGGGTCCAGCACAGAATAAAGAAATTAATATAAATCAAATCAGCCCTAAATCCAAATTGCTGAATTGGGCTATGAACTAAATCAAGAGCCCAGTATATAGCCCTAATTAAAATGTAGTATCCATTGGAGTTAAGTTCTGCATCTGAAAATGCAGTCTATAATCCTGATATTCGATCAAAGTGGATGAATTTAAGTTGATTCCATCATGATCAATAAATTCAATTTAAATGCTGCTGTGTCATTTAAATGCTGCTATTAACATGATTAAATGGCCAATACCATTAAAAGCCAAAGACCATCTCTCAGCAGCCAGTCACTTTTCAAAAGCCAGTATAAACAAAAGCATCTTTGCTTGCCAGCAGGACAGCAAGGAAGGAGCCAACATAGCCTTCTTTGGAAAAGAGTTTCATATCTTGGGAGCAGCCAGTAGGTAGGCCTTTTCTTCGCATCTTCACCAACCATGCCTGGCAAGAGGGTGGGAACAAGAGAACATCTCCCCTTAAGATCCTCAAATCTGAGCAGACTCATGTGGGGTGAGAGGAGTCCTTCAGACCTTAACCTCTTTCCCAAGTCAAGTGTAGACTGGACATATATTTTATCAAGGACTGAGAGCCAGCATGGTGTACTGGTTTGGGTGTTAGACTTGGAAACCAGTGTTCGACTCCTAACTCAGCCAATGAAACCCATTGTGTGACTTTAGGCAAATCACATGCTCTCAGCCCCAGGAGAAGGCAATGGCAAACCTCCTCTGAATAATTATTGCCAAGAAAAGCCCATGATAGAGTCACCTAAGGGTTGCCATAAGCCAGAAATGACTTGAAGGCACACAACCACAACAAAGCCTGCTTTTTATTTCTCTGTTAGACCCTATATGTAAGATGGTAGCTGTTTGATTCTGATTATTAATATTATTATGACTACCCAGATTGTTGGGGGTAATTGGCTTACACATTGTAAACCACTTAGGGAGTGCTTAACTGCTCTGATAAGTGGTATAGAAATGTACTTGCTATTGTTGTCTTCCGCTTGTTAATACTAAGTTCTATTCTTGTGAGATACACTGCCATCTCTCACATTTTCCAGCAAGTCTACTTGTTAGATGAATAGCAGATGATATGTATAAATGAAGATCACACTCTCCCTTGCATGTATAATAGTCTAAGTTGAGTAGGAAGTTTGTTATCTCAAACTGTGAAAACAAACAGCCAGCTCTCAAAACATCCTGTGAGGTGTTACTGTCCCTAGTTACCTTAAAGAATATGTTTGGAGGGGGAGTTAAACACACAAGAAACAATCCAACAAGACAGACTCCTGTGCTTACAGAGAAAAACTGTGCTCTATTAGAATACCAAATAAAATAAAATAAAATAAAATAAAAGAGCCAGCAACTTTTACCATTGTAGAAACAGGGTCTGTAAAACACAAGCCCGATCACAAACTGCACTGCTTGCAATACCGTTATGACAACTGGCACTATTATAGGAAAAACTGATTCTGAATTTTGGGACTTTTTCCTGTCTTGAAATGTACTTACTTAAAAAAAAACCAGTTACTGCAATTAGCCAGGTATCTTTAAAGAGTTAAAGTGAAGTGATTTTTAAAAATGCATGCACAGTGCCTTTCCCCCTGTTATCAGGGTATCATTTTCAGGCCTAACTGTTTGAGAAGAGGCAGTTCATGCAAGGTGATACTGATGGTACTTTAGCAACTTGGCATAGCATATTTTCCCTTAACGAGTCCTAAAAATCACACTCGGGATGGAGAAATTCACTCTTGCGCTGGAATCCTGCCCCTTGGCATAGACTAATTTCACATTTTTACTCAATTACTATTTATAAAAGAAAGAAAGAAAGAAAGAAAGGAAGGAAGGAAGGAAGGAAGGAAGGAAGGAAGGTTGATTTCCTTTGTTTTTTAAGAGACAAACAAACTCACAAAGGCATCAAAGTATAGCATCCTCGTGGAGAAAGAATTGATGGTGTGAGTACATTCTATGGCATCAATAAATTTGGTTCATCCAATTTCTCTCCCCCACCTTCCCACTTGTCTGCCCCAAAATCCTCTCTGCCAGGAAGAACTCCTGTTCTCTTTGGCACACTCCAGCAATGCCTGGCTTTAGAGATTTAGCCAGAGGTTCCAAAGAACAGAATTTCCAAACCATGTCCTGGCTGCTGAAGGAAATGAAAGTCAGTCATTTTCAAGAAAAGCAGGTCAGACTGTCCAAGGTTACAATTTGGCTTCATGGAAACTAAAGGGGCATTTTGCCTTTGAGGTCTATAGGTGTAGGATTAAATTGCCTTTTGCAATCAGAGGATTTTTATTTATTTATTTTACAAACAGGTGAAAGGGAAATGTTTAAATAAAAAAATAATACATTGGAAAATATCAAGGTAAAGGAAAACAAATATTAGGAGGAATTTAGACTCAGAACTAAAAATCCTTATTTAAAAGATTCTTAGGTGCTTCAAAAGAAACTTGGGTGATGACTAGCTAAATGTTAGTGGAATGCAAGACATAAAATTGCAAATATTTTAACAGCAGTAAAATCCTGGTGTTTCTTCTTTCCAAAGCTCACTAAAGAAACAAATGTGTAGCATAAATAGCTTCTGGTTTAACTCTTAAAAGTGGAGGAAAATCTGCTAGTAAATTCGATGGTAATTTTTCCAAATGATCACAGGCAGTTATTGACAGTTACCTTTCGAGATATACAGTACTGTTATTACAAAGAACAAAGTTACCATCCACAGAAGTTTAGGCAAACACAAGCCTGTTTAATACTGTTTGATCTGCCAGTAAAAAAGTAAGTCTTTTTAAGTTTTAGAGCAAGAGTGCACATAGTGAGCATACCAGAAGACGTCTGACTACACGTCCCACCAGTCTCTAGCCAGCATAGCAATCCAGTACAATGTAATACAATATTGTATTAGATACAATACAGATAAAAACATACTAAAGCTTATCGTTAACATATAATTGATCTGGAACATTTTTTAAAAAATCAGTTTAAAACATCCTTTAAAAACAGATTTTAAACATAAAGGCAGTTAAAAAGTGGTACAGTGCACTATTAAAAGACACTTTCCCAAACTCTGTTAGAAATTAAAAGCATTTGTCTATCCAGAGAATGACAACATGGATGGGTTTAGTCTAACCTCCCTAATAAGGAAGTTCCAGAATCCAAGACTATACATTACACACATGAAAGAACCATTGCTTCCATTCCAGAACAAGGGAGTGATACCTATTTACTAGCCACTGCAAAAATGGAAAACTTTGGCAAAGGCTATTCATCGTGTTCATTAAGCACCAGCTATTAAATTAAACTCCATTTTACCAGTTAATATTCCACTAGAGCAAGAAGCTGTGGGATTAGAGTAACTAACATTTACCAACTGAGCAATGTAGGAGGGCATATTTATATTTAAATTTCTTTGCTGCTCTGCCAAAACAGTGGCAATGAACATTTCTTGTATATAACCAGCATACTTTGGTTTGAATGTAATGCCAAAATATGATGGCCTGTCAGATTTATAAGATTGATCTTGGTGAGAAATGCTTGAAAGGACAGGTTGCTTACCTGTAACAGTATTTCTTCGAGTGGTCATCTGCGAATACATACAAATGGGTTTCACTGCGCCTGCGCAGTGCTGCTCGGAACCTACTGGAATCACTGGGCAGAGTTTACTCTGCAACATATAGAAACTTTTTGGCGGTAACTCCGCCCACCCGTTATAAGGCCCCTGCCTTCCCGCTCTTTCCCCAGTTCCGCAATTTTTCCGCCAAGCAGGCGATGGAAAGAGAGCCAATGTGAGCAGGACACTGAGGGGACGGACGGGTGGGATTTGTATGTATTCGCAGATGACCACTCGAAGAAATACTGTTACAGGTAAGCAACCTGTCCTTCTTCTTCGTGGTCTCTGCGAATCATACAAATGGGTTTAGACTGACAAGCTAAGGTATGCGGCGGAGGGAGTGTCCTGAGACCATAGCTATGGTAAACCAAATGTATATTTATTATAATAAAACACTTTGAACCATAAAGAGTCAGTCTTTTTGTTCATGCACAAATAAATAGCAATAACCCTGCTAAACCTTAGAAGGGAACCGAAATCATGCAAGACCGATCCCATAAGGCTTGTGCAAATCAACATTCAACAGTATAAACAGTGCAAACTGCATCACACCAACACATCAATAGTGCAATCAATGCAACCCTGAAACCAACACAGCCCTCCCAAAAGCTGCGTCTCGGATGGCCCTGGTGTCCAACCTATAGTGCTTAATAAAAGTCAGAGGTTGAGACCAGACAGCAGCCTTGCAAACATCCTCCAAAGGAATCCCTGACAGGAACGCGGAGGATGCTGCCATTGACCTTGTAGAATGGGACCGAACCCTGCCAGGGAGAGGTTTGCCTAAGAGTTCATAGCAGAGGTGGATGGTACCAGCCACCCATTTGGAAAACCTTTGAGCAGATACAGGCAACCCTTTCTTCGGCTCCGAGTAGCATTGGAACAGTCTCTCGGACCGACTGGAGGCAGCAGTTCTGTCCAGATAAAAGGCCAGCGCCCTCCTAACATCGAGAGAGTGCAGGCGTCTCTCCTCATCCGACACCGGGTTGGATGCGAGAGTGGGCAACACAATGTCCTGGCACATGTGGAAGGCGGACACTACCTTAGGTAAGAAGGTAATGTCCGTGCGGAGGACCACCTTGTCCTTGTGGAACCTCAGGAATGGCTGGTCCCTTCGTAGAGCACAGAGTTCGCCCGCACGGCGGGCGGAGGTGATGGCCACAAGGAAAGCGGTTTTCCAAGTCAATAGTCTCAAGTCCGCTGTGGCCATGGGTTCAAAGGGCTTGGATTGGAGAGCGGACAGTACCGACTCCAAACTCCAAGCCGGCGTTGGCACCAATACAGGAGGATAAAGGTTGACACACCCCTTTAGGAACCCCTTCACCAAGGGGTCTTTGAAGAAAGAAACCCTCCCCCCGAACTGATATTTGGCACAGATGGCAGACAGGTAGCACTTGATGGATGTGAGGGACAGCCCCTCATTCAGAAGCGCCATCAAAAAACTCCAGCACCACTGGAGTGGACACCTGTGCAGGAGACAAGCCCTTTTGATCAAGGAAGAGGCAAAATCTCCTCCATTTCAGGGCATAGGACCGCTGGGTGGAAGGTTTCCTCGCAGCCAGGATCACCGTCCTCACCGACTCCGGCAAGGCAGTCAGGGCTGGATCCTCCAGGCTACCATCGGTAGGTTGTCGATGTCGGGATGGAGAATTCGTCCGTCCTGGGTCGCCAACAGGTCCGGGCGAGGCTCGAGGCGGAGGAAGCACCGTCTGGAGAGATGCAGGAGGGATGCGAACCAGGGCTGTCTCGGCCACCATGGCGTGATCAGGATCGCGTCTGTGTGATCCAGCATCATCTTGGAGACCACCCTGATAATGAGCGGAAAGGGGGGAAAGGCATAAAGGAGTTCCCCCGACCACAGGAAGGCGAATGCGTCTCCTAGGGATCCTGTCATTGGCCTCCTGGAGCAGAACTGGGGACAATGGCTGTTCCATCCGGTCGCGAAGAGATCGATCCGGGGGGTCCCCCACCGATCGAAGAGGTCGCTGACTGTCTCGGGATGGAGCCTCCACTCGTGGCATACCGAGGGTGATCTGCTCAAACGGTCTGCCAAGTCGTTGTCCTCCCCTGGCAAGTGGATCGCCTGGAGGAGGATCTGTCTCTGTATGCACCAGTCCCAGATGCGCAGGGTCATCTCGAGGAGGGTCCTTGACTTGGTACCACCCTGTTTGTTGATGTAATACATCACGGTGGTGTTGTCTGTCCTTAAGAGCACCACCCTGCCTGACACAGCGGATTCGAAAGCTCTCAGGGCTTTTTCGACCGCGAGCATCTCGAGGGCATTGATGTGGAGCAGGCTGTCCGAGTGTGACCACTTGTCTTTGACAACCAGGTCGAGGAGATGGGCGCCCCAGCCCTCTAGGGAAGCGTCGGTTGTCAGTGTCACCTGAGGTTGTGGTTGGTGAAAGGGCATCCCGGCGCACACGTTGCGGTCGTCCAGCCACCAGTTGAGAGAAGCGGCCACCGGTCTCGGTACCGTTAGCCACTTGGATGGGGAATCGTCTAACGGAGAGAAGGCCGACAGAAACCAAGCCTGGAGAGGACGTAGGCGAAGTCTCGACCACGGCGTCACAAAGGTCGTTGATGCCATGTGACCCAGAGCGATCTGGACGTCCCCGGCTCTCACTCTTCTGTGGGAGATGCAGGGTGTCAGTGATGTCACCAGTGACTGGAAACGGTCTACAGGAAGGAAAGCGGAGCATCTTTCGGAATCGAGGATGGCTCCGATGAACTTCACCTGCCTGGACGGAGTAAAATGGGACTTGTCTTTGTTGATCACTAGTCCGAGAGAGTTCAGCAGCCGGGTGGCGAATGCGATTGCCTCCTGAAGATCGTCCTGGGAGTCTGCGACGAACAGCCAGTCGTCTAAGTAAGGGAAGACTCTGTAGCCCTTGCTGTGGAGGTAAGCCACCACTGGGGCCATGCACTTCGTGAAGACCCGTGGGGCTGTAGCGAGCCCGAACGGGAGCACATTGTAGTGGTATGCGTCGGAGCCGACGGCGAAGGCGAGGAACCTCCGGTGGGACTCCCGAATTCCGATGTGGAAGTAGGCGTCCTTGAGGTCGACCGTCGCGAACCACTGGTCCTGGCGAAGGAGAGGCAAAATAGAGGCTAGGGTTACCATACGAAACCTGCGATACTTGAGGAAGAGGTTTAAGTCCCTTAAGTCCAGGATTGGTCTAATGCCTCCGTCGGCCTTTGGTACCGTGAAGTACCTGGAGAAAAAGGCCGCATGGAAGGAATCAGGAGCTAGTGGGGAAATAGCCCCCTTGTCCAATAGTGTGCGCACTTCGTCGAGAAGGGTGTCCGAGGGTGGGGTGGAAATGAAAGCTCCGGTGGGCGGGAGCTCTTCGAACTCGAGGGTATAGCCCCTACGGACGATGTTTAGCACCCAAGAGTCGGAGGAAATGGAAGCCCATGTGTTGATAAAGGGCTTAAGAATGTCCAAAAAGCTTGCAGGGGAGGCGAAGTGCGCGGGAAGGTTTCATGCCCTCTTTTTGGACTGGTCAGGGTCTTGTCGCCGGTTCCTCCGGTACCGAGAAGACTGATTTCGGCGGCCCGAGGACGATGGGGACTGAGACGGGTACCTCTGGCGTTGGGACCCCTGTTGCTGGAATTGCCGGTCTTGGTAAGAAGACCTATTAAACTGGCCCTGCTGTTGTTGCCAGGGGCGGAACCTCTTACGGAAGGGAGCCGGCGCGGGGGCAGACATACCATGCTTTCTCGCCGCCGCCTTCAACCTGAACTTTCGGTTCAGCTTGTCATCCGTCTCGGCATGGAAGAGGCCCGAGTCGTCTATCGGCATGTCCTCTATGGTGGACCTAACGTTGGTGTTAAGGTCCGAACCCCGCAGCCAAGCGTGTCTTCTTAGGGCGATGGCGGCCGCCATGGCCCTGCCCGAACACTCCACCACGTTCCTGGATGCGGTGATGAGCCATGCGCCAATGGAATGGGCCTCATCCCTAATCTCGGTAAGGGTGCGTTGGGCCTCATCCGGGACGTCGGGCACGATGGGAGAGATGCCCTCCATAAGCGTTTGAATATAGGCACCCATGCAAGCGGTATAGTTGGTTGCTTTCACCGCTAGTGCTGCAGCCGCGTATGCCTTCCTGGCCAGGGCATCAACCTTCTTAGCCTCCTTGTCGAACGGCACCGCCGCTTGCCGTTGAGTTGAGGTCTGCTGGGCACCCTCGACAATAGCAGAGTTTTGTCGGGGGTGGGAGGTGAGCCACGGGGCGGTTGGAGCCGAGACCTTATAAAGGGATTCGATCTTGCGCGGCGGTCCCACCAGGGAGGAGGGGCAGTCCCACGAGCGTCTGACCAGGGCTTCCAGGGACGGCATGAAGGGGACCAGAGGTGTTGAGTGGGCCCTGCTGCGAACCCTGCGTTCGAGGGGGTCCCTGGCCTCTTCCTCAGGGTATTGGAGTTCAATGTCCAGAGCCCTGGACATTTTAATAACATGTTCGAGGAACGACCTAACATCATCCGTGGGAGAGGCCGCTTCTGGATGGTGCAAGAGCTGCGGAGAGTTTTGGGCTGGGTCGTCGTCCCCCGAAGAGTATTCCGAATCCACAGGCTCGGGTTCGGAATCGGAAACTAACAAGTCCACCGCAGCATACGGTCTCGAGTGTTCGACAGGCCTGTCCACACGCCGAGATGGAGCCGATGCTGATGGGCCTGCTCGGTCGGGGGGGCTCGCGACGATGGTGTTCCTGGCCTTGAGGTTGGTCCACATCCCGGGGACGGTCCCGACCTCGGACAGATTTGGCAAGAACCACCTCCTTGGGGACCGGGAGAAAGAATTGGTCCGTCTCCGAATCATAATAATATTGAGGATCAGGCGGAGAGCGTGGAGCCAGCGAAGCCGGAGAAGGAGACCTTGGAGGCCGATCAGCTACCTCCTCGTCGTCCGACAGGAGGAAGGGGAGCGTAGTCGCCGACTGCGTCTGAGTTGTCACGGTCTGGGCAGCGGTGTCCCGAACGCGGCTGTCAACCGGAGAATGGTGAAGGTCTCGCGTAGGTGAATGGTTGCCCACCATAGGCGTGGCCAGAGGGTCGACCCGTCCCGGGGAATCGGGACGCGGGCGGTCACGGCGGGACTCCCGATGAGACTTGCGAGGGAGAGAAGCGTCGTCCGAGCGCCTCTTGGAAGGCGAGCCCGAATGGGAGCCGGTCTTGGAAGTCGACTTGGGCCTCTTAGCCGAAGAGGACGAAGTCGTCTCCGGAGCTGATGACTGCCTCTTCTTGGCTGACTTGTGACGAGGAGGCGCATCCGGAGGGAAGAACTGGATCGGGGACTCCGAAATAGTAGCCGCTCGACCAGCCCGATCTTCGGTGCGGGCAGCGGAATCCCTCGAGCCCGAGGGTTCCTCGGAGACGGTGCTCCTCGGTGCGGAGTCCGACCCAGATTTAGACTTGGACCTCTTAGAAGAAGGTCCCGAAGAAGTCTTCTTCTCCGAAGTTGGCCGGGATGTCACCGATGCCTCAGAGGAGACTACCTCCATACGGCCGGGAGCCGTGTCCTGCCCGACTGATCCCGATGTGCGGGAGTGTTTCGGGGGTTTGGAGGCGGCAACGCGGGCCGGCGGGCGAGAAGAGTCCGAACTCCCCGTGTCTTTTCCCAGAGAGGTAGAAGGAGGGGCGCTGGAAGGGCCGCTACGAGCCTGGGCAGATGGGGCCGATGCCAAAGGGGCTGATGCCGGGCGAGGATCCCCTTCCCTGATCTTGCCCTGGGCAATTGCGGACGTCAGCCGCGACTCCCGATTTTTACGGGCTTGGGAGGACATGGACTTACAGAGGCTGCAGACCCTGGGGTCGTGGTCCCGGCCCAGGCAGAAGAGGCAAGAAGAATGGGGGTCCTGAACAGGAACCTTCCCGCTGCAGATGTCACATTTCTTGAAAGGAGGAGACATCCTGTCAAAGCGAGATCCGAAGGCAAAGTCAAGCAGTCCGAAGGTCCGAAGTTACCAGGGGCGGTAGAAAGCGAATGTGTTCAAACAGTCGAAGGTCACAAACGGGTGATTCCAATCAAGCAAAGAGCAAGCGAAGTTCCTAGACAGCATAGCGCGGCGGAAAAGGAAAAAAGGAACGGGGAAAGAGGGGAAGCAGGGGCCTTATAACGGGTGGGCGGAGTTACCGCCAAAAAGTTTCTATATGTTGCAGAGTAAAACTCTGCCCAGTGATTCCAGTAGGTTCCGAGCAGCACTGCGCAGGCGCCAGTGAAACCCATTTGTATGATTCGCAGAGACCACGAAGAAGAAGAATGTTCAAAGATGCCTTTCTTTAAAAAATATTCCGTCACAAAAAACACTTGGTGTATATTTGCCAAACATGCATCAATCATCTGTCAGGATAGCAACCATGCGGTTGATGTCAGCGGTAATTCATATAGCAAACTAATTTTCTTTATCTAATTCTGAAATGCCACATCATTATATATCTCCATCCTTTGGTTAAGTAACAGCCATAATAACTGTTGCAAATGTTTGAAACTGCCTAATTTTATTCAAGGAGTTGAAAAGGACTTGGTAGATCAACTAGCCCAACTTTTTGTTTTATGCAAGATGTGCGATATAGAAGGTAGCTACAATATACTTGGGAGATGCCTCTCCAGCACCTTTAGAAAAAGGCCTTTACATCTTTCAAAGAGTTCCAAAGGAATGGGGCCACCACTGAGAAAACATTGTCCCTAACCCTCCAAGCCTCTGACTGGTGAACCAGACAGTCCAGCATTTAATATTCTGGGCAGGTTTATTGATATCCATATTATTTCAGACAACATGGTTCCAAAACATTTGGAGATTTACAATCATAGAATCATGGAAGAGACCTCAAGGAGCATCAAGTCAAATCTCTGCCACACAGGAATACATGATCAAAGCTCCCCTGTGAGATTGCTATCTGACCTCTGCTTAAAAAACCACCAAAGAAGGAGACTCCACCACACTGTTGAATAGCTCTTACTGTCAGTAAGTTCTTTCCTATAGATTGAACCCATTGGTCTAGGAAGTCTCTGTAGCTGTAGAAAACAAATTTGTTCCTTCAGTATGACTTCCCTTCAAATGTTTAAACACGGTATCATATCAGGCTAAACACACTGAGCTCCTTAAATCATTCCTCATAGGGCATGGTCTCCAGACCTTTCACCATTTTGATCACCCTCCTCTGGATACACTCCAACTTGTCCACATCCTTTTTGAATTGTGGTGCCCAGAACTGGACACAGTATTACAAGTGAGGTCTGCCCAAAGCAGAATAGAGTGGTACTATTACTTCCCTCAATCTAGACACTATACTTCTATTGATGCGGCCTAGAACTGCATTGGTTTTTTAGTTACTGCACCACACTGTTGACTCATGTTCAACTTGTGGTCTACTAGGGCTCCTAGATCCCTTTCATATGTACACCAGTTTCCAATACCAGTTTCCTGCATTAGTAGTGTGGAAGCAAATTTAATAGACTGAATAGGATAACATGATCCAAGCATCTTGTGGCTCCCACAAATATTTTAGTGCAGCTGTAGTTTTCAGGCCATTTCTCAAGGGCAGTCCTTGAAAGAGCTCATTATAGCACCCTAAACTGCACTAGAGGTAAACTATCTGTTTAATTCCAAGGTAATTCCTTGATCATACAGACCATAAAACAGAAACATGTGGTCTTCCACATGTTGTTAGGCTGCAGTTCTTAACAATACTTTCCATTGGCTATGCTGGCTGGGGTAGATGAGAGTTACACACCAACAACACCTGGAGGGCTATATATTGCCCATTCCTGTTAAAAACAAAGCCCTACAACTAATACTATAATATGTTTGATCACATTTGAACCCAGATACAGTGTCCTGTTATTGCATTTGACTTGTTCCAAATGTCCTTTGCTTTTAAGAAGATTGATGGGTATTTATTATTATCTGCTTTTTGTTGTTTTTCAATCCAAAGAACATCCAACAAAATTTGATTGTGTGGAAAACCTCCACTGTTATTTCAGCTTTCCTATCTCTTTCCAATTAATATTGCCTGTTTCTAGCTATCAGGAAGGTTAGTGCTTAAAATGATGTGCACTGAAAGTCCAAGTCTGCATTTACCCTTGGAGAACCTTTCAGATATAAGGCCCATGCTGGCTCTTAAATGAGTAACAGCTTTGGGAGAAGGAATGCTGGAAAGACATTAAAACATGTTTATTTGGAAGGTCTTCATGGTCCGATCATCATTTATTATGGGAAGAAGTGTGTGTGTAGAATACCAGGAAGGTACAGTGCATAAACTCATGCTTATTTCCCTGAAGTCTGAAACCACATGCTATGACCACCTTGCAGCCATATGCTGTTGCCAGATGACAACTGCTATCAAATGCTGCTACCAATAACCTGCCGCTCTGTTTATTTTTCCCGTCTTTTTGGTGTTACACTTCATGTAGAACTCTAGCTCAGATGGTGAGTCAAAGGCAAAGGACCACATGTCCAAAAAAGATGTTCCAAAATACCCTGCAACTGCAACTCTCTTTTGAAAGAAATTACCTACCAAGAGCAAAATCAAAGCTGCACTGTTTCTGGGTTGAATCTGAAACAAAAATAGGCAAAAACTCCTCAGTACTACCCACCACCACCCCATATATAAGGGGACTGTGTTATAAACCAAAGAGTTATCTACCAAGGAAAGCAAAATCAGTGGGCTAAAGCCAATGTGATACTGGCACATTTCAAAAACTTCCTTCCCTTGTCCCCATAGCCCTTGTAGTTACTTGCCTTGGTTTTGACTTACGGAGATCCTATAAATGAAAGGCCTCCAAGAGACCCAGTTCTTAACAGCCTTGCTAAGACCTATTTTTAAAGGGTTGTTTAGCAAAGGAAGAGGACCTATGGCAAAATTATCCTCCAGCACCACATTTCAGATAAGTCTATTTTGTTCCTGTCAGCTTTCTTGTCCAGAAACTGAAAAAACTATCATGAATGATCCTGACTGTGGTATTTATTGATACATCTTTCTACTTGAGGATCTTATGCAATCCTTCATTGACTACAGTGATTTATAACTATATAAACATCTTTTATTTTGATGTCACAGTGCCTGTAGTTGCTCCAAAACCAGCTCTGTGAAAGGAGCTCCTGGCTCCTGTGCAGCAGAGTTTTGGGGCACTCAAGGACTGCAGTGAAGGGGGATTGCCTCCCTTTTAATAATAAATAATAATAATGTTTATTTATATACTGCTTTTCCAAATTAGATCAAAGTGGTGTACAACAGGAAGTATAATACAATATCCAAAGTCAAAATAAAACATAACAGGCCGCTCTCCCCCTCAAGATGGTGGTCAGAAGGAGGGCTCTTAGTCTTCAGGCCAGGCCTCTCTGCCCCTCAAGATGGTGGTCAGATTCTTTTACTGGATTCTGCTCTTGTGTGAACAGACATCCAGCATTACATGGAGGCCACAAACTTTTACCATCCCTTTTAAGAAATGCAGATCAGAAAATTTTATCAATACAGCTCAAAATGTTTATGGCTGTCATGATCACATTCCATCCTTGGCCTCTATGGTGGTTTCACAACCACATTTGTGGCATCATGCTGGCTCAAAAACTGATTATAAGGAAAGTAGTTGGAGTACATTGATTGTGGGGCTGGGAAATCCACTCTCGGTTTCACAGAGCTTTCATGTGTCAAACCTTTGTCAGGAAAAGGGTTCAACATCTGAATAGCACCTGTACAACTAGAAGCAACTGCAGAAGCAGTACCCATAAAGTTAGTCATTTCTACTCTAGAAACTTGACAAAGTACAATACTTAGGCCTGTTACAGACAGCCAAAATAAAGCTGCTTCGAGTCACAGTGGAGGTATGGTGTTTCAATGATGCATGCGTCCTAAGAGTCCAGAAGTCGTGCCAAAGCCATGCTCCA